>NC_082683.1:170263045-170588024 GCF_949987515.2 Delphinus delphis
GACACTGAGGATACAGTAGTGGCCAAGTCAAAATCCCCGCCTTCATGGAGTGTACCTTTTAGTCAAAACAACATAAACAGATATATAAAATGCCCAGAAATGAAAAGACTTGAGGGAAGAAACAAATCAGGAATAAACACTACCAACTGATAGGTTGGGGAATAATAAAGGAAATGGACTGGTATTTCACCCTAGTTCTTCCCATTTTGTACCATGTGGTCTTTTCACCACCACTCCACCTGTAAGAGCTTGCATCTAATAGGGAAAGCAAGGAAACTTCACATATTTAGGCCAACTAGAAAATAACCCAAAGTAGCATCTTAGTAAGTATAAAGAGATAACTTGGCATAGACATGAGCATTAGGAAGCGAAAGTTGCATTAACGACAAGGTCCTACTGTATAGCACAAGGAAGTATATTCAATATCCTGTAATAAACCATAATGGAAAAGAATATGAAAAAGAACACATATATATATATGTATAACTGAATCACTTTGCTGTACTGCAGAAGTTATAGTTGGTTTAATATTGTAAATCAACTATACCTCAATAAAATAAATTTTTAAAAAAAAGAAAAAGGGAAAGTTGCATGTCAAAATTACATTCTTAATATCTTATTTGATTACATGGAAAAGAATATATATTGTCAAAGCGGTTGTGTGAAAGCCACGCACTTTGATGTGATATCTAATAACTTTAAGAAAATTCATTTCATTGTATAAAGTTGGTAAAAAAATACCAAAACCTGAAAAAGATAGTTCAGTAAAACTATAGACTACTTTCATACTGCAACTATAGAGCCAAAGCTTCTCAATAAAATATTAGCAACTTGAACTCAGGAGTATATTAAAAGAATGGTATACCAGGACAAATCTGGTCTGATTCCAAAAATGTAAGGTTGGTTCAACATCAGGAAATCTATCAACATACTGCTTAAATCAACTGATTAAAAGAGAAAGCCCTTTTTTTTAATCAATAGATGCAGAAAAAAGACGTAAGATTCAGTAGCCATTTCTAACAAATATTCAACATAAAACCAGATTAGGGGGCTTCCCTGGTGGCGCAGTGGTTGAGAGTCCGCCTGCTGATGCAGGGGACATGGGTTCGTGCCCCGGTCTGGGAGGATCCTATATGCCGTGGAGCGGCTGGGCCCGTGAGCCGTGGCCGCTGAGCCTGCCCGTCTGGAGCCTGTGCTCCGCAACGGGAGAGGCCACAACAGTGAGAGGCCCGCGTACCGCAAAAAAAAAACAAACAAACAAACAAACAAAAAAAAAACCAGATTAGGAAAAAGTCAGTTTATAAATTTATTCCACTGGAGTCTTGAGTACGATTGAGGACTCATAAAAATAAAACATAGAATAACTAAGTTGTATAACTCTGACGCAGCAAAAAAAAAAAAAAAATTGCTTTTTGGTGATAACATGAGCCTCTGAACTCTGATGGCCCCATTCGCAGGCCCACCTTCCCACGGCTAGAGCAGAATGAAAGAGCAGGCCTGCAGCTCTCAGCTTTTCAGGTAGAAGAGTCCTCTCTTGGCTCAGATCGCCAAAACCACCAGCCTTGGTGTGTGTGCGACAAGGAACAACAATCCTGTCCCCCAGATGGTGTCCACGCACAGCTTTGCTATGGTGTGTACTCTTAGCATTGCTCATTTACAGGTTGATAATAAACCAAAGTAAAAATAATTAAGTCTTAGTCATCATTCTCACCTGTTTTTGAAGATGGGCTGGTCTTTGATAGCTGCTTAAATCAAACCATTAAAAAATTATAAATTCTTTTTTTAATTTAATTTTTATTTTATATTGGAGTATAATTGATTTACAGTATTGTGTTAGTTTCGGGTGTACAGCAAAGTGATTCAGTTATGCATATACATATATGCATTCTTTTTCAGTTTCTTTTCCCATATAGGGTATTACAGAATTTGGAAGGAAATAAAATGACAACTAATATTCACTGAGTTCATATTAAGTTCCGGGAATTGCTCTCACTGAGTCC
The DNA here is from genome assembly GCF_949987515.2 of Delphinus delphis. Lineage (NCBI taxonomy): Eukaryota > Metazoa > Chordata > Mammalia > Artiodactyla > Delphinidae > Delphinus > Delphinus delphis. Next base: position 170,265,046 of record NC_082683.1, read on the forward strand.
TTACTACAACCCTGTCAGATAAAGGCTATTATTATCCCCATTTCACAGGCAAACCCTGCAGCCTTAAAAGAATAGTTATATTTAGCTAGAAAACAATTTTGTTTTTGCAAGATATAAGATTCCTCAAAAAAAAGTTAAACTTCAAAAGATAGATTGGGGAAATACATCTATAAGACATTATAGAAAAATAAATTATTTCCCCATAATAAACAAAGAACTTCTAATAACTTATGATAAAAAGACAACTCAATAGAAAACAAAGTATAAAATATGGATAAAAAATGTGATAAGAGGATATACAAAGAGTTAATAACGTTTGAAAATATTTATATCTTAAAAAAGTCAAGGGACTACAAATTAATTAAAGAAATAATAAAGTAATACTGGCAAGACCAAAAGGATTAGTAATTTCTTTTTATTTCTTCCAGTTTTATTCAGATAGAGTTGACCCAAAGCACTGTACACATTTAAGGGGTCCAGCATAATCATTTGACTTGCATACATCATGAAATGATGACCACAGTAAGTTTATTGAACATCCATCATCTCCTATAGATACAAAATAAAAGAAAACATTTTTTCCTTGTGATAGCACTCTTAGGATTTATCGGGTTGGCCAAAACATTTGTTCGGGTTTTTCTGTAACAACTTATGGAAAATTCCAGACAAACGTTTTGGCCAACCCAATACTTCCTTAACAATTTTCATATGTAATGTCAGCAGTGTTCATTGTATTAATCGTGTTGTACATCACAACCCTAGTACTTATTTATCTTATAACTGGAAGTTTTCATCTTTGACCACCTTCACCCACCACTGCCTCTGGTAATCACAAATCTGATCTCTAAAAGGAGCAGTAATTTCAAGAATTTGTGGGGACACAAATCATGGACATTTTCTTTCATTGTTTGTGATCAAGTGAATTACTTCAAACTTTTCAGAAAGTAATCCATCAATAATGATTAAAACTAAACATACATTTTGATATAGCAATTCTTGCTAACCTATACAATAATAAATAAGTACAGGGACTTCCCTGGCAGTCCAGGGGTTAAGACTCCACACTTCCAACGCAGGGGACGTAGGTTCGGTCCCTGGTCGGGGAGCTAAGATCCCACATGCTGTGCAGTGCAGCCAAAAAATTTTTTAAATAAAAAAAATGTACAATCGTATGTATGCATACATTTTCAAATATGGTTTTTAACAATAAAGTCAAGTCAGTAGGATAACTGAATAGTCTGTTTTCAGCCATGAAAGGAATATTATGCAACATAAAACATGATAGGGTGTGTCCCATGATCTCTAGTTGAGTGTGAAAAGCAAGTTACAGATTAATAATGGGTATAAAAATGGGTATAAAAAATAAAATTTTTCCCGAAAAAAATTTAAAAGAGAGAGAGAAAACGTACCTATGTGTGGATATATTTGCTGTGTGAGAAAGTATGGCAGAATAGATTCAAAGCTATCACCTTTTCACCTTTACAGGGTGGGAATGGGGAGGGATAGGAGGAGGTCGAGGTGAAGGACCGTAATTTATTTTCCTGTATGTATCAATATCTTTGGTTTTTTCTCTGAATACAAAATGCAAATCAAATATCTGAAGTAAAAAAATTAATATTAACAACTTTAAAAGAAAAGGAAGATATCTTAAAGGAAAAATTTAATTTCATTTCAACAAATACTTATTGTACACCTTGTTCTGTATGAGAAGATTTGCCGGGGAGTCAGTTGTTGAGAGGAATTACCATATGGAGTCAAATGTTACCACACTCTCATGCCCTGTGGTCATTCATATTCTGTATTGATTAAGTAGTCTTAGAATTATAAAATCTTCTATGTAGATATGAGGGCGAGGATTGTCTCTTAACATTAGATACAAGGAAACTGAGGCCCAGAGATGTTAAGCGTTTTGTTCCAAGTCTCACAGCGTTGGTTGAGTAACCTACATCAAATATCAAGGATATTTATTCTTAGCCCATTCTCAACCCATTATATCAATCTTCATAAATCCTCTTATTCATAAAGTTCTTAAATATGGTTTGATGGAGTTAAAGAAATTAGAAGTAAGTTACAATGTTTATGTGTGTTACAGTTTTCAGTCCCGAAGCCAATCATCTAACCTACATTCCCTAAATTTTTGCTTACAACCAGGATCTTGTAGGTCCCTTGATTGTTTAGGGCCACTCTTCAGGGATCTGAACAAATAGGTAAAAGTCAGTAGCTCCTTAAACACCTACCCACCTGTCCTATTTTTTGCAAATTTACAATAACTAAACAGAATGGAAATCTAAGCAATTAAGAACCACTCAAATAAAAGAAATCATCATTGTTGGCAAAGCAACTCCAAAATAAACATTTTATTCCCAGCCAGAAACTACAATTCTGTTTAGAAAATTTCAATGTAAAAGTCTTGTTTTAGAGAACATACCTTTTGCTTATTAGGCCAGGAACATGCTGAGTTTTTTGGGCTGCAACAATATTTTATAATCCTTTCTATGAACAGTAGATATATAAAAGGCCATGGAAAATTAAACGGAATGAAAGTTTTAATCTCACATATTTTAGCCACACTCTAGTAAATGTAGTCTTAGGCACTGGAAAGAATAGAATCCAATATTTAACTAACTGGCTCTTTAAAAAGCTTGGATACATTTATTTTTAGTAATAGCTCCAGGATATTTTCAGGAGGATGATCAAATTAGATACCATTTCTGATAGCCTACTCACTATAATGACAATGCCTTCTCCACCTTGCTATAAAATTCCTTATAAAAATTTTCTGTGGAAGTAGATTCATGTCTTCCAACTCAGTACTGTCAAAAGGATATATCTTCCTGGGCGTCCCTGGTGGCGCAGTGGTTAAGAATCCGCCTGCCTGGGCTTCCCTGGTGGTGCAGTGGTTGAGAGTCCGCCTGCCGATGCAGGGGACACGGGTTCATGCCCTGGTCCGGGAAGATCCCACATGCTGCGGAGCGGCTAGGCCCATGAGCCATGGCCACTGAGCCTGCGTGTCCGGAGCCTGTGCTCCACAACAGGAGAGGCCACAACAGTGAGAGGCCTGAGTACTGCAAAAAAAAAAAAAAAAAGAGAATCCGCCTGCCAGTTTAGGGGACACAGGTTCGATCCCTGATCCGGGAAGATCCCACATGCTGCGGAGCAAGTAAACCCGTGCACCACAACTACTGAGCCTGCACTCTAGAGCCCACGAGCCACAACTACTGATCCCGTGTGCTGCAACTACTGAAGCCCATGCGCCCAGAGCCCATGCTCTGCAACAAGAGAAGCCACCACAGTGAGAAGCCCATGCACCGCAACGAAGAGTAGCCCCAACTCGCCGCAACTCGAGAAAGCCCGTGTGCAGCAACGAAGACCCAATGCAGCCAAAAATAAAATAAATAAATAAATGTATAAACTAAAAACAAAGATGTATCTTCTTAAGTCTGTAGCTTTTTAAGTGAGAAAAATAGCCAATTTCTGGATGCAAACGTTTATAGTTAGAGAACACAGGGATTTTTTAGCTCTTCAAATGACTGTCTCCAGAATCATTACATCACATCGCTTGATCTCCGCTGTTGAGATCTTATTCAAGGTTTATTTGATGAATGCTTTTCTTAGGCTCAACAACTGAGTGCCAGATCAATTCACTCTCAGCTCAACTGCTAACACAGACTACCTCCAAAGTTTGGATTCTTTCAAGGACTGCCAAGCCTTGACCTGAACTCTCAGAATATTCTAGTTCCAGAGGCAAGTGGTATTCCACATGTGAATCAGGTAGAATTGAGCTGTGATAACCCTTCCATTTTCCATTTGCATGACAAGTACCAGGAAGCCCTGTAAATATGACCTTGACTCATTTCTGAAGTCCACAAAGAGCACTGCACCCCCCAAGCAAATAGAATCCTATGTCCGCTCTGTAAACTTTACTTGCGTTAGGCTTCTTTGATCTCTCCTCCATCCAGGCAAATCCTCTGTGCTCATAAGGAACTCATCTAAAATTTCTCTTCACCAGCACAGTGTGGAACTCTCTGAGAAGTGTTTTTGGTTTTTTGTTTGTTTGTTTGTTAATTTTTATTTATTTTTGGCTGGGTCGGATCTTCGTTGCTGCCCACTGGCTTTCTCTAGTTGCGGTGAGCAGGGGCTACTCTTTGTTGCGCTGCGGTGGCTTCTCTTGTTGCAGAGCACGGGCTCTAGGCACATGGGCTCAGTAGTTGTGGCTCACGGGCTTAGTTGCTCCATGGCATGTGGGATCTTCCCAGACCAGGGCTCAAACCCACACGTGTCCCCTGCAACGGCAGGTGGATTCTTAACTACCGCACCACTAGGGAAGTCCAGAAAAAGATTTTAAAATTAGCAACGATTTCAAGCTATGTAGTAAAATTGGAGTAGATGTCAGGTCCTTGTTAATTTTAAGTTAGGACCGTAATCATCAAGCAACTGCCCAGTGACATCTGGTAGAGGCCCATTTTGTCACCAAGAATTAGGAAGAATACCCTACATATATCTCAGGTCAGATTCCTTCTGGAGGAAGTTTTTTCTCTTTAAGATAGAAAATTTTGGTTCATCCTTTTCCATTCTCACTTTTCCATAATGCCTCTAAGACTTCGAATTTGTATAGAACTATAAATGGAGGTATCAATATATCGCCTTGTGGAAAACTCTTTGAAAGTTTCAAAATAGCTGTATGCTAAGGAAAAACATAATGGAGACAGCCATGACTGCTGTTACTTCTGGAACTCCATCTCTCGGTGTATGGCACTAAATGGGCATACAATTTAGGCCCTGCTATCAAGAAGTTTACAGTCTATTGGGGAGACGGGATATACACTCCAAAATTTAAGGAACATTGCAAGGCAACACAAAAAAGATGACCCATGATAGCATATAAATAAATAATCTTTTAACGACTAATGCACATTTTTCTAGGGTCCTTTGTCCCCCATAAGAGCATGAGTGGGTTAGCACTATGCCCTTACAGTATTTAGCCAGAAAAGAAAAGCAACATTAAACATTATTAGAAAATGGTGTTTCTTTCTTCTGATGTTCATGTCTATGACTTAAACAGGATCATTCTTTGCTTGCCTTTTCAAAGCTTTCCACATGTCTCTTGTCTTTGAGAACAGGATGTGTTGTTATTGCTTTACTTGTTACATTATGCACTAGTGAGATTCAGGAACTCAATAGGGCATCCTCAGAAAATGCAAAGAATGATTTCTGCACCCTCCCACCACCATCCCCCCTCCAAAAAAAAGAGAATAGTGATATATTTAGAGTACCCGCTAATAATGCAAAGCAAGGAGTTCTGACGTTTCATTTAATTGAGTTATAAACAAGAAAACTATTAAATCCTGCTGCCGCCCCATTGGTGCGTGTGGATGTGTGAACTCTCTCCATGTGTGTGCTCTGTGTCCTTCAGGGCACCCATGGTGGAGATGAATCACTAAGGTGTGTACTAGTCTGACAATCTTAGAAAGTCTCCAGACTGAAAGCCCAGCTCAGGAAACAGCATTTCATCTAGCTCCTGGTGTACTGCTAATTGATCCGAAACCCTTCGTTACTGTCTAGTGCAAAGGGCGAAGTCGAAAGTGGGTATTTAGGAAGTGACTTGACTGAAAACAAGGCAGAGCAAAACGCCAGGCCTTGTGAACTGCAGTTGCTCTGTTCCTGTGTTGTCACACTGGTGCTAAGCTTACGTTTTATTTCAGGTCACTTGGAGAGCCCCACTTATCCTGAATGGAGACATCCTTACCTACGAGATCCGCATGCCTGACCCTCACATCACGATCACCAACGTTACTTCCTCTGTGTTCAGTCACGTCGTTACTCATCTGATTCCTTTCACTAATTATTCTGTCACCATTGTGGCTTGCTCAGGGGGTAATGGGCATCTAGGGGGGTGCACAGAGAGTTTCCCTACCCATGTGACCACGCATCCCACCCTGCCTCAGGGTCTTAGCCCGTTGTCCGTGGTCCCACTGAGTGAATCGTATGTTGGCATTTCTTGGCAGCCACCAACCAGGCCAAACGGACCCAATTTGAGGTAAGAGAAAGTGATGGTGCTTTTGGATTTTGTTACCGTCTTATCTCTCTGGGAAGGAAGGGAGGAGAAGGAGACTTTTCCTCACACAGGAACATTGAACTAATTCCTTATTGGATATTCCTCACTCATAACATTTTTTTTAATTGAAGTGTAGTTGATTTACAGTGTTGTGTTCATTTCTGCTGTACAACAGAGTGACTCAGTTATACATATATATATATATATATATATATATATATATATATATATATATACACACACATTCTTTTTTATATTCTTTTCCATTGTGGTTTCTCACAGGATATTGAATATAGTTCACTGTGTTATACAGTAGGACCTTGTTCTTCATCCATTTTGTATATAATAGTTGGCATCTGCTAATCCCAAACTCCCACTCCATCCCTCCCCCAACCCCCCCCCTTGGCAACCACAGGTCTGTTCTCTATGTCTGCCTCACTCATAATTTTCATACAGTTTCACCTTCTGTATCTTGACTTATAGGGAATCATAAAAAGATCATCAAGGTAAAAATAGCATATGCTATTGTGAGGAACTAAAAACCCTCGAAACAACAATTGCTGTTCTCTAGTGCATCTCTACACAGCCCCTCTCTTGATATTCAAAGTATATCTTTATTATATGTTAAGCAAGCTTGATGCATGTTCTAAATGACACATTTGCACAAACATGCCTCAAAATTCTAAAGATAGCACAATTTTTTGGCATGTTATTATTATCTGGAAACTTGTGAAGCATGTGGTCAGGAATATAGATAAGATGAAAGAAAAGAACTGTGATTCTGAAATGGCCTTATAACAACTTGACACTTAGGCAAGACTGTGGAGTCGATAATATTATCATTGTTTATAAAGTATTGATGGTAGAAGTTTTAGGAAATCATTAACTTTATAAGCTTTTTGCAATTCTATTTTGTGTGAAACTGGCAATAAAGTTTTGGCACATCTGATATAGAAGAAATCTAAATGTGATCATTTTACTGATAGTAGTAAAATGTGAATGTAGCTAATTGTTCCAGTTAGCTACGCGGATGACACTTGTGCCAAAAAAAAAAAAATGATTATCTGGAAAAAAGAAAATTAAGATGTTTTCTTTACGTTTACCCATACACCCCACACACTCGTACCGTGAGACAACCTGAATTTTGGTAATAACATTAGTTGAGATAATCCTGATCTTTCTGCTTATCTTTTGCTTTAGATATGAGCTTCTGAGATGTAAAATCCAGCAACCACTTGCATCAAATCCCCCAGAAGATTTAAATCTGTGGCACAATATTTATTCAGGAACTCAGTGGTTTTATGAAGATAAGGGTCTTAGCAGGTGAGATTACAAAAACTATAAAAACAAATGCTGACATTTAGTTTGGGGCATGTTGAATAGTTCAAAGAATCTGAGTGTCTTCATTGTGTGAGCCAGTTATGCAATAAAACATGTTTGGTTATTATCTGTGGCATTAATCATCGAGCTGCAACAGTCAGCATGTTTAATATTTGCCATCTTAACTGCACGCTTCAAATAAGCCTTTTGAAGTCAAGTTTGTAGGTGTTTGAGCCTTAGCCTCTTGCCTTTGTCACAGCCCTAGCCAGACACGTAATGGCGAAATCTGGAAATGTTGAACATGTTCAAAACTGGGGAACGTTTGGGCCACTTGTAGAATGCTTGCTTTTCCAGGAAATAATTTGCTATAAATCATTGGTTCAGTTCACAAAAATTATTTAGTTAACAGGCTTGGGACTCAAAAGAATTCCATCTGTAGTTCGAAGAGATCAAGAAATGGGCAAATGGGCAATGTCAGAAAAGAGTACCCCACGGGAGAGTAAGGAGGCGTGGGTTTGGTTTCATCCTGTGCTGGAGGACTAGCTTTGTGGCCTTAGGGGAGTCACTTAACTTCTCTGGGCTTCACTTTTGTTGTCTATAAAATGAGGAGATTGGATGGGATTAAGTGAGGTCTAGACCTTCATGAATCAAGCAATGTAATCAAATTTCAAAAAATCACAAGTATTCTTTTAGGAAAAGTTTTAAGACATATTGCTCAATGACTTTTCTATCAGGTGGGTTATGCTTCTAGACTCACACTGACTAGCTCTACTCTGAACTCTGTTTACAATCTGGTCTTGTCTTCCCTCTTCCTCTGCTGGGCCTCTGCGCTTCAGCCACGTTAGTATTGCGTTTGGCGCCTCTAACAGGCAACACCCACCCCTCAGCTTCTCCCCCTAGCTGCCATTTCCCTCTGTCTACCGTCCTTCAAGTCTTGGCCTGCAAGTTTCCTAGAGCACCCTCTTCCTGGTCTGAATCAGCTGCCTCCTTAATGTATTTCCATAGCACACCCCTTACAAATCTCTATTGTCTTTGAACTGACCTGGCTACCTGTCTGGACACCCCATTTTACTGGCATATCCACCATGAGCAAGGCCTTGTCTTCATGACTTCTCTATCACAATCCCCACCGTAGTACCTGGCACACAGTGGGTGTGCCAATGGATGCTAAATGAAAGAATACTTTTAGTAATGTGTAAAGGGTTGGGTATTCATTGCTCTGTGCCCTAGGAATATTAACTGTGATGTTCTTATCTTTGGGGAATGAGGAAAATTCTCCTGTCCATCTGAAAGGGTCCTGGTGGGAAAACATTACAGATATGGTGAGGTTCTTGAAGAGAGGCCGCACGTAAATTTAAGGAAACGATAGAATGAACCATGTAAAATTGCCATTTTTGTAAGCTAAAAGGGATCGATTACTAGCATATCCTTTTGGTTCAATCTAAATTATCGTGGTCCCTAGACTCTTCTCCACTATTTTCAATTCATTAGTTACTTAATCCAGCATTGCTATATAATGATGACTTCAGTTGAAGAAATTCATTTTATTCAGCAATTTCTTTTTGTTTACTATGTGCTGACAGGCATTGTGCTAAGGAACAAAAGATGAATAGCATAGCCCTTGCCCTCAAAGAGCTCACAGTCTAGTGGAGAAAACCACACTCTCTCTCACACACACACACACACACACACACACACACACTCATACATGTATCAATTACTATCATCACAGTTAACTACAGATGCACCATCACTACCTAGGGAAATCATATGGAAAGGTAACTATCTGTGAACTCTAAGTGCCTGAAATATAGCAATTTCCAAAATAAAGAGGACTTGACTATCTAACATTACTGAATCTAACTTTTAACCATGAGGTAGTTGGCAGAAAAACAGAATAAGACTCAGAAAGTTAATTTTCTTTCTTCATAGAAGCAATGAAAACTTATTAAGGAATTAGGACCAAGGCCAAAATTTTATTATTGAATTTTTAATGATGCTTGTAAGGATTTTTAATAAGTCCAAATCGAAGATGTAAGGAATGAAATTAAGTTAAATCCCCACAAATTAGATTGAAACATAAGTTGACATAAACATACTGATGACAGCTGCTTCTAGAAAGGAAGTATACATATAACAAAATGTGCTGAGGTGATATTTTGACTAGCCTCATAATACTAAATGTCAAGAGATTTTTTTTTTTTTCTGCTAGCACTAGCAAAGATTTTTTCCAACTATTCAGATAAACCACTTTGTCCCATGTAACCAGCTTGTGAAAAAAACAAAACAAAATAAAACAAACAAAAAACCCCCACAATATGCATTTCTTTATGGTTTTTATTTTTTATTGTTTGTCTGCATCACGCAGCATGTGGGATCTTAGTTCCCCGACCAGGGATCGAACCAGGGATCGAACCCGCGCCCCCTGCATTGGAAGCGTGGAGTCTTTACCACTGCACCGCCAGGGAAGTCCCTGCATTTCTTTCTAATAGTCAAAGTGAATAGCATGAGTCTTCATATAGTGAAAAGAATTTTTCTAGACATCTACCCTTTGTAAGTCCAAAAGACTAGGGGCCCCTCCTGCCCAAGGGGACTTGTCTCACAAATCTGAGAGAAAACTGGAAATTAGACCACCTGTGGGTGCTATGTGCTGTGCCAGTGTTTTTGTTCAAAAGAAGCGATCTTGTCTGGAAGGTGCAGTCAGCACCCACTTTAACTTCTGGCAGCCAGGCTTGCTGTCCCTGCTGTAGAGGGAAGGATGGGAGCAGTCAGCTTACCTTCCTGCACACCTGTGTTGCAGCCCCTTAATGAGCCTCCTCTTTGACATATTTTGTCTTACTGACGTATTTATTTGACTGACTATTTGTGGGTTTCTTTTGGAGGGGAGGGCGGGGGAGGATGGTCATTGAATTCTGATGTCTTTAGGAAAAGTATTTAATTTCCTATTCTTCCCAGACTCACCATTTCTTATTTCCTTCATAACTTACATCTACATAAACAAAGGAACCATTGAAGGGTTTCTGCCCATCTTGATCTGATCTCACCAATAGCTACAGCTAGAATCAGCTTTTTAAATGGTACTTCTCTTGATATAAAAAGTAAAATTAACTTAAGTTTCACTGGGCATCCCTTTATGAATACATTTGTGAGAGTAAGTATAAATTGAAGTCAGTTTCCTTGGGCAGGCGGTCTCTTTTGGTTAGCTGTATGTTTCTAATATATAGAAAACACACCACTTTCATCTCAAATGTTATTATGTTCTGAAATTCAGATCATTCTAGTCGTCATTTTTTCCTTTATAGCTCCATGTACCAAGTAAAAGAGTGAGCTCATTATCCAGATAATTTAGTTTCAACAAAAATACTTCTGTTTTTTATGAATATCTTAGGTAAGGGATGATTTGGTCTGAGTTACCCAGCTAGTTGCCTAATTATTGAATTTTGCTCTGTCTGTGTAGACACAAACTCAGTGTAACTGTGGGTTTATACTACTTGTCAGTTTCTAACTTTTCTTCCTTAATCATTCTGTGCAAAGTGGCCAAGTTATGGTTGTTAGGGGAACCATAACGTTGGGTTTCCTGACATTTTCATCAATTGGAAAGTCTGGAAAATGTGCTGTTGTCATCCGATGCTGCTGTGGTGAGTCAGGCTGGGTTTCACAAAAGGGTAGCGACCTTCATTTTAAGCATCAATCCACCCTTAGGATTTTCAGGATCTCACTGTGCCTTGGTTCCTGGGTGATCAGATAAAACTTCTGCAAACACAGTGATGGCATGAGCGCCTCTCTGTTCTGGATCTGACAAAGGAAGAACAAGCTATGAGAAATAATAGGCTCTATTTTAAGGAAAATGTTGACTTGTAGATTATAATAACTTAGCTGCCATTGAGTTTATGAAGGGAGGCATGTTCTCACTCCTTTTCCTTTCAATTATTTAGGAACTCCTACAAGTATTTCTTTATCAGTCTGGAAAGAGACTTTCATATGAGTTCTCAAGAATCCTCTAATTGCATTATCTTTAAATGAAAGCATTCAAAATTCATAGACCTTCATCTGGTTTTCAAAGAACGGTTGGACTTGACTCTTTTCAAGTTTAAATGCTTAAGATAAATATACTATAAAATCTAAGTTTGAGTCTTACTGACATGGATTCTGATTTTTTAACCTACAAAAATGAAATGTTTCAAACCCTGAAAGAGGACATAGTTTCTGGAGAATGATATTCAAAAGAGTGTGACGTTCATTCCCCTTCTTTGTAATGAGATTAAATGTGCACAAGTAACATTTTCTGCTTTGCTAATAGGGAAAGACTGGGTCAGCTCCATGACACGTGTTCTCCTATAACATAAACATGTTCAAGTTGTAGCTGTTAGGTAAACAAATTAACTTCATAAGCATGGAGGGTGAGTTAGAAGGAAGGCCTTTCTTCCATGACCACCAATGTGAGGTAGAGCCTGGTATTTTCTTGCTTAATACCATAATGTGAGTAAAAGTTGGGTCTAGAAATGAAAGCCAACTTCTGTCAACATTGGTGTACCATTTCCTAGCAAAGTACTTAATTCGAACTGAGCAAAAATATATCTGTTTCGCATTTAACATGGGAGAGTCACGGTGCTCTCTTTTCATTGCTCTGAATTTACTTCATGCTGTCCTTTTCTAAGTGTCATCATATGAAAACTTACCTCAAAAAAGAAAATGAACCTCTAAATCTGGGAGGATGCATTTTTTCATAGGAGGTTTCATTGCCTAATGCTTTCTTAAAAAAGAAAGAAAGAAAGAAAGAAATCTAGTTTATTTGTTTACATTTCTTTTTCATGTTGATGATATAGTAGAACAAAGACAGAAATCACAGCAAAGTTATTTTAGGTGCCACATTCTGGTGGCGTAAGTACAGATAGCTACAGGAGTAGACAGCTGCAGCTTTTACTCACAATCTAAAAAGTATCATAAGAACTTCCAACAGTGATTGATCATCTTTACTCTTCAATTTCCAAAAGCAAACATTTTCAGCAGCATTTTTAAGAAAACAAAAATCTTTCAGCAACAAATGAGTGAGGGAAAGAAAAGGTATCCACCATCAATGGAAAATTTAAACAATTACAGATTTAAGCAGTGGAAACAGTGTTACATTTTTGTTTGCCTATGTATTTATTCCCACAAAAGGATCTGAGGGTGTAAGGAACAGTATGCTCTCAGAGGTTTCTCAAATCCTCTGGTGTATAATGTTGTACTCAAGCATGTGTTGGATGGTGGTGGATATGAAGAAGAGTTAGTAGAAGGAGGAACTGAATAACCTGCATTTTCGGAAGCATGATTTATATTGGTGACAATATTGACACATGAATTCTGTTAGGACATCAATAAAGTTGACACATTTTTAATTCTGATGAAAATAACCTGAGGCATTCTGTAGCTGCACTGAAGAATTGGTTTTATTGGTTCCCAGAACACATCAGACCCTTTCAAAGTACAAGCCTTCCACACATTTTGCCCTGAATAATGCTTCTTACTGGCTAAATTAATGTCTCCACTGGCCAAATTACTGTTTGTCATCAATACCTAGCCCAAATGTTATCTCCTCTGTGAAGACTTCCTGACTAGATTAGGTTAAATTAGATGCTCTGATGTATGTGGAAAGAAAAAGGAATAAATGAATATATGTTTTAGAGGTTCTCACTTAAAAACATTTATCTGTAAATGTGTATATAAGTATACACACGTACACACACACACATACACACACACATACACACACTCCAATAGGACAGACATTACATTTACTATGTTTAGTATCTGGCATGCTGTTAGTGCTAATAAATATTTATTAATGACTGAATGAAGTAATGGTGTATCAAACATAAAAGAGCAATGTAATTTGTAAGAAAAAAACCCATCTTTCTAAGTCTCAGTAAGGATCATTTCTCTATTGGACAGGTAGATTTTCGTGGCCCTAGCCAACCAAATCATATGTGACCTGAAAGTTATGAGACTGAATGCTTTAGGAACTATGAAGTAGCCATTCATTTATTTATAAAATCATCTAGTCAATAAACAGATTAAAAACCTTTATCATCTGAACAGAATCTAGTTCTCTAATTCGAGTAATAACAACGGAACCTTGAACTGAGTCTCATTCCATAAATAAGATTTTAATATATATGACCTTTTACAAGGAAGAAATACCAGAGTCATGTCTATTACACAACGAATTTACCATTTTCTGTGTGTGGATGAAAGAAAGGAGGGGCTGGAGAACGGTCTCAAAAAAATTAATCAATTAGGGGATAACTATTGTAACAGCCTCGTATTCCTAAATGGACCTTCAAACAGTTGGTTTTACTGGTTACAGCATAGACTTAACATAAGTTTTCATTCACTTAGCAGATTTCAAAAGCTATATCTTAAAGGGTTTGAAATGGTACATTTTTCAAAATATACCCAAGAAACACAATTAGTATTTAGGGAAGATATTGATTGATATACATATGTTTTGCATGAGTATATGATTTCAACTGATGGAGCATTTTTCTCTTAAAAGTATTTTATTATTAACTAAATGGAATGTCCCATCTGATACCAACACCCAAGTCTACCTAAAAAACAATATACTAGAGCAAATGAACAAAATCCATTAAGCAAATGAATATTTTCTTTTTTGACATGAATTGGTAAAAGATATACCGAGCCATGTAGTCAGACGTATATATACTTACTGACAAAGATTAGGTTTCAGATGTCATGAAAACAGTACATTTTAGTTCCTTTAAGGGAGTTCAAGATCCTATTCCTTAAAATTTTAACTTAACCATGAAAATTAAAGAAAATGCAAAAGACAAATGCATGACATCAAGTGAAATGCCTACTGATTTCTCAATTCAATAAAATAATAGTGAATAGTGGAAAGAATTTAATATTAGAAATGAATAAACTAGAGGCCCACCTAATCCTGTTAACTAGCTGTGCGACTTTAGGCAAAGCCCCTTAACTTCTCTGGGTCTCAGGTTTCTTCTCTGTAAAATGTAGCAGATATTTCATTATTTAAAGCAGATAAACTCTAAAGTCATCTTTCACTCTAAAATGTTAATATTACAGTCAGCCCTCTGCATCTGCAGATTTTGTATCCATGAGTCAACCAACTGTGAATCAAAAATATTTGGGAAAAAAATTCCAGGAACTTTCAAAAAGTAAAATTTAAATTTGCTACATGCCTGCGACTATTTACATAGCATTTACATTGTGATTTCAACTATTACATAGCATTTACATTACATTAGGTATTATAAGTAATCTAGAGATGATTTAAAGTACAGAAAATGTGCGTAGGTTATATGCAAATACTATGCTATTTTATATCAGGGACTTGCGCATACTCAAATCTTGGTATCCACGGGGTCCTGGAACCAATCCCCCTGCAGATACCAAGGGGCAACTGCACTTTAAAAATGGACATTCCAGTTATATGTATTTATGTGGCCTAAATTTCTTCTATGCAGACATAAATTGTAGCATTTCACCATACCTAAACTATGATCAAATAGCTTAAAGTATCACAGTAAGAACTAAGACCCCACGGAACTTATTTACAATTCACCATTTCAGAGCTGCCTGATGTTTTTAATTCCACTTGTATAAAGAACCACAAAAATGGTATCACTTTGAAGCCATAAAAGTTACTAAATTTATCACAGAGTAAATATGTGGAAGAAAAATTCAAATATTGCAGGAGAGGTTAGGCATCCAGACTCTAGCTAAATTTCTTTTAAGCCATTTTGGGAAGTAAAACACAATTAAAAGTATTTTACCCAGGGAGAGAGCTAATGAAGCCAAGGTCACTGGTTCAGTTCCCATGTGAGCCATTAGCCGTGTTTCATTTGATGGTCACACACTTGCTACCCTCTTAACCCCGACTCACCATCCTTCACAAGCGCGCTAGTGGTCACAAAGGAAATTTGGCGAGACTGTTTGGATGCATAAGCCAAAATCTCTCCCCTTTGCCAGAAAAATAACTCAAAGGTCAAGCCTCAGTGATATGACCTCATCCAACTATAGATGGATCAGCTGACCATTGTGTTTTTTATTATTTTTATCATCATCACCATCATTACGATGCTGGCAGCGTAGCATCATGGCTAAAAGAGGAAGCTCTGGAATCAGACTGTCTAGGTTTGAATCTTTACTCTCCCACTTACTAGTTCGATGACTTGGACAAGTGGTTTAACTCTTTAGGCCTTATTTTCCTCATTTTCAATGCAGGTATTATAATAGTATGGTGAAGAATGAATGAGTTAATCATATAGAAAATTCCTGACACATATTAAGTACTCAGTAAATACTGTTATTATTATCTTTCCATTGTCATTGTCATGTAGACTATTTAGCATTTTCTAGAAAGCCTATGTATGAGTTTCCTAGGGCTGTTGTAAACTAACTGAGTGGCTTCAAACGACAGAAATGTATTCTCTTACAGCTCTGGAAGTTGAAAGTCCAGAATCAAAGTACTGTCAGGACTGTGTTCCCTCCAAGGCCTCTAGAAAACAATCATTCCTTGCCTCTTCCAACTTCTGGTGGCCAAAGTTGTTCCTTGGTTTATGGCGGCATAACGCCAATTTCTGCCCCCAACTCCTCACAGACGGCTTCTCCCTGTGTGCGTCTGTGTCTCTGTAACAAAATTTCCCTCTCCTTTCTTTTATAAAGATATCAGTCCTTTGGATTTAGGCCTGTCCCATATCCAGTATAAACTCATGCTAACTTGATTACACCTATTTCCAAATAAGGTCACATTCACAGGAATCTAGGGGTTAGGACTTAAACATACCTTTTGGGGGGACACAATTCAACCCACTATAGCATCAAAACCAAAAGAAAAGAAAGAAAGACACAAGGAAAGGGGGTAAAGCAGAGAGAGGTAGAAGATCTGTTGCTAGTAGTTATTTGGGGGAAATAGAAAATAAATAGCTTCAAGGAAATCACTAATTCTTTACCTATAGCTACACTGTGGCCGAAGCCAAGCCCTGAAAAAATACCTTTGGGCCATGAGTGAGAAACAAGGTAAGGCAAGCGGACCTCTTCTACATGGGTGGTGGCAAAACGCTGTAAAACTCCTGACGTAATTTTGGCTAAGTTATTTAGCACAGTCCTGCAAACGGCGCCCTCCCTCTGTTGTCATGACTGATAAGTTGTGACTTACTGAGACAAATTCCCTGGGCCCTGCACTCGATGTGAGGCATCCTTGATGATCTATTAAAACCCAAAGAAGGTGATGATCTGAGACTAGTGTTTTCCCTGAGGACTGGATGCCCCACAGGGAGGGTCATGTGTTGTACGATGTGCTTAAGCAAGTTCTCAGTCTAAGCTGTTGTCCAGTCAAAGCTTGCCTGCGTCTGTAAATAGTATTTTCCTCCCCAGGCAGTCTGACCCAGAAAAGATAGCCTGATAAGTCTTCTTCCCAAAAGAGCCAAAAAGGATGAGGAATCGGTGGCTTTAGCCCATCACTGATTTAATATATGGCGTCACCATGACGTCACCATGTCCAGTTTTCTCCTCCCAAAAAGCAGTGCTCAGTTTCTACTATATTGACTCAAGTAAATATGTTCTCACAATGGCAAAACACAGCTCACCATAGCAAAACCCTCAGTGAGAGAAGGCTGTATCCTTGGTCACAGTTTTAGGCTTTAATTTAGGGGTAGGAAGCACAAGTATAGGAAGAAACTGGTGATGAGGGATTCTGATATTTGAAAATGGATGAGTTTCCCAAAAGAAGAACATAAAACTCACTGGATCAAATTCAGATAGAAAGCTGGCAGGTTACCAGACGCGTAATTGCATGTTGAATTGAGCTATAATCCTCAGCACTTCTGAAAACAATGAAGATGTGCAAAACGATAAACCACATTTGTTTTAAATAGCAGTATTTGCTTAGCATTGCTAATAACATCTTTCTTAACACTCTGGTTAAGGCTTGAGAGTTACAAAAATAATGCTACCTTTTTTTTGTGCAGGGAAGAAAAAAGAAAATGTATTGGGGGGAGAAAATGGTGCATCCTATGGGGGAAAATCTGTATTTTGCGAGGAAAAAGAAAATGTGTTCGCTGTCCGGAAAGATAAATTTATATATGTGTTTTTTAAAAACAACCTTTTAGGTTTACAACGTATGCGTATAAGGTCTTTGTACACAACAGTGTGGGTTTTACACCAAGTCAAGAAGCAACTGTGACCACGTTAGCCGGGCTTCCGGAGAGAGGAGCTAACCTCACTGCGATTGTTCTCAACCACACGGCCATAGACGTGAGATGGGCTAAACCAAGTAAGTCAGCTTCTTACATCTTTATTTCCCTTTCCCATATGTGTACCAAAACAAATTTAAAATGGACACATTAAAAAATGACAGAAACAAAAAGCCAAGTTCCCTGTGCTATTCTTCCTTAAAGGAAGTTCTCTCTCCTACTTGTCCATCCTTCTTGGGCCTTCTCTTCCTCCTTCCATTCCTTTTGGATGGGGAATGTAGTTTTTGTCACACCAGTTGTGATAGAAATGTCCATATGCTAATTTGATAGCGATATAATATTGTGCACTTTCCTGAAGAGAGCTCTGCCCCATCTCATAATTCATCACTTATCAGCAAAATCCATTTACTAGGATTGCAGAAGTATGATGGTTTTTTCCAAGTGCATTGTCTTCAGCACTGGTAACAGCCAGAATTCCAGCTTGATACAGGAAAAGGAAGCCTGGCCACCATCCCTGGACTTGCCACCATCACTGTTATTGCTTCAATAACACTGCGGTTCACCCTGGGCGCATTCAGAACACAACTTTATAGGCAGTTAGAAGAGCTCCCATATGGATATAATCTGTTCCTGCAACTTTAGAAACCACAATAATTGAAATTTCAGATCTGGTTGGTCAGTAGAGTAGCATTTCCCAGCTGATCTGTTAATTTGTAGTGATCCATTATCACAATCAGAAAAAACCAGGACTGACTGTATCATGGAACTATGTATTGTAATCCTCCTTAGAAGCATCACTTGAGGTCTGGCAAATCGTTGAATCAAAACTTGCTAGACTATTACCAAATACTGAGAAATATCTGATTTGGAAATCCCCAATGAAAATATTCGTTTTGTAAAAGTAAACTGTATCTACTAGGATAATCATCTACTAGTACATAAAAAGTTGTAAAATGACTCCAGCTTGGGCAATCATAACCTTCTGATTTTGATTTTGTTATCGCTTAAGACGAGAAGTGCTTCCTATTTCACTTAGAACATCTTGAGGGAATTTGCCCCTGTTACGTTGTATCAATTGTTGATTAAAACCAGTGTTAGGTGACATTAATTGTAAATTAAAACTAGTACTGGTTATGTCGATCTACACTGCCACTAAATAAGCCATTTTTACCAAAAGACTATCGCTCTAGGGTTTTTGTAAGGTTGCAGGTTTCTAATGATCTTTGTCACCTCTACTGGGATCTCTTAAACCACTTACATGGAAGAACATAAGTTAACTGATGGTTATGATTACCTTCTGAGACACCTCTGTGAAAAACTACAAAGTTTTTATCTGGAGATGGATTTTTATGTATAATATATTTTCACTCATCTCCCACTTTCTATTTCACCCTCAATACCTGATTCATCTTAAAAACCTACTTAGAAAGGTGGACGCCCTCCCCCGCATCTGACATTTGAATACTTCTGTTAAGATCTGGCGGCTGAATTATCACCAGTATAGGTCCTTTATGTTATAATTGCATGCCTGAAGTAAGCGTGCTTATAAAAACTGACAAACCTAATAGATCTGAAGCAGCTCACTGAAGTTTCATTACCTTGGTAAGCTGAACCTCTGACCTTCAGGATGTAGGTAATGCAGTCTGCTGTTATTTCCATTCATACCTTAGAAATTTTTCAGATAACTATTTGTGAGCACAAAGGTTAACTCTCAGAAGAGGGTCAGCTCTGTGAAAGTGTGTTGCATTATCATTTTCTTCCTTCCTGCAACCTGCTAAACTAAGTAAATTAAGTAGTCACTCCACTGTGAAAGGGCCACCTCTTTTTTGCAGGTTTAATTTCAATTGTTTTCTTGATTTGTAGGATAAAGTTGGACCTTGTCTAACATGCTAAAAGGCACAAAACTATAGGTTGAAAGTCATGAATAAGCTTATGAATATTTGCTTATTAAAAACCATAAAATATATTTTTAAAACATATTCTTTCTTAACTATGACCCTCCACATGGGCACACCATTTGGATAGCAAAATATCTCTGGTAAATTTTTACCAATCACAGCTTAACAGAGATAGGTATTAAAGTTTTAGAAGCACCTATTTTAAATGTTTGCATCTCTGTGTTGATATCATGTGAGGAAAAAGCATCCCTGCATCTGTTCAGTTCATTTTTATGGCAAATATTACAAACTGGCAGCACATGGACCATACTTACTCCCATCCTCCATGCATTGTTTTGCCAGCAGCATTTGAAAAAAAAATATTTTGCTAACATTTAACAATTAGAAGATTTCACATAAAGATTTTGGATTGATCTGAAAAACCCAATGATTGGGTGAAACTCTTCCCACATTGCTGAAGGGAAAATAATCAGCTGGCACTGGTTTCCCCTTTACACAGGCTGCACCCTCCTATCTTCCTGGTCCCTATATAGACATGAGGTTCTTATCCCTGCTTTCCATAATGAAAGATAATAGTTCAACCTAAGTGAAACACCATGAAGATAAATGACATAGTGGGGGGAAAATCCCACTTTTATAAGAAAAGATACAAAAATACCTTCACTTAAATTGCTTATGTAGCCCTAGGAGTTAGAAACTGGTACTTAATAACTTACCACAAATTACAGTTAGTCAGTAGCACTTCTCACACTCAGACTTCAAGCTCGAGCATCCCATTTTCGACTGTTTCTCCTGCATTTGTCCTTAATGGTTATTAGCACTTTGTCACGAGTGATTTAGTGAGATCCTTCCCATTTTGACTGCTCACTCTAAAATAAATGGTGAAAAATGCCCACGAGGGAAGGGGGTAGAAAGGCAGTGCCGCTTCTGAGGTCTCCTCGCTAACGAGGTCATTGACAGCCGGAAAAGAGCAAGAAAACACTGGAGGTGGTGAGAGAGGAAGGAACTGAAAAAGAGGAAATGGAAAAAATCATCCAGAACTCTCCAGAAAATTTGTAAAGTATGAAGGCATCACCATTAAAAAAACTGAAATCCACATAAAATTTAAATCCACATAAAAAGCATCTGCCTCATCTTGCTCTCTTAACCAGAAACCGCTAGATTTTGTAGCTAGAATTTTTGACTTGTCGGAGCTTACCTTGTTCAGGTGGCAATACATATACATCATTCCAAATCTCACCTCTTTTGAAAGCACCCACCATCATTGGCTCACCTTGTCCCTCTGCTTCCCCTCCCATCGCTCCAGTTACCAAAGCAAATAGACTGGATGCGCCTTTTCCACTGGCTTTCTGCCTGTTCACTTGTGCACATTCTGTAATCTGACCTTCCTCCCTTGCATTCTACTGATTTGGTCGTCTTGAAATCATTCCCATAATGACCCAATCCAATGCTCTCTTGTTAGTGCCATCCTATTCTGTTTCTCTGTGGTAGTGGGTCCATAAATGACCCCTCCTTACTCAAATGCTCCCTCCTGTGTCACCAGCTACTCTTGTTCTCATCCCCTAAAAGCTTTTTTTTTAAGTTTTTACAGTTTTATTGAGAAAGAATTGACATACACCACCGAATAAGTTTAAGGTATACAGCATGATGGTTTGATTTACATATATTATAAAATGATTACCACAATAAGTTTAGTTCTCATCCATCATCTCATATAAATATAATAAAAAGTATTTTTTTTCCTTAGGATGAGAACTTTTAAGACCTGCTCTCTTAACAATTCTCCTATGTATTATACAGCATATATAACAATTTTCCTATATATTAAACTATCATCATCATGGTGTATGTTGCATCCCTAGTACTTATTTTTTTATTTTAATTTATTTTTTATACAGCAGGTTCTTATTAGTTATCTATTTTATATGTATTAGTGTGTATATGTCAATCCCAATCTCCCAGTTCATCCCACCCGCCCCCCCCAAAGACTTTCTCAAAGTTCCTCCTGAGTATTTTTCACCCTCTAACTCTCTTGTTGGTGATTCCATCTAAGTGTTTTAAATTCTCCTAACTAGAAAAGTGGCAAAACTCTGTGAAGCCATATGAAGGAATAATTTTTAACATAGGCTTTGGAATCAGGGAAACTTATGTTTGACTCCCAGTTGCAGTATTTTCTAGCGCTATGACCTAAAACGAGCCACTTAACTTCAGTATATCCTAGTTTGCTAATTCAGAATACGGAGATAATAATAATAACTGCCTTAAAATATGATGATAAAGATGAAATAATATATGTTTAGCACTTAGTAATCATTTAGTATTGGTATAAAGTATTGTTCTCTCTGTAAAATGTTTACAGTGCTTTCAGCAGCATTTTACCAAAAAACTTAGGCAGCCATTTCTTTTGTTTGCTTGCTTTGGGTTTTGTTTTGTTTTATGTTAATCATTTAGAGTCATTTTTTTTCAAAACAAACTACTTCATATAGATGTATAGTCGATTTACAATGTATTAGTTTCAGGTGTACAGCAAAGTGATTCAGACAGATAGATGCATAGATAGATAGATACATAGATAGATTCTTTTTCATTATAGGTTATTAGTGAAGCCATTTCTAATAAAAAAATTTGGGACATAATTTTGCAAAGCATTCAGGTAAAAGCATGTCTACAGTAAGCTGAAGATGGATAAAGACCAAATCTCACTTTATGATTACCTGACTTGGGTAGAAGGTAGAACTACTAACCACTGCTAACTCCCCTTTTCCTTTTAGTGGTGGTGCCGCATGTCCACCAATCTAGACTACCTTTACTAGCCTCCTTTGCAGTTAGTTGTGGCCATGTGACTGTGTTTCTGCCAATAGAATGTGAAAAGAAATATGAGTCTTTTGGGGTCATAACCACAAAACACTAGGTACATGCCTATCTCTTCTCTCTTCAACCTCTCCCTGGACTAGACTGTGGATGCTACAGTGTTCTCAGTTTCAACTCTGCAGGCATGGCCAACACCCTAAGAGATCCAAAGCCACATAAGAGAAAGAACCTGGGTTCTCGAATGACCACACAGAGCACAATCTGATTCACTTCCTTTGAAGCTATTGTGTGAGTTACAGATTAACATTTATTGTATTTAAGTCACTTTATTTAAGGGCTTCTTGGTTACAGTAGCTTAGCTAACTAACTCTGTCCCTGTCTGCCCATATCAGTTCACTTTAAGAGCAGGAATGATCTGTTTCCATGGCCAAATATAGAATGATGAATAATTAACACATTTCATATATATTTCCTTTAAATACAGTTTTCTCTGGAAGGTTATTGATTGAAAGGAGCTGAAACACAATGAGAGGCTAAAGGAGCTGGGGGCAGGGTGAGTTCCAAAATGCAGGTATTTGTTTTAGTTGCATAAACTAGATAGAAGGCATCTGATATCTTGCTGGGAAAAATAAGGAGCCTGGCTTGGATCATAGCTCAAGAGACTCTACCCACTTCTTCATGTGAGCAGTTTTACCCTCAGGCAGAGTAAAAATTTTCTTAAGAAGTAGTTGTGATAAGTTCAGGTTTTCCAAGAAGTGCTTAGTTGATGACACAGAGCTCTGCACAATAGAACTTGGGGAACTGGACTCTAGTTTGAGAATCTGTGAGCAAGAAAAACACTTCTATTATAAAATAGCCTTAATAGGGTCCTTCCAAGTTTCTATATAGGAACAAAGTTACCACCCACTGAGCCTGCTGAAGAATTCCATCCTAGACAAATCAATTAGGAGACCTATTAAATGGAATGGTTTACTGTAATTGCTCTAGATCAGGGCCACAGACTTTTTTGTAAAGGCCCGGAGAGTAAATACTTTAGGTTTCGCAGGCAATATACATTCTCTGTTGCAACTACTCAGTTTTGCCATTGTGGCATAAAAACAGCAATAGATAACTCTTATGGGCACTGAGATTTGATTTTCACATGTCGTGAAACACTATTATTCTTTTGATTTTTTTTCCCAACAATTTAAAAGTGTAAAAACCATTCTTAGCTCACAGGTTATATACCAAGAGGTGGCAGGCCAGATATGGCCAACAGGACAGATTTTACTCATGGTAAAATCATGAGTTTGTTGACCCCTGATCTAGATGATAAAGATCTAGAGGACATAACTGATGTTGATAACAATCTCTAAAAATAATCCAACAGCATATACAGAGTGTAATCCTTTTGCAAGAGGACTTCAACCAGCCCATCTAATAACTGTTTTAAATTATTTGGAAATCCATTAACCAAGAAGAGGGGCTTGTTTTAGATTTGAGAATTTTCTATGCCTAAGACCACATTTCTGACCTGTACATGGAGAGCACCAGCAAAAATGTCATTTAATAGCAAAGATTTTATCCAAAGTTTATAACCCTCTTCTTCAACTCACTGAGGTTGACCTGATATGCTACAGTTAGGACAATACCTACTTATAAATGTCTGTGGTCTATAAAATATGGGTTACTGAGAACAGGATTAGAACACCTGAGAAATATTTCCCAATGTACACATATTTAACATAATCTCGTAGGAAATCCTCATACCATCCTGCTGCTTCAAACACAAGTTAGTATTCATAGCTTAACTCCAAAGTATATGTATAACTCTACTTCAGATATTCACACTTTAATTTTGAAGTAAACCTGGTGGCCACAAAAACACTTCAAACTCAAGAAGTCTCAAGTGAAACAATACCTTTCAAATCCTCCATCCCATAATTACTCCTATGTTTTCATCTTGATTCCTAGGATTCACACAAGACCCAAGACCAAAACTCAGACTTTTATCTATAGCTCTTCCTTATCCCTTTCTAAACTCTCCTGGGTCATTTAAGGACCTTGGCTCTTTCCATGTGGTACATCCACATTCCTTCAGGCCTTGAGATCCTTCTCTTGCTGGGAAAACTAGAGACAATCAGAGATGGTCAATTGGTCTTTAACACCTCGGTCCAAAAATGGCACAAACTGGCCACATGACCTCACCCAGATGCAAGGAGCCCAGGAAATGTAGTCTACCTATTTGACAAGAAGAGAGACACATGGGTCTCGGTGAGTGCTAGGGATTTTTACCACAACTTTTCTGTAGTGATTTTTAAAGTTTAATTGCTATTTAGCCTGTTAATGCTGCTAGTAGTTAGTGATGTCTTTCTTGATTTTTCTGTGTCTCTCTATTTTATGTATGATCAAGAATTTAGTGTAGTGTTACTTTCCTTGCCCTTCTCACCTGCCACTTTCAGTGTTTGGTCTATAAATTATTATATAATCATTTTACACAATTAACTTCTCTAGTTTTGATCTTTTATCATCAATTCTTAAACTTCATGAATCTTAAGTTCTGGATCTTGATTCATCGTTTTGTCTTCTAGATAACATTATTGGAAAATTTTTATAATTAAAGTTAAATAAGTTAAATAAATGAGCTATATATTCTCTTAACTTCTGCCTAAATAAGAACATTTGTCTGTTGTCCTTGCACATTCTCTTAATTTTTGCCTATATAAGAAAATCTTTCTGCTGTATTTGCACATAAATAATGACTTAGCTGTGTATGAATTCTTGGATCAAAATATTTTCCCTCAAAACTTCTTGAAATTTTTCCATTGTCTTCCAAATTTGTTGTTCCAGAGAAGTCTGAAACTTGCCTGAATTTTTTTTCTCCTTTGTAGACGATATTTTAATTTTTAGTTTATTTGAGAAATGTCTTAATGATCCATGATATGCCTGTGTTTGGATATATTGCCATTATTTTAGCCAAAACTGTATTAATCTATTCAATTTATAGACATAAACCTTCATTTTGTGTCAGGTTTTATGGGATATTTTATATCCTTGATTATTTATTCCATTTCTTTTTCAAGTTAGTTAAATTTTTTTCATTCTCTGTTCTCAATATCTATAATTTTGACACTGATTTCTTCTTAGTCATTTTCCTCTTTATTTTTTTCCTGTCCTACCTTTTTAACTCTGTCCTTTTCTGCTTTCAATGTGGATTTTAATTCTGCCATTGCTTCTTATGTTTCCTTACTTTCCTTTCTTATTTAAGAAGGTCATTTAATATCTTCATGTCTTCATGTCTATCTTTCCATAAAACAGTCACCTGTTTCCTAGAGCATCTTTTGCACAAAGGCATGTCCCTTTCGTTATTTTTAAAAACACCATGCAAATGTTTTATAAAGCTTTCATCTTATTTGTATAGAAGTAGTATATGAAAGACAAATTCTACTTTTGGAAGTTCTGGACAGTGTTTCCCTTATCTTATGCTATCAAGAACCCTTGTAATTCATGTTTTTCTCTTTTCAAAAAGAGAAATATATTCAGGTCCAGTTTTTACCAATCCACAGGGAGGGTGAAATTTGCTCGTCTCCTTATTCCAGCTATTTCAATTCTAACAGCGTTCCTCAAGGTCAGCAACCTTGAATTGTGTGTTGGCCAGTGGAACTGAGGATGTATCTTCTGTTTCTTAGCTGGTTCACTGACTTAGAGCCCACTGAAATTTGAAAACCTTGTTTGAACAATGTAAAAAGACACTCCTTTGCATGTACTGCTCCCTGAACTTCTCACAGTATGACTAGGAATATGAAGATCATTTAATCTATTTAATGTGTTTCTACTGTTTTTCTGTGTTTTGGACTCTGCACTGTAATGTCAATGAAGGAAGAAAGATGAATGTTGAAGCAGATGGCGAGAGGCAGGGCAGTGCAGAAACCTGGCCCGTGTTGCCTAGAGATGCTGCCTGTTTCTGGTTAGAAGAGTCTCATCCCATGGAGTAAGATGGAAGCAATGGAACTGAACCCCATCTTTTCCTTTCTTCTTTGGGACAAGATTCTGTTCTATTTCAGGGGGTTGACGTATGGCGCATGGCTAAGAATGGACATTTAATGACATTTCATCCAGATATTGTCATATGATCTTTGCTCATCTTGAACTTATGGTGCTAGCCCCAATATTTTCAGTGTATATACACAGGTCCATTCCCTGGAACTTGATAGAAGAGATATCAGGCACATTTAACCATGGTAAAATCCATTTATATTTCTGAGTAGAATTTGAAAGCATTTCATTAATACTGTATCTTTAGGGCTTGAATTTCTAACCGGCATGCTTATGTAACAAACTAAAATACAACAAGAACTTCAAATCTAGCAGTCTTTCTATTATATCTTAGCTGCCATAAGTTAATGAGGAATCATACTGTAGGGCAACAGAAAATAATTCTAATGATAGAAGGAACTTTTGCCCTCACAGAACCAGTGACTTTGCTGTGCTCGACAAATATTATCATTTGGGAAAATATCAATGGACACGAAGAGCCAGTTCCCGACAATGCATTATAATGACCTCATTATTAAAGGTGCTTACGTTTTGTGACATCAGAGAAAAGAGACATCTCAATCTCCAGCGTTTTCCAAAGTAGTTGCTAAAGATCTCTTACTCTAAACTCTTTCAACTCTACTGGCATACCAAACGTTTATAACTATTGCTGGATGTTAGGCCAAAGTGGTAGTGCGCTCAGGAAACAAACAAAAAATAAAAATCAAACCAGCATTCAGTTTTGATGTAAGACCCCCCCCGCAAGATCTTAATGAACAGGGGTTCTTAAAAGAAAGTCATGCAGTTCCCAAAACCATATTCCTTTTCATGGCCATACGCCAGGATCTCACATATTAGAGACACTGTACTTCAATGACCATATTCCTTTTCATGGCCGTATGCCAGGATCTCACATATTAGAGACACTGTACTTCAATAACCATAAAGAGAAATGCCACCTTTCCCTCCCCATCCTTGCTTAGTGCTGCAGAACAGTGTTAACACAAGCTTTTACATACAATTTTTGGAGCATTTACATACAAAACTCCAACCCCCAACCCTAACACAAATCAAGATAATAGATCCTGCTTAAGGTCTTCAAAAATAATGCTAATTGAAGCAGAGCAGTATACTATTTTCTACCTAAGAAAATCTGAGTGTTGTGTGTCTTCTTTTTAAAGCATCGTAATAGGAAAATCATGAGAAGAACTTAGTGCAAGAATGGAGAAATTGGGTGAAAGGAAAAAGAAAACAACAAACTGGTCTTTGAAAGGACAAGGGCTGAGGAATTGCTGAGTTATATTTGTGAGACAGTAAGC
This sequence comes from Delphinus delphis, assembly GCF_949987515.2. Lineage (NCBI taxonomy): Eukaryota > Metazoa > Chordata > Mammalia > Artiodactyla > Delphinidae > Delphinus > Delphinus delphis. Next base: position 170,292,683 of record NC_082683.1, read on the forward strand.
AATTCCTTTTAGCATCCTTTAAGAGCTTGTCTACATCTTACAGACAACAGTGAACTAGGAGAAAAGGATGGGAGCCTTGATCAAAATTCCAATATCATCCTAGGATCCTACTGAGTGAATCTTTAAGGGGAGCATACTACTTCACTTTGCTACATCAACAGTGCACATAACAGGGTATCTGTCTAAACATTCTTCCAGGTATCATTTAGCAGATTTTGTTAGCAAGTGAAAAAATTCCTCAAGTTTTAGAATCTGTGTCAGGACATGCCCTCATTTATATTAGCATAGAGTTCTCTCTAGAACTATTACTTATGAACAGAAGTTTTTCCCTGTACTGCATATTTTTATTTTACTCAATTTCCTTTCATAAGTATATCAAAGTTTTGAAGATTAGTTATATACTTATAAATATTAGGTTGGCCCAGGAGTTCATTTGGTTTTAAGTGAAAATAAAAGACACAGTTTTCATTTTTACCAAGAACTTTACTGAGCAATGTATTCACTAACCGAACGAACTTTTTGGCCGATCCAATAGCATAATTAACATATTTAAAAGCAATTTAAAAGTTTATTTTCCTGTGAAGTTAAGACTCTATGCAATTAATTATGAGATGGGGGTGGAATCACCTTTGTTTAAAAAAGGTAAAACCCAGCACCCCTCTAAGGAAAATTCCATAAGCTTTCCCTTTTCTCATTCTAGGAATAGCTAATGATAGTGTATTCTCTGTCTTTTCCCCCCGAGACCCTTTTATATCAGCTACACTTACAGTGTCCTGTGTTAATTGTTAACAGCTTTTCAAGACCTACAAGGTGATGTTGAATATTATACACTTTTTTGGAGTTCTGCTACCGCCAATGAATCTCGAAAACTCCTCCCAGATGTAAACTCTCATGTCATTGGCCACTTAAATCCAAACACAGAGTATCGGATTTTTATCTCTGTTTTCAACGGAGTCGCCAGCATTAACAGTGAAGTGCTGCATGCAACCACTTGCGACGGCGGTGAGTCCAGATTTCAAGGGATGCTCGGCTTCAGAGATGCGAATGAAATTGATTGATTCTCGCTGAGGCTGAGATCAGTCATCCTTCCATTATAAAATTTCCGGTGTTGGAGGGAAGGGGGTCGGAGCTAAAATGCTTAAGTGCTGGCTGTCGTCAAGTGGCAGATCAATAAGTGGTCCCGTGGAGACAGCGACACAAGGCTCCAATCATGGGATATTAGCCCAGTTTGTTCCTGTTCTTTTCAGTGTATGCTTAGTTGGGAGCTGAGTTCACATCAATACATGGTGACATTTAGAAACATTTTTTTTTAAGAATTGCTCTCAGAAGCAGGATGCTATTCACAACGACAGCCAAGCACAGTGAGGGCCCTCCCTGAGTCACCAGAAATGGTAGGTGGAAGTTCAGCCACTGAGAAAAATTGCCTGTGACTCATTTCTAAGCCAGTTAGCAAGGGGATGGAAGCAAGGGAAGCAACTTGTGAATCTGAAATGTGTTTGGAATGGTCTTTCTAATCTTTTTGGCTTTCTAAAGTCTCATTATAAACATTATAATATCATTACCTCCAAGCAAGCGTTCCAGGTCATTAACAGAGCACTTTAAGTGTGGAACCCATTTCCCTTCGTGGTGCCAAAGGTTGACACCTTTTGTTTATAAAATAGAATGGATCACAAGGACAATTTTTCAACTAGTTAAGATGAGCTCTTATGATAAAAATAGGTCTTTGCATAGTTATTTCTGACATGCTTGAATAATTGTATAATTTAACGCCAAGCAAGATTTTTTTTCTAATGTTAGATTTCATCATTACCTATGGTAATCAACATTCCAAATCATTTACATAATGACAATATTGCATTATTGCTTCATATTGCTTGAGTTACAAGCTAGTAACATCAAATGATTTTTCACGTTCCACCAGCCTCGATATATTTGAGTTATATTTTTTTTGCTTAAGGAGCAAATTTTCATTCTTTTTTTTTTTTTTTTCTTCCCTGAGAGGTTTGGAGGAGTGCAGGGATGGGAACAGAGACAAATAATAGATATGTGTTAGTGGTGCAGATGGGTGAATAATTTATCATCATATCCCACTGGTCACATAGTATTGAAGATTAGCACTACGCTGGTGGTATAAAGCATTTTACCACCAATTCTCATGGTTTCTAACTGAGAGTATAATAAGCCAATTTACAGAGGACTACAGACTGTGATAACTTCATCAGAGGAAAGCAGATAAGCAACAAACCCTTCACTCAACCTAAATACTAATCGGCATTTAGTTTAACAAGTGCTTTTTCAGAGGCAGCTGGAGTTTATTCGGTTTCTTCCTTTAATTCCAGAGCCTCAGGGCATGCTTCCTCCAGAGGTTGTCATCATCAACAGTACAGCTGTACGTGTCATCTGGACAGCTCCTTCAAACCCAAATGGTGTTGTCACTGAATATTCTGTCTATGTAAATAATCAGCTCTACAAGACTGGAATAAATGTGCCTGGGTCTTTCATTCTGAGAGACCTGTCTCCCTTAATGATCTATGACATTCAGGTTAGAACGTTGTTTTTTTTGAAGGTTAAGCTTATGGGTGTGTTAAATAAAACATGCTGGGTTATGTCTCTTAGTGGATACCTTCCATCTTGGTTACACATGATTTATTTGCTGGGGAAGGGGAGAGAAAAGAGGGAAATTGATCTGGATTAAATCTGTTTGGGGCGGGCAAACACACGAGTCACTGGAGAGGGGATAATGGGACTGTGGAAAGTGATGGTGATGAGGATGGTGATGATATTGTCACTGGCAAAAGGAAGCAAATCATGTGTTTGCAGTCAGTCTTGCCAAGCAGCTTGCCTTTTTCCTGGTTCTTTTACTGATAACAAAACCAGAATTAGCCTATAACTGTGGAGATATTCTTTCTACTCCTATTTCTGCTACTTATTAAATGTCATAACTTTAGGGAAGTTACGTAACCTCTCTTGGTGTTGATTGTCTCTTTTGTAAGAGCAAAGGACTAGATGACTTAAAACATTCTATCCCCCTCTAGCACTCTGTGATTCTGAACCCAACACCAATAGCAAAAATAAATGAATGTATGGCAGACGAAAAATATTAAAAGATTTTATCTGAGGATGAAAGAAATATATCTGTTCATCCTTCAACAAATGTTCAATGATCCTCACCTATATGAAAGCAATTGTATTTAAGTTTTTTGCCCTTGGGCCTTTTTGAGAATCTGTTGAAGTCAGTGCACACTGCCCTAGAAAAATGTGTATATTTTGATGTTTATACGACAAAAGTTAACATGCAATTTCAGAGAGTGCCTTGACCATTTGAGAGCCAACTCCTAGATCTCTTTGAGATCTACTGATCTTAAAAGTAGAAAAAATATAAAGAATATTAAGGCATATAAAACAAGGAACTTACCTTCAAGGAATTGGAAATCTTGTCAGAGCGCTAGGATATAAAAGATAACAAGGCCAAATGCAAAAATTAATGATAAAAACAGGATTTTTCAGAAGCTCAAAGTTTAGAGAGAAGGGTTGCCATATGGTAAATTTTTAACTAAACTATGCTCCTTCTAAAATTTATAAGAGCTTTTTAAATATTTTTCAGAAGATATTAAGTGAGGAAGTTGTATTTGACCACAGAAAACTTCACTGGCTCTGTTCATTAAGTGAACATTTCCCCAGCCCCTTCTTTCCCACACATATGAAGGTGAAACATATGTAAGCATCTAGCTACAACCAATGCATTAGCCTCTCCACTACTAGGCCTAGCTTCCTAAGAAAATGACATAAAAAGATATTTCATAAAAGAAGAAATGTGCATTGATTATTTTTCATTATGTTCCATGATTCCCGTCTACCCACCTGAGTTACCTTAGCCTGGACCAGTGGACTGATATTTTTGTTCATGACTCTTAGAGCGAATCTATGTATATGTGTAGCTCATCGATCACATCATAAAATGAAAATCACATTCAAAATAAATAGAAATGTAACCTTATGAACAAGGTTAGCGTAGGAAGGTGATGAAGGATTTGCTGTATTTTCCTCTTCGGGACGCTGGTGGAGAAAACCAACTGAGCCCTTGAAAGGCAGCTTATTCATTTGCTTTATAGGACTCAATATACAGCCTGGGGGTGAGATCACTGGGTGCTGTGCATGCTTATGCAGTATCAGCCTTCCAACCATAGAGCAAGAGTTGGCATGTAAGCGTTCCAGGCATGTTCTACTCTGACAGGCTTCACTCAGACCTATTGGTTTGAGTCACTAATGGCCTGAGGAGAGTGCATTTTGATCCAATTTGGGACATGGAAACAGATGAGGAGACAAAAGACCAAATTAGAATCTAACACTTAGATTTTGTTATAAGATGTTCTTATTCTTCATAACTGTATTTTTATGAAGCTCCTCACTGTCCAGAAATGCTGCACTTGAAATACTTGTTGCATTACTGGGACTTTGAATATCAAATTTCAAAGATTTTTATTTCTGATGTGAAGGGTGATTTGGTTCCATTTAAAATATGCACTTAACTGATATGCCTAATACTTTAAAACTAAGATTCCCTATACTAACACCCTCTGTGAAATAGCCACTGATTTTAAAGCAGGCATGTAGACGCACCAAAGCATCTGCTTTTTTGAATGAATCATTTTACATATCCCTTTTTAAAGGGAATAAGCATTTCCATTTTTAATTCAATTTTATCTCTTTTTGTGCCCCAAAGATGGAGACTTGGAATATTGCATTATCAAGGAAGTGAAAATATTGACACATTTCTCTAAAGTCAAAGTAAAAGCTTTCTGGAGAATCATTTAAATACACTTAAGTTTAGAACTTAAAGCTATGCTTATTATTTAGATAATAAGACAGTAGGGTACAGTAAAGCCTGAATCAGATATTTCATATCTTATCAGCTTGATCATATTCCCTGATTTCTCTGACCCCTCCATTTACAAACTTCTGAACGTGGAGTTGTAAAGATTCAATAAAATTATCTGTGCAAGTACCCATCATAATATTTGGCATATAAAAGATTCAGTTGAGTCGATTTTGAGTTATCTCACTATGCATCATATAATCAAATATTTCCCAATATGCATGAAGTTTTATTGTCCTTAATTCTATTATAGCAAGCATATTTTAAGTTCATCTGCCTGTTAAGTTTTTTGAGGTTTCATTGGACATATTCAGAGTAAACAGCCTTGACAGTGTTTAAATATCTACTAAATATTAGCTCAAAATGCTATGTGGCATAAATAAATCACACAAAAGCATTATAAAAACTCCCATTTAGGTGCAAACTGCCCCATGAACAAAGCGACATAGCTACTAAATATAACACATAGCACATTTGTCTTTCCTCAAATGCCAGTTGAAATTCAGAGAACTGTGTTGCTTTAAAGGCTCAGGATTAGTGTTTAAGATTCATCGGTATCTGGTATCCTCCATTTATGTATTAAATGCTGAAAGTAAATTAGCGTTGGAAAAAGTGCAGTTCCTCTTTGGTTTACATGTTAATGGAGAGCAGAAGGGTGTCGCTTCGTAGATTGTCCACGAGCGATCTCCTGTATGTTCATCTGTCTCTCCCCCCTCTTATCGAATATGTTCCTTCTGTGTTACTGATGCTTGATGAACCTGATTTCTAATCTTTAGTTATTCCACCCTCCTCGGTCTTTATTCAGATTAGGTGGCAGAATTAAAGGGTGAGTGATGAGTTTCTGCTGTGATTAAGGTAAAAATACAATTGCAGCTGGAGCAAATGGATATAAAATAGCTCAGCCATATTGGAAAGCTTCCCTAGACCTCATTTTTCTTCCATTAGACATTAGCATTGAGGCTATTTGCTATAAAGTGTCAAGACTTCCAGAAGATATCATCATTACCCTCTCTTGTTATAGATCCAGAGAGCAGTATGCAGTGATAACATATTATGCTTGCCAACTGTCACCTAAACATCCTCCCTTCCTTAACTGTGCTCCAAATAGACGAATATGTCTGTCTCTTTCTGAATGGTTGGAACCAGAAACTAAACATCACCATTTGAATCACTAGATCAATTGTTCTGAGCTCATTTCTGTGCTTTGTTTTGACCTTTCCCACCAGACTCAATTAACGTAAAAAATTAAGATTGATTAAACCCTAAGATGCTGTAGAGAACTATGAGACTCCTGTGAAATGAGGGTGGGTGAGGTTCAGTCCATCAGCAATCTGTATTTTGAAAGTATTTGCAATAATTCGTTTCTAAACTAACATTTGCAGGTTGAAGTCTGCACAAAATATGCCTGTGTGAAAAGCAATGGAACCCAAATCACCACCATGGAAGATAGTCCAAGTGATATACCAGCTCCCACAATTCATGGCATCACTTCAAGGTACAAATTTTTTGTCAATTAATCTAAAGAACTGATCATAAACAATGAAAATAAAAATCAAAGGTATCATCCCAGCCATGATAATCTCATTTAGTAGATTACTATAAATATGTGTGTAAATCAAATGTTTGATATTATTAGGTATTGATCTCCAATAGACACGTCCCCTAACATTTAAACTTTGATATCCCTGATTGCCCAGCTTCACTTCCTTTTACTCAGTAATTGTGAACAAATGCTGAAGTGCATGGAAAAGTTGTCCTTCAGTAAATCCTTTCGTGAGGCAAATAATACAACTTTAACTAGAATGACTACCTTCTAACTTAATCTCTTTGAAAAAATTAGATTTAGAGATATCAGATTCCCCTAAAGCTAGAAACATCTGTAAAATAATTACGGGAGATAAATTATTGAATAACTGTTACCAATTTTACCAGATTCTTCATAGAATCCTTTTATTTTTCTGTATACTTTTGTTGCTGAGTGGTGATCAAAGTTTGAAAGTGAGCCTCTTTTCAATTCAAAATAGCAATAAGAAGAAAAAGATTTAACATCAAGTTTCCCAAGCCAAAAGTGATATTAAGTTTTCATCTCTCTGTATCAAGCCAAGGCTAGAGAAAGAAACCTGAGTATTCCCATATCATACTTTTGCCCCAACCAAATGAATCACCCTTCATCTACACACACATACACACACCCCATGTACACACATGCACACTGGCTAAAATAATCAACCTGTTATAAAATATTTCAATTCTGAAGGATTCCTTTATGACGTATTGAAATTTCTAGGTCTTTTTTTTTGTTAATCAGTTCAATAGTACCTGTACTGATTTGGGGAACTAGTGATTAAAATAATTAGAAAAACTCAAGTAATTGTATTCTTAGATGTTCGGAGCAAAAGTCATATCTTGTTTTCTTGAGTACATCTATAAAACACATGATGATATCTATCTAATGTAGGATATGTTCATTAATCGATAATTCCCTCAGCAGATTTTGCCCACCTTTCCACAGGATTGCCTACCTTGTAGGGGGAAAATGGTCAAGTTTAAGGGATACCAAAAAGCTTTATTTAATTTTTCAGCAAACACACTTGTGGCTATAATAATATAAGAAGTGAAAGTAATACAAAGAAATATAAGACATGGTTCTAAATGTTCACAGTTCCAGTCTACTGTGGCAGACACTTCCCTAAACAAATATTTATAGAACAGTGTGAGAAACACTACAACAGAAGCTTATAATGTGCAAGAAGTGCATAAAAAAAATACCAAGCTCTACCCATGATTATCAGTGAAGGCATCATGAAAGACGTGACATTTGAGTTCCTTCTTAAAGAACTCAAGGAAGAAGTATAGGTAGGTGGGTGGATGTTGTCACATTTCTTGCCTATTAGCATCCTTATGACTCAAGCTCAGGTGAATGGCATAAGGGAATATGTCTTAGATTACATATTTACATGTAGCTAAAAATAATACGCAGGCTTTTTTAGAAATAGAGCAAATACCCATATGTTTCTCTGCCTCTAAGATATTTTTTAAGAAGATGCTTGCAGATGATAACAGAGAAAAAATATTTTTTAGCTGTGGTTAAAGACTGCTTATCCCCAAATATAGTAAATTGGTGGCAAAAACATTAAAAAGGGTATACAACAAGAGCAAGGAAAATAGCAAAGCAGATGACAATAACAGAAGAGAGATTTTAATACAATTTTTGAAAGCAGTATTTGGCAGGGAGAGGCAAATGACTTTGTACAGTGGTGAAATTTACAACCAAAGTGTTGGTTGGCAGAGGGAGATAATGACATAAAACGAACTAATTTGCTCTGCCGGGAGAACCTCAATGGCTGAGCACTTAACAAGCTTTCAGAATTGTGAAGAAGAGGAAGATGGGGTAAAGTTCAAAGCTGATAGTTTACAAAAGAGTGGTTGGGACCTGTAATTAGTCAGGGTTCTCCAGAGAAACAAAACCAAAAGTGAAGACTCAGGAAAGCTGGGGGTGTAGTCCCAGTCCGGGTCCAAAGTTTTGAGAATTAGAGGTGCCAGTGGTATAAATCCCAGTCCAAGTCTGAGAGTGAGAGAAGACTGATTAGATCAGGTAGTCAGGCAGAGAGAGGAAATTCTCCCTTCCTTCACCTTTTCATTCCACTCAGACCCTCAACTGATTGGGTGATATGCCCACCTACATTATGGAGAGCAATCTGCTTTACTGTGTCCACAGATTCAAATGCTAATCTCATCAGAAACAACCTTGCAGATACACCCAGAAATTATGTTTGGCCAAATGTCTGGACACCCTGTGGCCCAGTCAAGTTAAAAATTACCCATTACATAAAATTAGCCATTACAGAATGAAAGGTTGCCTACCTCTGTATTATTCATCCATGTGTCTATTTCTCTTCCTCCATGTGGCATATTCCATCACAAGGAGATTAGAAGTTTTTTTTCTCAAGAAACTGAACAGAGGTATTTAGAAATTAGGGCTACTAGGCACAGTGGAAATCTGGGATGAGGGGCAAAGGTAAAAATCATGTTAAAGTGGTTAGACTACAATTAGAATGATGGCACCTCAGTGGCTTTCCCCAGCTCTGTTCTTAGAAACAAATATCTAGTCATAAATGTTTCCACACAGGAAGGGCATTCTTCTCTGGAAAAGTTTGAATGACTCCAAATAAAATACTTCCGGGAACTACCAGATAGGGATCACCTAACAGAAAAGGTAGCTAACCATCTGGTCACACAGTAGTAAAGCACATCAGTCAAGAAGCCTCACTCATATACAATATAAAGCTTCTAGTCATCTTTTTTTAAAATCTCAAAGATGAAAAGAAAATTAAAACAGAGGAATAATTCAATAGACACAGGGACAATGCAGGATGAGGAAAATATCCATAACAATCTCAGAGGGATAAAAAGACATCCTCTATCTATAAAACAACACCAAAAAATCCTACTTGGAAGAAAGAATCAAAGTAAAGCAGGATGTGAGGGGGGGGGTACCTCATGGAAATTAAAAGTATGAGAGCTGAATTGGAAATTTAAGGTAAAGTCTCTGAAAGTGCAATAAAAAGTAAATATGTTAATACAAATGAAATTTTTAAGAGAAAGTTTTAAAATCCAGGAAATCAAATATTTGGATAATAAGAGTTCCAGAAAGAGAGAACAGAGGAAAAAGAAGGGGGAAAATAATCAGAGAAAAATGACAAGAAAATATGCGCCCCCCCCCAGCAGAAAAAGGAAAAGACAATATCCCAGAACCAAAGATACCAGTATGTAGATTAAAAGCTACTATAGATACTAGCACAGTGATTGAAATAAGAGCCAATAAAGGGATATCATCAGGAAATTTCAAAATACCAGGTTAAAAAAAGCACATCCAAAAAACTTCTAGGAGGAAAAGACAGATGGTGTACATACTGCATTGGGAATTTGAATGGCATTATCAGACTATAAACAGTAACATTCATTGCTAAGAAAACAATGAAACAATGCCTTAAAATTCTGAATTAAAAAAAGAACCTTTTCGTCTTATAAATTCCATACTCAGTCAGCTATCAACTGATATTGTTTTGGATTAGCAGAGAGGCAATTTAAGACAGGTGAAGAGAAAAAAAATATAGATTCTGTAAAAACTGACAAGGGTGTGAAGAGAACTGCCTAATTTTAACAATGAATTAAACTTCCAAAAAGATTCTGGGTTTGCTAAATTTGTTTACTTTTTAATTATTCTCTTAATTTTTTTATTTTGTTTTTAATTTACATATAGTAAAATACACTCTTTTTTGCTTCACAGTTTTATGAGTTTTGACAAGTACATATGAACTTGTCAAACATATGAACACCACTACAGTTAAGATATAACACTGTTCCATTATGTCAGAATATTTCTTCACACTGGCCCCTTTATAGCCACTTCCTTCCTCCTCCACCCTCCTCCAAACTGAGCAAACACTGCTCTGTTCTGTTCTCTATAATTTTTCCTGTTCCATGTTGTCATATAAGTGGAATTATACAGTATGTAGCCATTTAAGCCTGGCTCCTTTCACTCCGCATAATGCATTTAAGATTCATCCATGTTATTGCATATATTAATAGTTTGTTAATTTTTGTTACTGAATAGTATTCCCTTGTATGAATATACCACAGTTTGCGTACCATTTGGGTAGTTTCCAGTTCTTGGTGACTATGAATAAAGTTGATATAAACATTATGTACATAATGTGAACGTAGATTCTCATTTCACATGGGTAAATAACTAAGAGTTGGATTGCGGAATCATAGCATAAGTTTACATTTTACTTACTTTATAAGAAACTGCGAGGAAAGGTGGGGAATGGGATGAATTGGGAGATTGGGATTGACATATATACACTACTGATCCTACGTATAAAATAGGTAACTAATGAGACCCTACTGTATAGCACAATGAGCTCTACTCAATGCTCAGTGGTGACCTAAATGGGAAGGAAATCCAAAGAAGAGGGGATATAGGTATACTTATAGCTGATTCACTTTGCTGTACAGTAGAAACTAACACAACATTGTAAAGCAATTATATTCCAATAAAAATTAATTAAAAAAAAAGAAACTGCCAAACCAATTTCCAAAGTGACTGTAACATCTTGCATTCCTACTAGCATTGTATGAGAATTCCAGTTGCTTCTCATCTTTGCTAGAACTTGATATTCTGCAAGAATTTTTCCTCTCTCTCTCTCTCTCTCTCTCTCTCTAGCTCTTTTAATAGATGTTTAGTGGTGTGTCATTATGGTTTTAATTTACATTTATTTCCATGATGATTAATGATATTGATCATCTTTGCAAATGCTTTTTTGGCATTTGTTTTCTCCTTTGATGAAGCTCTTTTTCAAATATTTTATTAATTTTTTACTTGGATTTGTTGCTTTCTTATTGTTGAGTTCATATTTTTGAAGTATATTTTGGATTTGAATTTTTGTCAGATATATGATTTGCAAATATTTTCCTCTCATTTATGGCTTGTCTTTTCATTCTCTTAATTGTTTTTATTTAGAGCAAAGTTTTAAATTTCAATAAAGTTCAGTTTATCACTTTTTTCATTCATGGACTGTGCATTTGGTGTTGTATCTAAGAAATCCTTACCTGAGTCAAGTCACAAAGATTTCCTCTTATTTTTTCTACTAGAAGTTTCATATGTTTACATTTTGAATTTATGTCTATGATTCATTTTATGTTAATTTTTCTATAAACTGAGATGTGGGTCAAGGTTAACATCTTTGCATAAGGATATCCAATTTTTCCAACACAATTTGTTGGAAAGACTATATCTTCTCCTTTGGACTGCTTTTAGACCTTTGTCAAAATCAATTTAACACATTTTATAGATCATTTTTGAACTCTCTGTTCTGTTCAGTTTATCAATGTGCATATTCATTTACCAGTATCATACAATCTTAATTACTGTAGCTTTACAGTAAGTTGTAAAATCATGTATTATGAGTTCTTCAACTTTAAGCTTTTTAAAAATTTTTCTGACCTTTCTCATTACTTTGCTTTTCCATATAAATTTTAGAATCAGCTTGTCAATATCTATAAAATCCTTCTGTCATTTTGATTAGGACTGCATTTAATCTATAGTTCAATACAGGGAGAAGTGACACCTTAACAATACCACATCTTCCACTTCATAAATATAGCATATTGCTCGTTTATTTGCATCCTCTTTCATTTATTTCATCAGTGTTTTGTAGAATTCAGTGTTCAGATCCTACACATATTTCATAAGATTTATACCTACTATTTGTTTTGGGGAGTACTACTCTTAATGGTTCTTTAAAAACATTGAAATCCAATTGTTTATCGCTAGGGTGTAGAAACACAATTAATTTTTGTATAATGACCTTGTATGCAGCAACCTTGCTAAACTCATTATGAGTTTTAGGATCTTCTAGGAGCTTTTTTGTAGATTCCCTGGGTCTGCATAGATCCTCTGCAAAAATAAACAATTTATTTCTTCCTTTGCAATCTGTGTGTCTTTTACTTCTTTTTCCTGCCTTATTGCCTTGGCTCATTCAGTAAGGCGGACACCCTTGACTTGTTCCTATTCTTTTACCATTACATGTGATGTTACCTATGAATTTTTTAGAGATACCTTTTATCGGGTTGAAGTCTTCTCTTTTATTTCTAGTTGCTGAGAGTTTTTATCATAAATGGATATTGAATTTTGTTAAATGCCTTTTTTGCATATAATTTGTTAATATGGTTAATTATATAGATTGATTTTCAAATAATTAACTAGTCTGTATTATCTGGATAAACCCCACTTGGTTGTGATGTATTTTCCTTTTTATACATGCAATTTGCTGTTATCTTATTGAGGATGTTTATGACTATCCTCATAAAATATATTGAACTGTTTTTATTTCTTGTAATGTCTTTGCCTGGTTTTGGTAACATGGTAATTCTGACCCCATAAAATAAGTTGGAAAATATTCCCTTCTCTGCTATTTTCTGGAAGAGATTGTGTGAAAAGGTATTTATTTCTTAAATGTGGTAGAATTCACCAGTGAAACTCACCTTTGCCTAGAGTTTTCCTTGTTGAAAGGTATTTTACTCAGAATTTAATTTCCTTAACAGTGTAGGATGATTCAAGGTATCTGTTTCTTCTTGAGTGAGATCTGTAATCTTGTGTTTGCAAAGAATTGGTTAATTTCACCAAATTTATCAAATTTATGGGCAGAAAGTTGTAATGTTTGTAGAGTCTGGATTTATTTGCATTCTTTCATTTCTGATAACAGTAATAAGTGTCTTCTCTCTTAGTCAATCAGTCTAGAGTTTTATCAATTTTGTGGATCTTTTCAAAGAACCATCTTTTGGTTTTATTGCTTTTTCTCTATTGTTTTATGTTTTCCATTTCATTGATTTCTGCCCTTTATTGATTTTTTTCTTCTTCTTCCTTTGGATTTATCTTACTCTTCCAGTTTCTTAGAGAGGAAAGCTACATTATTGATTTGAGATCTTTCTTCTTTTTGACTAGAACCATGTAAAGTTATGAGCTTTCCTCTAAGCCCTGCTTCAGGTGAATCTCAGAAAGTTTGAAATGTTGCATTTTCTTTCATTTAGTTCAAAATACTTTTTAATTTTCTTAATACTTCTGCTTTGACTCATGAATTATTTTAGAAGTGGTTTGCTTAATTCCCAAATATTTTGAGGTTTTTCAGATAAATTGTGAATGTGAATTTCTAGTACCGTTCTGTTATAATCTGAAACATGGTTTTATAATTTCAGTTCTTTCACATTAGTTAAGGTTTATTTTATGGCCTATAATATGATCTGTCATGGTGAATATTCTATGTGTACTCAAGGAGAATGTGTGTTCTGCTGTTGTTAGAGCATTTTATAAATGTCAATTAGGTCGAGGTCAGTGATAGTGATGTTCAGGTCATCTATACACTTAATGATTTCCTGCCTGGTTGTTCTATCAATTATTGTGAGAGGCATGTTGAAATCTCCAAATATAACTGTGGGCTTATCTATTTCTTTTTTAGAACTATCAGTTTTTGCCCCGTGTATTTTGTTGCTTTATTATGAGGTGCATATATATTTCAGATTGTTGTGTTTTGGTAAATTGATCCTTTTGTCATTGTGTAATATTCCTTTTTCTTCCTGATAATTTTCTTGTCATCATGTATACTGTGTCTAATACTAATACAGCCACTCCAGCTTTCTTTGGATTAGTGTAATTTTGAGTGATTTCGAATTGTGTCCTGAACATTTTAAATATCAGGTTGTGATCTGAGTCCTGTTAAAATCCTCTGAAGAAGGTTGGAGTTTTTGTTTCAACAGGCAATCAACTGGTTAGCTTCAGACTGAAAATTCTGTCTTGGCTTATGTGGTCAATGGCTGTAATATCAGTTCATCTTTCAAAAGCTTTGCTGCGCTGCTTTATATCTGCCCCACGCATGCACCTCTCATTGGCTAATCTGGTATTTAGTTGGGGGATTATGTAATGGTTCAGATCTCAAAGTCTTTGCTACAGTGCTCAGATTTCCTTTGCCTGTGAGGCAATCATGCATGTGCAGCTTGGAGTTGAGTTAGAACTTGTATTGGTTCATGTATAGAATTAGTAGACTGCCTAGCTTTCTCTTCTCTGAGATTTCCCCCATGTTTTTCACATCACTTGGACTTCCTTTCCCAAATCTTTGGCTAGAAAGACATGGTTTCTCTTGTAATTTTAGCGTCCCAATATACCTCACAGTTTACGTAAATGGGGTTGTTTGGGGGACAGTGAGATTAGAGAGAAAATAGAGGAAAAAATAAACGAGATTTTGGACCACAGGGGTGCTTTCCCCGATTCCTCTGGTCAGACAGCTTGTTTTTTCTCAGGATTTTAGATTCTCATTTGGCCAGGACTGCCATCATGCAGCTCCTTGGCTGGAATCATCCTCAGAGCAGGAAAAAAGAGAGGAAAAGAGGAAATAAAATGAAACAGGAATACCCATCATACCCTTTGGCTTGCAAGGCCTTCTTGTACTCTGGCCAGAAAGATTGGGTTCCTCTCATAGATTGTGCTTGCCCAGTGCTTGGTTCCACACTGGGGCTGCTGTTGGGTTAAAGATGGGAGACAAAGGGGGGAAATGATGGTAAACGCATCCTGTAATGTTTGCTCTTTAAGTTTTGGCTCCCCTCCCGATCTGCCTCTATTGTTAACTTTTCAGAGTCCTTGAGTGATTGCTTTTTGTAACTAGAGCAGACTTTTTAGCAGTAATCAGTGGGAGAGAGAGGCTATAACTGGCTTTCTCCATGTTGACCAGCACAGAAAGTACGAACCCCTCCATATTTTTCTTTATTCCCATGCCTTTGGCAACTTTATTTCCTTTTTTTTTCTTTTTGGTCAAAGATCTGGCAAAAAAACTGATGGAAATCATTCACGACCAAATATTGGCATGTACAGTCTTTCCTTTCTTAAATTGATCTATCGTAGCACGGCAACATTTTCCAAAGGCAAGACCCTAATGAGCAGATATAGGTGCCAAGCCATTAATCAAAATTACACCAACACCAAAGCAGTTAGCCTCCTGTGTGCATGTTATTGTTTGTGTAATTTCATTATACTTCTGGCAGTGTATACTTGTTAGTTATGTTTCTATTTTGGTTTAAGAAAATCTCTTTTATATTAGCAACATGCAAAATCACATGTGAAATCCTTCCAGACAAATGTCAGTAGACAGGGTTTGCTTCTGTAGCATTTAGAATATCTTGGGTTCTAATAAGACGCATATTTCTTAGAATCTTTGTTTATTTTTGGTAAAAAGCAGTCATCAGCAAATTTTAACTTTTATGTATTTTCGTAACATATACCAATAGGCTACCAGCCTGTTTGATTATAAGCATGGAGCATGTCATTTTCGTCTTTGGCCTTAACTTACACCTTGCTTTTGACTACAACATCTTCAGTACAAGCACTTACACATGTTTTTTCCATTATATATAAACCAAAGATGCCATAGCACACAAAGTTATTTAGAAAGATCAGATGAAACCTTCTAGTTTTATAAGCTACTCCTCCAGAAACAAGCTCTGTTTCTATATCACATTTTCCATACTTGTCATATTATCATCAGCTGATTCTATATCCCCAAAGAATGCTAACGACTGATCGATAACCCAGACATGTCTGGCCGTGGCCTACACGTGCCCTGGGTAGTTCATTTATTTGCCTTGGTGGATTTGCTAGAGTAGAATTTAATCAATAGCTAATTCATTAATTCTGGTCCTCGAGAATGTAGAGACTGCACTGGCTGAAGATAGCTAGCTGGCTCTGGCTTTGATTGAAATATGACAAACACTGCAACTGACAGCTTTACTGGGTACTGTAAAGTTCGCTCCAATAAGTTCACTTATTTATTCTCCATAAATGGATACGCTAAGAAAAGAACATAAACAAGGAAGAGTTTTTATTACATGACTGGACTGCTATTCCAAGATGCATGATTTCCAGGCATGAAGCTCAAGGGAAAGCAGAAAGAGAGAACACGGATCATGTCTTTCATTGCCTTTAATGGATCCATGGCAGTTTTTACAGTTCCAAAGCAGTTTGGGGCTGTATTATTGATGAGAAGGCTGAGGCATAATGACTTTGTAGCATTCACAAATAATTGTTTAAATGTTTGCTTCAAGCTCCTGAACGATATAAATAATATTTTTACACACCAGCTTCCTTATGATAGCAGCACGGGGTCTGTGTCTCTAAATGAAGGTTAAACCACTATCTTCATTTAGAAAGCCCCCTAGCTTTTCAAAGTACATAGCTGGCGGTTGAGGATGGCATGACAGGCCATAGCTTGTGGAAAAAGAACTTTCCCCTTTTTGCCTCACCAAATTTGGGTGAAACTTTGAGGCCTCTATATTTTTATACTATGACATTGGATATCAGGAAATCTCTTCTATCGTTATTTTCCCTCTCTGATTTTTTTCAGTGACTGATAGCTTGAATACTGAAGTAATAATTTTACAATTAAAAACAATTTTTTTGAGCCATGTTTTATTTTTTTAAATGGGGAGTGTGCTGGGCTGTAGATCTAGAATGTCAGATGACTTCTTCGTCCATATTCTCAACTCCCCTTCTCTGGTTAACTTGAGACAGCTTTTCATTTGGACTGGAATTGTCTACTTGAGTCTTTGAAGGATATGGGAAGACCTCTCAAAAGAGATCATTTAGAGTGTATTTAGAACTGATGTACATACCCAGTCAATAGTCTGATAATCATAATGGCTTTCAGGAAATAGTAGTTCTGATGGCCAATGAATTCTGATCATCAAACTCAGTGTTTGATTAGGAGACCTTACAGAATATTGAGCTTATTCTTAAGACTCTGCCAGCACTATTTCCATCTTCTCACTTTTATCTCTTTCCCAAACTCCTTTTAACTTCTCGACTTCTTTCAGTTCCCACAGAAGCAGCTCAATCACTAAGCATTTGAGAGGCCTTTGTATGCATCTCGACAAAATCCAGTTTTTCCCCCCAATTCACTTTGGCCTTTAACTGCCGCTCTATCCCTGGCTCCCTGATCACTCATTGGTTTCTTTTATTGGTTTCATTCTAATTCCATTCATTAATTGTGGGTGTCCTCAACAGAAAGACTCCCTCTGCTACTCAAATAGTTCAAATGTTCTCACAGTTTTCATCATACTGATGTCTCAAGATCTCTGTCCCAGTTTTCTCCCTAAACTCCAGTCCCATATATTCAATTGCCTATTGATGTTCTATAATGATAGGCACCCATCACTTCCATAACCTCAAGCCTTAATTCTCATCTAACCCAATTTTTCCAACATCCATTTCTGCAAAGGCACCACCGCCTTGCATATGATCGCAGACATCTAGCTTTGATTTTTTTTTAATCCCCTGATTTCACTCAATATCAATTTTAGTCTATTTTCTTTTGGAGCATCTTCTCATGGCTGTTCCTCTTCTCCATTTCCACCACTGCAACCCTAGCTCATGCTTTATCATTTATGTTGATGTACTTGTCTTAATTCAGTGAGATACAAGGAGGAAAGGCTTTACTTTTTGCCTACTACTTGCTGCCTAAACATAATATTTTGGATGTCCTTTCCTCAACTCTTGAAAAACCTTTCAGGAATACCTTATGGCCTTCACATTATTTTTTAGTTATGAGTCTCATTTTAGTCATTAAGATTCATGATCAAGTATTAAAAAGTCCATTCTGGGAATTCCCTGGTGATCCTGTGGTTAGGACTCCATGCTTCCACTGGAGGGGGCATCATAGGTTCGATCCCTGGTCAGGGAACTAAGATCCTGCATGCTGCACAGTGTGGCCAGAAAGAGTCTAGCAAAAATTAAAAAAAAAAAGTCCATTCCATCTCCAGCAAAATATTAAGCTCACATGTAGTTCAAATATTCTACCATTTCACAGGCTCAGACCTGATCCCAGTTTTCCCTTTCTCCCTCCTTGCTCTTTCTTGCCTATTCCCTTTCATTCAAATGTGCCTCTTCCCAATGTTACTATTTTACTTCCATCACTGGATAGCCATCCAAGCCCTCTCTGTGGAAGGTGGCACTTTTTTGAACAATTGTGTTTTCCTTGAGAGAACCCATGAGGATCTCCCCAAAGCCAACTTCTCTCACATGAGTGTTGCCCTCTGCAACTGATCTATGGTGCCAACAGAGCAGGACACACCAAACACTCTTCTTGCTGGAGCCCCCTCCCCCCAAAACCCACCATCATGGTCAGTGTAACTTCAAGGGAGCTCAAGCCTAGCCATCTTGCAAGACATCCACTGGCTCATAGGAAATGCACTCACGTGCGCCATGCTAAAGATCGACGGTGTGGCAATCTTGTCTTACCCTATCATTAGAGCGGCTCCAGACAATATCTGGCCATTAGAATTCTCTAACTGAGAAGCAAGCACCTTTTCTTGTGGTCATATAGGCTGCCAACCCCCATGTCAAGCTGCCCCAAACTCCTTTCTATACTTCCCTCCAGGGACAGCTGCAAATTGGGCTTAGATATTTCTGCATCTCAGGAAGTACCAACCAGGAGAAGCAAGTGCTTCCAGTTTCTCTGAGTGATGTGTTTAGAATTCCTTCCTCAGCCTTGAGAATGTTTAGGGGTGGACTGGGGGTGGATTTTAATGTCACTCTTCACTAAGTAAATCATTCCTCTTTCACTCCATGACTCAAAAATCTACAGTGGTTTTCCAATGCACTCAAAAATGAATCCAAAGTTATTTCCATGTTCTATAAAACCCTACAGGATCTGCAGTCCCCAAACCCACACTCCCAACACTCACCTGATTCATTTTCCATCATTCTCTTGCTCAGTCCAGCTCTGTCCCACCAGATTCTTTGATTGTCCTTCAACAAGCCATGTGCACGGATGTCTCAAAACCCCTATACCTCCTGTTCCCTCCGCCTAGAAACTCCTGTTCACTTGCTTCATCCCCTCTTTCGGATTTCTGCACAGAAGAGCCAGGCCTTCTCAGACAACCAATGTAACATATTGTACACTTACGTGTTTGTTTACTGTCCCACCTTCCCCCAGCAAAATGTAAGTTTTATGAAAGAAGGAACTTTGTCTTGTTTATTTGTAAGTATAGAACAATGCTTTACATATAGGAGGTACTTAATAAATATTCATTAAAATTCAAAAACTCTCCTAGAGTTCTGTTTATTTTGGGTTAGTTTGGGTGATGGGTCAATGTTAAAAGGCAGCTTTATCCTCAGAACTCAGCAGAATCTTTTTATTTGGGGGGGGGGTGTTATTTTTTTAATTTTTTAAAAAATTTTATTGGAGTATAGTTGCTTTACAATGTTGTATTAGTTTCTACTGTATAGCAAAGTGAATCAGTTATATGTATACATATATCCACTCTTTTTTAGATTTCCTTCCCATTTAGGTCACCACAGAGCACTGAGTAGAGTTCCCTGTGCTAAACAGTAGGTTCTCATTAGTTATCTATTTTATACATAGTAGTGTATATATGTCAATCCCAATCTCCCAGTTCGTCCCCCCTCTTCCCCACCTTGGTAACCATAAGTTTGTTCTCTACATCTGTGACTCTATTTCTGCTTTGCCAATAAGTTCATCTGTATCATTTTTCCAGATTCCACACATAAACGATATTATACGATATTTGTTTTTCTGATACCAGTCAGAATGGCCATCATAAAAAATCTACAAACAATAAATGCTGGAGAGGGCGTGAAGAAAAGGGAACCTTCCTACACTGTTGGTGGGAATGTACATTGGTACAGCCACTGTGGAGAACAGTATGGAGGTTCCTTAAAAAACTGAAAATAGAATTACCATACGACCCAGCAATCCCACTCCATATCTGGAGAAAACCATAATTCGAAAGGATGCATGCACCGCAATGTTCATTGCAGCAGAATCCTGCTGTTTGTTCCCTTTTAGAAGCAAGATACTTAATGGAGGGATTCATCATCAGTCATCCTCAGTTTGGGGCTATAGTTTAAGTTCCTAAATAAGAGAAAACCCCATTAAACCGTCTTTCATAGTTAAGTTACTGCAGAAGCTCACTGATATTTCTCCCTACCCCCAGTCTCTTCTACTCTAACCTGCCAGGGTATTACTTCTAAAAGGACTTTATATTCTGCTAGTGATACCACTGCACAATCACCCTATTTCACCATCAAATTCCTCAACATAGTATTTGAGGGACTTCATAACGTTCTTCTTAAGTTCAGACTGACCTTCCATTATTGCTGGATGTAAATCGTTCTCTCGTCAAGTTGGTCCCATTACTCTTCTCCATATGGCTAGGCAGCTTCTCCCTCTTATTTTTGCTTATATGAATCTTCCTTCTCAGAATTCTTCCCATCCTCTTATTCCAGTTCAAGTCCACATCCACTTTTCCCATGAAACCTTCGTTGTTCGTCTAGACACAGTGATCTTTGTTTATGTGTTTCTGTAATACCTGTAGCCTCAACTACACACTTAAACACTTGATTTTACACTGCTGTATAATATTTCACCTGCTTCAGGTATGCATGTTTCACATCTCCTCATACTCAAGGACACAGAGTTTTTACCATTTGATATTTTACTGACTCCAAGTTATGCTAAATATTTAGTGGATAATTAAACATTCAATTATTTGATTTGAGAGCAGAGAATTAATACTGTTATCATATTACATTTATTTAGTCTTATATTAAAAGTGTCCTGATCATTTTTGATAATCACAATCTGGAATAGTATTGAAGAACTTGAATGTTATATAAATGATTGACAAAAATGACAAAGCTGAATAGGAATTTTTTTTTTTTTTTTTTTTTTTGCGGTACACGGGACTCTCACTGTTGTGGCCTCTCCCGTTGCGGAGCACAGGCTTCGGACGCGCAGGCTCAGCGGCCATGGCTCACAGGCCCAGCCGCTCTGCGGCATGTGGGATCCTCCCGGACCGGGACACGAACCCGTGTCCCCCGCATCGGCAGGCAGACTCTCAACCACTGCGCCACCAGGGAAGCCCTGAATAGGGATTTTTAAAAGGCCTCTGTAAACATGATCAGGGAATGTACAGCTATTTATAACAATTTAGATGGATGTCTTAAAGTAATGTGAAGATTTTTTCCTTTGGCCCAAACAAGAACATTTTGACAACATTGTGATAAAATGTTAGAATAAAATGTAGAGCACCAAGGGAACCGTAACTCTCCATAGAAGTTTTTTCTGAACTGTATCATTTTAATATTTACCAGTAAAGGTAAGTGATAAAGAAATGATTTTCCCATAATTATTTCTTTCTTCAATGTTATTTTGTACTTCTTGAGCTGAATGTGATGATTATTGTGGTGACGGTGGCCACAGGGATATATAGCAGTAACAGAAGTAGAATAGTAAATCTACTAACAATATGACAGACTTAAAAAGAAATAGTCAATAGCTCTGACTAGACTTTCTAAACACCCAGTGAATCATGCTAAAATGTGTGTAAACATTGTGGCCTTTATTAGAAGCTCTATGAAGGTAGCTTAAATTTTATTCCTTAGTGCTCTGGAAACTAAGTGAACTCTAATTGTCACTTTATTAACAAATCTACCCCCAAAAAAGAAGATCTATTTGAGGATTCATGATCATGTTTCTGCATGAGCCTACCTTTACTGATGTATTAAAACAAACAAAAAGAAACCCTTCAGTTTGTTTCCCCAATATTTCACATTAATTCCTGTGGTTTAAGAATGTTCCTTCTATTTCACTCTTAAACATCAAAACAATGAAACCATTAATCCAGTTAATAACGGTGTGCATTTCTCAGAGACGTCTTTCATTTTAAATCAACAGCCAAAAGATTTTTCAGTGTTACTCCCGTGGGTTCTAATGAGAGGTGGACAGGTGTTAAACACCCTATTCTTCTTTGATCACGTACATTAGTGTACCTGACTCAGATCCTCAACATCAAAACTGTTCTTGCTATTATTAAAAATATAGGTGGTCTCACTTCACAGTTATTCTGTGCAACACAGAGAAGTTACAATGGCATGGTTCTACATGGTGTTTTCTAGACTTTACTAGTTTGCCAGCTTTTGTGGATAAGTCCGAGCTTTGAATGTCACTTAAATGTAGTCTTTCCTGTAGTTGGTTATGCAATGAATACAAAAGAGGTATCTGCAAAACGTGGAATTAATTTTGAGAGTTGGATAAAGACCTTGGAATAATAATGGTGACTATACAAGTCACCTGTGAAACTGTTCTCTCATAGGTGACATTAATTTCTTATCGATAGAGTCTTATTAGTGAAAGTGTTATGTTTGTACCTCCAAGAAAAGGAAATAATTTTCTTTTTTAGCAGTCTATTAAAATGTCAAGATTTATCTTGACTGCGGCTTTTGAATGTAAATGTTTGGGCCTAATTGAATTCCTAGCATGTGATGTCACCTAGAATTCTGATAGGGTCCAGTAAAATTTGGCCTGTAAAGACATACTTCTCCTGAAACTAAAAGGTGTAGCAAGAATATTATTTTACACAGTGGCAGAAAGATGGTCCACATAAGTTATTGTGATAATTTTATTTTAAGATCTTAAAGTATAGGGACTAAACTCATATGTGCTTACTCTTCTCCAGAGTATTTACTGGAAGGTTTTATATAAAAAGCTAACCTCTAACTATTTGTGAATGGTTGTTATGGTTGAAAATTCTAGAATTCAAACAATAAAAGTAATCTTGAGTATCAGAGTTCCATCCTCTTTTTTGAAAATAATAAGAAGAAAAATAATTATTTTACATTTACCTAGTGTTTTGCAAATAACAGACTTTCCTTGCTGTGCTGAAATGCGAAAATATGTCATGTCCAAATCTCTGGGGCTTTATTAAAACTTTAACTACTTTCTTCTTATAGACTTCTTAAAAATATACTAAAGATAGTACAGGTATGTCATCTGGACTGTGTCATTCTGACAAGTAGACCTAAGTGCAGAATTAAGGTTCTGCACATTAACCTGAGAGTCGATCATTTTATTCAGGATTCACTCTTCTGTGAACAGCTTTATGTTATGATCTCACTCAGTATAGTAGATGAAATGTTAATAGACCATTGAAAATGCAGTAAAGTTTTGGCGCCATGTTATGCCTTCATTGTATGCCAAACCACCCAAAACAGTATATTTATATGTTTAGAAAAAACCGTGGCTCAATTTTTAAAACTCAGACATCTTCAAGAACATAATAATATAAAGGAGTTTGTTATGGGAATCTCTAATTCCACTATTTCTGACCACAAAACATATTTGATCATGGTATATAAAGAACTATTGCAGAATTAACTCTGTTTCTATGAGTCAAAAAATTAAGATAAAGTATATTTGGAGGGAGCTTATCAATTTTATCAATTGTTAAAATTGATAAATGTTATGTATCAATAAATAAATTCATTGATAAATTTTATCAGTTGATAACTGATAAAAAGATTTTATCAATTTGGTCATGTACTTTGGCTGTAAGTAACAAAACAACCAACAGTAGAAGCTCAAGTAAGTAGCTCTAGAGGTAGATTGTTGTTGGCATTGGTTCAGTTATAACATACCGCAGAGGCGTCTTTGTGATTCTTATGGTCTTTCCCAAATGGTTGCCAGAAGAATGAGATGATTGCCAAAGTTCCAGACATCATGTTTAGCAGAAAGAAAGAAAAAGGGAAAAGGCGACAGCCACATCAAGGAAGCCAAAATTTCCTAGGGACCTTTGTTAGAATCGCACCATCTTCTGGTTGCATCTGTTTGAGCAGCTATGGGTTACGTGGCTAGTCCTAGCTGCGGGAAGAAAGGCAAAGGAGAAGGGGATTATAAGTAGGGATTAGGTATGACACATATTCTAATTTCCACCCTATTTACTAAGTCAAATCATTTGTGTCTTGTTTTTACTTATCAACCAAAATTTCTGTTGATTTTCTGACTAGCCGCAAACAATGACAGTTGCTTTTTGCCTCTGAAATTTAAAGTGGGGACCACCGGACTCATGTCATGTGTTATTCTCCGAAAAGCTTAAATGGTTTTGATTGATTCTCAAAACATAGTCTATGGTAGTAGCATATATCAGAATATATATTAGTATATGTATTCTTTTGCTCCAGCTTTTTCATTAGGAAGTTGTTGATGAAATAGACCAAACTGGAAGGCAGATGAGACTGATAACAGCAATGTTAAATGTTGTCTTTTCAGAAATACTGATTATTCTGTCCATTGCAGATCCCTTCAGATTGATTGGATGTCTCCAGGGAAACCAAATGGCATCATTCTGGGTTATGATCTCTTACGGAAGACATGGCGTTCATGCCTTAAAACCCAGAAGTCAGTGAAGGACCACAGTCATGAACTCTGCAGAGCAGTGAAGTGTCAAAAACCTGAAACTATCTGTGGACCCAGGTGCTACTCCCCTGAGGCTAAGGTATATCTTTTCAAACTAGTCAGTGACATATGTTTTTCTCACTAAACACTCCAAGTGAAATCACTTGCTTTTTTTTTTTTAACATATATAATTTTATTTCTCAAGTATACTTCAAGAAAGCTGGGGAAAAAAGAAATTACTATTCAACATAATAAATTAAAACTATGACTTAATTTTTTAAAGATTATCTGCTATGTCTATGATAAATGGTATTGCTATCAAGTGACCTCCAGAAAAGTGAGAGGATACTTTTAACATTTTACATTTGTGTCTGAGGAAATCACTTGCTTCTTAAACCATGATTTATCATGATCAAGATTTCCACCTATCAAGAAGACCCCATGGAAAAGGAAGGATGCTTATACAAATCCTATCTTCCTGATGAGCATTTTAGCCTTCTCATTTTTCATCACCTTCACAGGAAAATGAGTTTATTGAAATGATAAGGAACCTCCCGAATTTGTTTGATTGAGTGAGTTGAATTTTCTTTACAACAAATCCATTCAGCTACAAGTGGGTGTTTGTTTACATGACACTGATGAGTAACTGTGATTGGGACCTTTCATGGTTTGACTGAAATATTTTTAAATTATGGCCATTTGCCGATTAGTGTTCATATTTGTTGCAGTTTAAGAATCAGATCAATAATACAGCCAGACAGAGGGGTTTGTAAATGGTTTTTATTGATAAATGATGCAGAAAATCCTTAGTTTGAAGATAGGATTTCACATAATGAAATAATGTTCCTATTTGTCAACAACATCACACATGTAATGACTAAAGCTACGACTAAATTCAAAAGATTCACTGCAAAAGGACATAGTAATTATGAAAGTGAGTGGTTGAAGCAATATGGATCAAAATACAAATTATTATGGGGCTTCCCTGGTGGCGCAGTGGTTGAGAGTCCGCCTGCCGATGCAGGGGACACGGGTTCGTGCCCCGGTCCGGGAAGATCCCACATGAAAAAAAAAAAAAAGATTATCCCTCCAGAAAAATGAAAACAATATTTTAAAACAATTATTATGGCTGACACTGGCTAAGCAGTTGCTATCATCTAAGAAATGTCATAAAGCTAGTAGTTACTAACTGTACTTTTTTTTGACACCTAGGCTCCAGAATTGTTATTATGCCTAAGTTTTACGTCATTTTAAGGCATTAAATGTGTGCCATCTGACGAGCACACTTTCATAAAATGAAATGAAATTTAGGATTTCTGAGCGGAAAAAAATTGCTAGAATAAATTTTCCCATTACAGTTCTCCAGGAGAAAAAAAAAAAAAAACTTTGATGCATTAAACAAAGTCATTTTGACTTTAAGGATTAAGGACACACACAGGTATTGTCAGCAAAAGATGAAGTCAATTAAAGTCTCAGGAGGAAAAAAGTTGTTTGTAAATTTTGTTTGGGGTTAACCATGAATATATATTTCCTGGGTGAGAGGCTGGAGAGAGGTAGAAAATAGACTTATTGTGAGTCTAAGAGTCTTTTGGCTAAATCACTACAGGAGCATCTGTAATAGTTATACAAGCTTCCCCGTGTGATTACAGCCATGGGTGTCAAACGCCAGTGAGTATCACACCTGGAGGGCTTGTTAAAACACACACAGCACGTCCCACCCTCAGAAGAAGTCTGGGGTAGAGCAGGAGAATTTGCATTTCTAACATGTTGCTAGGTGATGCCTCTACATCTGGTCCCGGGACCACACTTTGAGAATCACTAGATTACAGAATTACTTTTGGAAAACAGAGAGCAAGGAACAGGCTGCCTATCTGAATATTAGCTACACACTTACCAGCTCAAGTTATTAAAATTGTTTTCTGAGACAACGAACTTGAAGACTGAATTCGAAGATTAAGAAATACTCTGTTGGGCTTCCCTGGTGGCACAGTGGTTGAGAATCCGCCTGCCGATGCAGGGGACACGGGTTCGTGCCCCGGTCCGGGAAGATCCCACATGCCGCGGAGCGGCTGGGCACATGAGCCATGGCCGCTGAGCCTGCGCGTCCGGAGCCTGTGCTCTGCAACGGGAGAGGCCACACAGTGAGAGGCCTGCCGTACCGCAAAAAGAAGAAATACTCTGTTCAGGAGGAGACCTCTCAAGAGAAATAATCTCCTGAAAATGTCCCCTTTGGGGACCCATCGATGATCTAAACCAGAGTTGGTTAGAAGAAAGGCACAAGTTTCACGTGACTGAAAGAGCTTGAGAATGGCACTGACACTGAAAGTATGGAAGGGAACCAGTCCTAATGGCCCATCACTAAATAAATGCTTGAAAATTTAAAAGGATGATAAGTCCTAGCGAATCTTGCTGAAGGAAAAGCCTGGATGTTCTTCGATGTCCAGAAACTCACTATACGTGAATGGGACTTGAATAAATTCTTTAAGATTGTACAACAAAGGGCAAGATTTTAGGTCACTGTCATAAAACAAGAGGAAGGTGTGTATTGCTTTACCCTGAAAGCAAAAATGACCAGCATTCCTAAATCCCACATAAACACAAAGAGAAGAGTTTTTGCTTAACTCTTTTAAAATGGGGCATAATTTGAAATTTTACTTGTCACATAGAATCTGTCATCAAAGCAAGGAGTCATGCAATTTAACCTTGGAATTAGACTGATTGTGGACCCTCATTGCTAATAACCTGACACAGCAAAGCCAATTTATTGCAGTTCGTTTACCAGGGCTACCTGAGGAAACATAGAAGACTTCTGCCCAGTTTCTTTGCTCTTGGGTCACTTTTGAGAAATGAATGAAGTACTAAGCTAGTCTTCAGACTTAGAGATTCCATATTTTACTGCCCTTGTATTAAGCATGAATCAAATGTCGGTGCAGGCTGGAAGTAGCAATGAGCAAAAAAGTAGAAGAGAAGCACCTCTTAAACAGTGGTCGATTTTGTCTGCCACAGGAAGCATCTATCGAATTAATGCAACTTATGCCGAGTATATGTTCTGAGGCTACATCTCAGCACTGTTCCGTGTTTCATTTGTTCTAGATACAGAGTGTCAGTCTCTCAGACCTCAAGTGAGCATGCAAAATAATTATTTGATTGCTGAAGCACATAATTTCTTCCACAGCTCCTGGAGAAAACACTGTTAAAAGGGCTTTTCAAAATTAATTTCCATATAAATTTCCTTTTCTATACATACACACACACACACACACACACACACACACACACACACACATATAAATGTTGGACACTGTTGAGATTGCCTTGTCTGAAGATTGGGTTCATAAATAAGTGATCATATAAATTAGTATAAGGAAAATGCAATGTATTAAAAAAAAAAGATCAATGAGAGACAGGTTTCCACAGATGCAATGTTTTTAAATTAAACAATCATTAAAATAAAAACATATATAAGGAAATTGTTCATTTACAATTCTAAATCATCTTCTCATTGGAAGCACTGACATTCAAAAGATAATTCATATTTATAGAGTATTATAATAGAGCACAAAGCATGGTTGAAGGCTAAAAGAAGCTACATTGTATCAAATAGCACTGGTAGAATTTGAATGATACAGAGAAAATGTATTTTTTAAACCTTTAAATTTTTATCAGAAATATGCTACATTTGGTCTCAGATCAAGTCCTTATTAAATAATAACTGTATCACATAAGATATGGTGGTACAATACTCTTAATAAAACGATTTCTTTATACCTGATTCTCAAATTTCAGGTGTGTTGTAATGGAGTTCTCTACGACACTCAGCCTGGACACCGCTGTTGTGAAGAGAAGTACATCGCATTTGTTTTGAACTCAACTGGAGTTTGTTGTGGTGGCCGAATACAAGAGGGACAACCGAATCATCAGTGCTGCTCAGGGTATTACGTTAGGATTCTACCAGGTGAGGATCATTTCCAGTAGTACTCGGTAATCTTGGGAACCAGAAAAAACAAACATGTGACTTGTGTCAATGAACTATTTGAAGCACCTCCCCACCAAAGATTAAACCACTAACACGTAGCCAGTGGCTGGCTTTAGGTATCATTTCTTCTCTCCACTTTTTTGAAATATAAGCAAGACTAGGTACAAACTAGAGAGGGAATAGAGACTCATTATATGTATTACATAAAGAAATATATCTGGAGAGCTGGATAATTCCCTTTTTTGTGACTTTATTTTATCCACATGGCTGAGTATTCCACCATAAACTCTGTGAATTTCTTCGTGTTCCACTCCATGACGCTGTTCTCCATTTTCTCCATTTCTGTTCTGAAGGATGTACGCATTGTTCCTAGTGGGATCCTAACCACAGATTCCATTTATCTGAGGCCCCCTAGTTGCTCTAGGTCTGGCAGGGGAGGGAGGGATGTAGCAAAGAGTAGCAATCAGGAATTTTTCCCTCCTCACCTTCTTTTCTTTCTGTCTTATCAGCCAACCGAATAAGCCATTTTCCAAATGCAACTACACAAAACAATGTCCAGTGAATATAACTGAAAATAAAGATAACAACAATTGGCATTTATAAGACAACAAGTTTCTGGCACGCTCTGTATTCAAGGCTTTACATATGATATGATACCTTATATTTTTTTCACAACTGTAGGAGACTGGTATTTTACCTTAAGTTTACAAATAAGGAAAGAGGTTCAGAGAGAATCAGTAACATGCCCAGATCCACATAGATGGGAGTAGAAGAGCTGAAATGCAAATCTGTGTGTCTTTCCAAAATCCATGCTCTTTGGAGCAGTCTACTTAATAGGTGTTAACATAATTATTAAACAACTATTCCAGACTTCTAAAAGCTTCATTACTGTTACTGTCAGTTACTATTTATTCTAGAAAAGCCATTGAGAATACAGATTTTTTTGTCCTAGTACCTAAGTTTAATGCCTATTTCTTCTTTAAAAGCACAGAAAATAGATATGGGAGAAAGAGAAGAAAGCTAAATGTTTGGATGCCCAATGCTTTGAGATATCTAGTTTAACATGAAATTTATGCCAAACGTGTAGTAAATTCAGGTATTGTTCAGTGTACCTTGTGTTTGGTACAAATATATCCATCCAAGATATCTGTGTCGAGAAATTGTCTCACCCAGTATATCCTTTACAAAACACTGGAGCAAACAGGGAAGGTGAAATGATTAAATACTATGCAGGTTTATTCAAGGCAGAGATCTTCTATTCTTCATAATTTGTCCTTAAAATTAATAGAAAACTCTGCCCTTGTAAAAGTACAGTTATTTCTGATTCTTATGCAAAAATACTTTCATAATTAACTCTTAATCAACTGGATTTTCCAAGTAAGAAAATACAACGGTGACAGAAACAAAGATTTTGCAGAAAAGCCTTAACTTCGTTATACTACAAATCATAGTGTTAGGCAATGAATTAAACACTGTCAAATGCTTTACTCTCTCAAAATAATTTACACTTTGCGAGTTTTCAACTATATTTCACATCTTCCCTCCTTGCAAAAAAATCTGCCTTGAAAATTCTAACTATAGAGGTGAGATGGAAATCTTCTGTTGTTCCGTCCTTCCCATTCTTCAGACCAATAGGTCATATTAGGCTTTTCTCTAAGTCTAGCATAGAACTAACTAAACGATTACGTTTTCATCTCCAAGTCACATTAAAATTTTTGGTAAGTTATGATTTGCCATGAACTGTCCCAACTCTGAAAAATATCCACTATGCCTTAAAACTGATGAAAAACACTTGGTTGCATATGTCATGGCTGTGAACACCTAGGATCTTTACCTGTCACCTTTCTCAATCCTAGCACAAAGTGTCAGATCTCCAACGAAGAAATCAATCTACTCTTGTTCTATTTCCAGATGAAATTCAACTTTTTTTTCCCCCAAAACTGAAATAAGTCATGGAAGCTCAAAGGTCGTTTATTGATACTATGCAAAACTTTTTAATAAGTAATTTTTAAAACAAGAGTTTTTAAGACCTCCATGATCTGTATATTGACACATGCTCATTCAGACCTCAAGCATTTTATTTTTTTATTATATATTTTTTATTTAGTTAGTTATTTATTTACTTTTGCATCTTTATTGGAGTATAATTGGTTTACAATGGTGTGTTAGTTTCTGCTTTATAACAAAGTGAATCAGTTATACATATACCTATGTTCCCATATCTCTTCCCTCTTGCATCTCCCTCCCTCCCACCCTTCCTATCCCACCCCTCTAGGAGGTCACAAAGCACCGAGCTGATCTCCCTGTGCTATGCAGCTGCTTCCCACTAGCTATCTATTTTACATTTGGTAGTGTATATATGTCCATGCCACTCTCTCACTTCGTCCCAGCTTACCCTTCCCCCTCCCCATATCCTCAAGTCCATTCTCTAGTAGGTCTGTGTCTTTATTCCTGTCTTACCCCTGGGTTCTTCATGACATTTTTTTTTCTTAAATTTCATATATATGTGTTAGCATACAGTATTTGTCTTTCTCTTTCTGACTTACTTCACTCTGTATGACAGACTCTAGGTCCATCCACCTCATTACAAATAGCTCAATTTCATTTCTTTTTATGACTGAGTAATATTCCATTGTATATATGTGCCACATCTTCTTTATCCATTCATCGGATGATGGACACTTAGGTTGTTTCCATCTCCAGGCTATTGTAAATAGAGCTGCAATGAACATTTTGGTACATGACTCTTTTTGAATTATGTTTTTCTCAGGATTGGGTCTTCGTTGCTGTGCACGTGCTTTCTCTAGTTGTGGAGAGCGGGGTCCACTCCTCATTGCGGTGGCTTCTCTTGTTGCAGAGCAGAGGCTCTAGGCACGCAGGCTTCAGTAGTTGTGGCTCACGGGCTTAGTTGCTCCATGGCAGGTGGGATCTTCCCGGACCAGGGATCGAACCCGTGTTCCCTGCATTGGCAGGCGGATTCTTAACCACTGCGCCACAAGGGAAGCCCTCAGACCTCAAGCATTTTAATATCTACCAATCTGTTGAGCATGGCCCACATTTGGGTCTTTTAAGTGGTTAATTTTTCACAGGATTAGAATGCCTACCTTGATGTCAAAAGGAGAAAATGCAATCTTACTGGATAATCAAAGAATCTCAATATATCAGTACCGAAAAGAAGAGATTATATTGGGACCTCTGTTTTCAGCCAATGGTCTTTATTAACTGGTTTAACACTGTTTACATTAAGAAAGAAAGCATATTGACCCCAAACCATCTTATATTTCAATGTAATTAAAATTCAGTCAGTAGTCTGCCAGTTCAAGGCTGAGACAGGTATAGGCATTTTGATATTTCTAGACAGGTCTGAAATATTGGTGAATAATATTTACTTCATTTTGTTGGATAATATTGACTTCATTTTTTCTCACAGCTTTCCTCCATAGAACCCCTATAACAAAGAACAGCAGAGGAAAGAATGCTCTTTCCAGTCCCCTTTTTTTAATAAATGTGCTAATGACCTCAAGCTAAATGTTAATGCGGGTCATTCTTTGATAAGAATAACAATTAACTGTTAAGACTGCATGGTAGCTTTTAGAGAGAAAACATTTTCAAGCCTGTCGTGAGATAGATTCATTTTGAGAGGTTAATGAGAAGGTGACTGATCCTTGTATCTTATGTCTAATAGCCCTTTTTTGAGCAGGGGGAAATCAGTTTTACTTCTCATTGATATAATCCACAACTCTTGTTATGAAGCCTTCTGTCAGTAACTGAATAACATTCTGAGGGATTCCAGAAAATATGACTAAAATATCCAATCGATATTTGTTATACTCAAAAGTGGAGGGTTTTTTCTTTAAAAAGGGTTGGTTTTCCCCAGTATAGGTGTGTACACTGTTCCTCTAAGCCCACCATTGTCCTAAGTGATGTTTAATTAACTGTTGCTGCCCCTGGACCTTGTGACACATTATGTTAAAGAAAGTTTGCCAACAAGGGACACTGAGCTCTTTAGCCGTAAAGATTTAAGAAATGGGAACTACATTGCAGACCAGACAGAAGAAACCTCTCACCCAGAGAAATGTAACAAACACAGCAACTGCACTGTTCACAGTAAGATCATTTCTCCATTTCTCTAGGTACCTCATGTAAGTAGAATCATATAATATTGGTCCTTTTATGACTGGCTTATTTCACTTAACATAATGTTTCCAAGGCTCATACATGTTGTAGCATGTGTCAGAACTTCCTTCCTATTTCAGGTTGAATAATATTCCGTTTGTGTGTATATACAACGTTTTGTTTATCTGTTCATCTGTTGATGGATATCCGGGTTGTTTCCACCTTTTGGCTATTGTGAATAAGGCTGCTATGAGCATTGGTGTACAATTATCCGTTCGAGTCCTTGCTTTCAATTTTTTTGGCTATATACCCAGAAGTGGAATTCCTATATCATATGGTAATTCTATGTTTAATTTTTTGAGGAACCGCCATAGTGTTTTCCACAGCAGCTGCACCAACAGCAATGCACTGGGTTTGAATTTCTCCACTTTCTTGCTAACTCTTGTTATTTTTTGTTTTGTTTTTTATAATAATCATAACTGGGTGTGAAGTGGTATCTCATTGTGGTTTTGATACACATTTCCCTAATAATTAATAATATTGAGCTTACTTGTGCTTATTGGTCATGTTCTTTAGGGAAATGTTTATATGTATGCTTTCCCCATTTTTTAATTGGATTGTTTGTGTTTGTGTTATTGAGTTGTAGAAGTTCTTTATATAGTCTGGATATTAATCCATTTTTAAATATGTGATTTGCAAATATTTTCTCCTGTGGGTCACAGCTTTAATCAGTTGATAGTGTCTTTAGATGCACAACACATTTTAATTTTGATAAAGTCCAAATCATCTATTTTTCTTATTGTTGCCTGTGCTTCTGGTGTCATATTCAAGAAATCATTGCCAAATTCAGTGTCATTAAAATTTTCTCCTATGTTTTCTTCTAAAAAATTTATAGTTTCAGCTTTTATATTTAGGTCTTGGATCTATTTTTATTTAAATTTTGTATATGGTATAAGGTATGGGTTCAACTTCATTCTTTCCATTTGGATATCCAGTTTTTCCAAAAAATTTGGTCCTTTCCCTATTGAATGGTCTTGACATCCTTGTTGAAAATCATTTGATTATACACCAAAGGTTTTATTTCTGACTCTCTGTTCTATTCCATTGGTCTATATGTCTGTCTTCATACTAGGATCACACTGTTTTGATTCCTGTAGCTTTATAATAAGTTTTTCTTTTTTTAACCTCTTTATTGGAGTAGAATTTCTTTACAATGGTGTGTTAGTTTCTGCTTTATAACAAAGTGAATCAGCTATACATATACCTATATCCCCATATCTCCTCCCTCTTGCATCTCCCTCCCACCCTCCCTATCCCACCCCTCTTGGTGGTCACAAAGTACTGAGCTGATCTCCCTGTGCTATGCAGCTGCTTCCCACTAGCTATCTATTTTACATTTGGTAGTATATATAAGTCCATATAATAAGTTTTGAAATTAGGAAGTGTGAGACCTCCAACTTTGTTCTTTTTTGAGATTGTTTTGCTAGTTGAGGTACCTGGAGATTCCATTTGAATACTAGGATGGATTTTTCTGTTTCTGCAAGAAGTATTGTTGGAATTTTGATAGCAATTGCATTGAATCTCTATGAGGCAGGAGATAGATGGGCCCCAGGCTGAACAGTTTCTCCCCTGTGGACAGAAACTCCATAATAGCAGAAACTCCATAAAAGCAGGATGGAGAAGGCTGGGCCCCACCCAGAAAAGATATAAAAGACCACATATTCCTCATTCTTGAAGTCAAGGAGACCTCCCCAACTACACATGTGCAGAAAGGCTCCTTGGAGGTCAAAAGAAGGGGGAGCCACCCCATAGTAAGTGATGTCAACTACCCATAGGCCTCTTCATTAGAATCCATCTTGACTAGGAGATGCTCACGCACACGTGAGAGGACCCTGAGATAAACCATATATGGACTCAGAACCAGGCAAAGCAAGATGAGTGGCCAAAGGAAGCCTGGAAGAAATGCCCCATAAAAGTGATTCCAACTACCATGAGGATGAGACTCTCTCTCTCTCTCTGAGCCCTCCCATGTGTCTATCCACACATACTGTACTCTTTTTCCTCCTAATAAAGCCTTTACTTGCTTCACTACTTTCCGTCTCTATGTGGAAATTCATTTTGACACAGCTGACGGACCAGGGCCTTGTCACTGGCCACTGGTCTAGTGGCTAGGATTCAGTGCTCTCACTGCTGTTGACCAACCTCAGTCTCTGGCCAGGAACTGAAATCCTGCTTCAAGCTGCTGAGTAGTATTGACATCTTAACAATATTAAGTCTCCTAATCCTTGAATATGGAATGCTCTTCTATTTATTTGACTCTTCTTTAATTTCTTTCAGCAGTTTGTAGTTTTCACTGTACATTTTCTTCACCTCCTTGATTAAGTTTATTCCTAAGTATTTTTACACTATTGTAAATGGAATTGTTTTTAAATTTCCTTTTCTGATTTTTCATTTTTGTTTTTTATAGTGTATGAAAACACAAGTGATTTTTGTATGTTGATTTTGTATCCTGCAACTCTGCTGAATTCTCTTATTAGTTCAAATGGTGTTTTGGGTGTGGAATCTTTAGGGTTTTATACACATGAAGTTATATTGTCTGTGAACAGAGATAATTTTACTACTTCCTTTTCAATATGGATGCCTTTTATTTCATTTTCTTGCCAAATTTCTCTGGTTATACTTTCAATATTATGTTGAGTAGAAGTGGTTAAAGTCAGCATCCTTGTCTTCTTCCTGATCTTAGAAAAAGAGCTTTCTTGAGTATAACATTGAGTATAATGTTAGTTGTGGGTTTTTCTCATATGCTCTTTATTATGTTGAGGTATTTTCTTCTACTTCCAGTTTGTTAAATGTTTTTATAATAGAAAAGTGTTGAATTTTGTCAAATGCTTTCTCTGCACCGGTTGAGACAACCATGTGTTTTCCTTCATTCATTCTGTTAATGTGGTGTATTACATTGATTGATTTTTGTATGTTGAATTATCCTTGCATTCCAGGAATAAATCCCACTTGGTTATGTTTCCCACTTGGTATCATTTTAATGTGCTAATGAATTGAATTCAGTTTGTTAGTATTTTGTTGAGAATTTTTGCATCAATATTTATAAGAGATATTGGTCTGTTGTTTGCTTTCCTTGATGTGTCTGGTTTTGTTATCAGGCTCATATATTTGTTATTCTGGCCTCATATATTGACTTAAGAAGTATTTCTTCCTCTTCAATTTTTTGAAAGAATTTGAGGAGGATTGATGTTAACTTTTCTTTAAATGTTTGATAAAATTCACCAGTGAAGCCGTCTGGTCCAGGACTTTTCTTTGCTAGGAGGTTTTGATTAGTGATTCAATTCTGTTACTAGTCATAGGTCTATTCAGATTTTCTATGTCTTCATGATGTAGTCTTGGTAGGTTATAGTAATTTGTCCATTTCACCTAGTGGGATGGGTTTTTGCCCAATGAATTTTGGATAAGAAAGACCTCAGGGATAACTGCTAAGAGTTCTTGCCCTACTTTTGTACTCTTTCTATATCTATCTGTAGTTAAATATTGTCCCATATTTTAAATACCATTTTGGTTAGCAGTTTATCTGGTTTTACTAACCAAGTTTTGGCATATCCTGTCTTCACAAGAGGATGAGCTAATTGACAGAGATCAGGGAGTCCAGGACTATAAATCGCTGAGGCAATCCTAAATTCTTCAGGGAACTTGTGCCTTTTCCTAAGAAGGTTTGGCAAGTCATTAACTAGATTATGTAAATCTTATCTGGACAGTGGTTTAAAGCTATAAAACCTGCCAGGTTGGCCATCATATTCACATACCTCATAAGATTTAATGAAGGGATAGTGTCCAGGGAGAAAGATATGTTTAAGAAGGGGCAGTGGAGGAAATAGAAGAGGGTCTCTTGAAGGTGTAAGAAGAAGAAGACTAGTAAGGCAATGGGAGGAGGAGGTCAAGGTTCCAGGGGCAAGGAAGGCGTTGGTCATGAGATAGACAGGAAAGATGATGTTTGATTTTTACATCTTCCAGGTTCTTATTAGTCCTTTCTAAGATATCCTTAATAAAAGCAATTAAAATTTTTTTGTCTTTTAGAAGGCACTTCATACAAAAAAAAATGACTACTGATATTTAGAATATTTGAACCCTTTGATCCCAAGGCACTAGGCAAAAATTATTCTATTCTTGTCTCAAGTTTCTCAGAATATCATATAAAGGGGAAATGTGGGTGGAACTCCATCAGTGAAATGCAGTGTCTGCCATAGCTCAGCAAAATACTAGTATGCAGATATGAATACAGTATTTTTACCTCCTTTCATTTAATTAAGCTTTCCATTGGAAATCTTTTGTTTGGTTAAAGAAATGTAGTTTGGTTAAAGAAATTATAATCAAAAGCAATACAAATTTATCAAGAATTGATTTCTGAGTCCATCCCACTTTCCAAAAATATATATATACATATATATATACTAAATAGATAGAAAAGTAATCGTAGACAAACTTTTTTTGTTGCCTCTAAGTTGGCATAGACCCATGTTTATACACGTGTTTATACAACTTCAATGCAAACATTTTGAAGCGGTATTGAGATTTTGCAACTCCAGTATGACGATACCCTGTCAACCAGTTGGCATCTGCAAGATCATTGTGATAAAATTTAGTCGTGAGTCAAAGCATATTTTTTTAACTCATGCAATGATGGTTATTGTGCTAAATTGACAGGTGAAGTATGCTGTCCAGATGAACAGCACAATCGGGTTTCCACTGGCCTCGGCGACTCCTGCTGTGGCAGACTGCCATACTCCACCTCCGGAAACCAGATTTGCTGTGCTGGGAGGCTCCATGATGGCCATGACCAGCAGTGCTGTGGTGGACAGATTGTGAGCAAAGATTTCGAGTGCTGTGGGGGAGAGGAACAGGGTGTGGTGTACAGTCGCCTTCCAGGTAAGGGAGCCTCATCTACCTTTCAGTAGAGGGAGAATCTCAGAAACAGAGACGTTGAGAAATTTGCCCTAGATATAAAACACATAAGTAATGAAAGCTCACGTTAATTACATCGAATGTGGCAAATAGCTACACATTGTCTAACAAAGAAAAATGTAACCTCACATTTTTTATGTGCATGTGATGCGTTTCATAAAAGCAGACCAAAACTCTTTCTTCTTGAAAAGTGTCATGTCCACCAAAAAGCAAACAAACAAACACATCAATGCATTGGTTCTGGACCAAGAGAATAATTCATAGCAATACTGAGAGTATACAAATTATTATTGATGATGTTGTACCATAATTCTTTCACTCCTTTATTTTTCTATAGCTATTAAATTAGCATTAATAGCAATCATTATCATTAAATGAGTACTTACTATCTAGGAGGTACTATGCCCAATGTTTTATACATTATTCCCTCAATTAATCTGTACAAAATAGGTACTATTATTATTCACATATTTAAAATGAGGAAGCTGAGGCACAGAGATTAGACACATGCTCAAGATCACACAGTCAGATCTAGATTTGGGGGTGCCAAAATTTATAAAATTTGGGAGATGCTTTTTAAGAAAATAAAACCAAATGATGAAGACAAGATAAAATATAAATATTTATTTATAAGGGGAAAAGAAATGACAAGAATTATACATGTAGAAGGATAAACCTGGCAGATTCCACTAACATAAAAATAGTATATTTGGATTATATAATTTCTGACATCCCTCTATATTTTTTTCCCTGACATGTTTAACTGACACCCTTGGTCACCTCTTCATACAGCCATGGCTTTGTACTATAATTATCTGTAGAGAGAATAGAAAGATAATTCATTCTTTCCTGTCACACAGTTAATCAAAAAATTGTTTAATTATTTAAAGTTTAGAAAAGTGACTTTACACTTCACAACTCATTATTGTAATATTATGGAAATGTAGGTTATTTTCAATTTTAGAGAAATACCTACAAAGGGTTTTTTAAGATTTTAGGGCATTTTAAGTTTTCTTGTCTTAAGGTGATTTGCAGTGACTTGTTTTAAATATTTGTTGAATTGACAGCATCATTACCAGTTTTCATGGATATCCTTATTGTAGGACTGAATTTAAGTTGTATTTTATCATAGATGCCACTATTTTATCTACAAATCAGTAAGAAGTCTAGATTTTTCCAATATAAGTTACTTCTTTTCATAATTTATCAAAGTAATCATATTGCTTATGCATTGCTTCAATCCTAGATCCATCATTTTCTTTTAATAGTTTCCTACTTTGAGTATGATTTGAAATTTATTTTGTTACAATTCTCTTCTTGATGTCAGAATATTTCAGTTGATTTCATTTTTCATTTTCACAGCTTTTATTTCATATTATATTAATTTTTCTAACTGATCTTTTTCTTTAAACCTTCCCTTTATATGCATACAAATTAAGAGTCTATAATTTCTCACATTCCTTATCTTTCCAAATTGCAGTGAAAATGACATATTTAAGCCTTAACAACTTTTTTATGAAAGTGGCTGAAATCATATAAATTTAGCTACTGAACCCAAACTAAATATTCCCCAGACTCAACTTCCCCTTAGTTTGAGTCCATAAATGTCCATGGTTACCCTAATCTCAATCAATATGAGGCCATGTATGACAGAGGACAAGTTAAAAGGGCAAGAGATAGTGGCCATAACAAATTGTAGTTAAATATTATACATTCACAAATTTTATAAAAATATATCTATGCTTGCCTTGGAAGGGGCTCATGCAAGCGAAGGGCCTTGAAGATCAATTTTCCTGAACTTCAAGATAAACCTACCCCTGCAATTAGTATGCATTGAAATTCCAGTCCCTCCAAATTAAAATTTCAGGACATCATAATATCTTTTTTTTTTCATCATAATATCTTGATGGAGATAAACTATGAACTCTCTGCTGTCTTTCTTTAATTTCTTCTCTTTTTAAAAACCATCAGAGTTATCCATAATACAAGTAACAATTATTTAAATTATTATAGTGTTATTGTTAAATACCATGTTCTTGTACACAGTCTCTTCTGTGTAAAATTCTGATGGGGAATTCCCTGGAGGTCCAGTGGTTAGGACTCCGTGCTTTCACTGCCGAGGGCGCGGGTTCAATCCCTGGTCGGGGAACTAAGGTCCCGCAAGACACACAGCGTGGCCAAAAATAAAATAAAGTAAGTTCTGATGAGAACTATTAAGAAGAGCACTTCAATAATAAAACTAAATAATCAAAACATATTAAAAGTATCAATCCTGGATGTACCAGAATCTTGTGCCTTAATAAGGATACTAGACTCTCAGTATTTTGATAGCCCTTAAATAAGTAAGAAATGCCAAATTAAGTTATTCATAACTAAATTTCAATCCTCCCAGTGTGACAAAAATTCATCTCCTTCTTTGAGTCAAAAAAAAAAAACCTGATTTCTAGTTTCTTATTTTATCTTTGTACGACCATCAAGTGTATTTCCAAGGCATTTACTATTCTGTGAAGCTATAAATCACCTTTCTGGATCCGCACTGTATCCATCTTATGCCTTTTTTCATCCAACCCAGTAGGACATATTTAAAGGAAGATTTTAATGTATATATTGTCAAAGTGGTTGCTAGTCCCATGTCATTATGTTGATCTCCATCAACTGTCCAGAAAATAGTAAGAGTGGCTAGTTGTCCTATATACAACAGAATTAGATTTCAATTCTGACATTTTCATTGACCTAAGGAATTTAAGGATTATCTCCAAGAAATGGCACAGGGCACCTGGATCTGTACTATAAGGTAACAAGAAAGTTGAGTTTGCCAGGTAAGACCAAAAAAACAAAAACAAACAGCAAAAACCAACCTCCCAAGATCTTCTTAAAAAATGAATGATGTATTAAATCATATAATACACAAGTGTCCGGTATAGACACAGAAGTCATTTCAGAAATATCCCCTATGGATTGTAGACGTAAAAGGTTAGCATTCTAAAGATAACTAAAGTCCAGTCCAGAAGTCCAGCTCAGTGTTTCCTGGACACTGCTTATTGGCTAGAAGATGTATACGAGCAGCAGGAGACAAATCACAACAACAACACGTAGGCAACATTCCACGTTCACTATTTGCCAAGCTGAGTTCTGTGTGCTTCACACACATTAACACATTTAAACCTCACCGCAACCCTAGGAGGTAGGTACTAGTATTATCTCCATTTTACAGATGAGGAAACAGAAGTACAGAAGTTAAAAACTTTTTCCAGATCACACATCTAGTAAGTGGCTGTTTTACTTCAGGTAACACTGTTACTGTAAGTGAACCTCAAAATATATAAAGGCTCAAAGATAATAGAGGTTCATTTCTTTCCCATATAATAGTATTGTGGTGTGAACATATCTTCAGGGTGAGATCTCTTTCCCACAGTCATT
The DNA here is from genome assembly GCF_949987515.2 of Delphinus delphis. Classification (NCBI taxonomy): domain Eukaryota; kingdom Metazoa; phylum Chordata; class Mammalia; order Artiodactyla; family Delphinidae; genus Delphinus; species Delphinus delphis. The sequence continues at coordinate 170,333,838 of NC_082683.1, forward strand.
CTGGCTGTTGGAAGCGCTGTCATTTTCAACGGGTAGCTTCTCGGGTCACCTGGGAGTTGTCTGCAGTCAGAAGAAGAAAAGAGTATGAAATAACAGGTGTGGGTTTTTTTTTTTTTGGTTTTGTTGTTGTTGTTTTTGGCCAGGCTAGAAATAGCAGATAGTTTTATTGACATTTCATTGACTGGAACTCAGCTATCTATCAATACCTAAATACAAGGGAGTCTGGGATATCTGCCCATGAATTTCTTGCCACTGTGACTAAGAAGAGTTTCTAACTCCATTCATAGAGTCCATGCTCTTAACCTTCCTGAGCATTCTGATACCTGAACAAGCCCTGGATACTCTCCAACCCAAACCATATCAATGTTTATCAAGTCTGATGAACAGGCCCAGTGTAACTACCAAGTTGCCAACATTTTCTGATGACCAGAAAAAAAATGAGACGTTGACTACACACCACAAGTGTGCCCAAGTTAGAAGAAAAGGTGCTGTGTATGTGCGCTAAGCTCGAAGGCAGTGACTTTTGAAGTATGTCTCGGGGATTTCTGAGGGTCTCTAAGACCTCAGGTGGTGTCTGTGACATCAAAACTATTTTCACAATAATACTAAACTATTATACGCCTTTTTCACTGTCATTCTCTCATAAGTATCCAGTGGAGTTTTCCAGAGGTTACATGACATGTAATATTGCAACAGATTTTTTTTAATTGAAGTATAGTTGATGTACAGTATTGTATAAGTTACAGGCGTACAATATCACGATTCACAATTTTTACAGGTTGTACTCCATTTATAGTTATTATAAAATATTGGCTATATTACCTGTGCTGTATATTACCTGTGCTGTAAAATCTATCCTTGTAGCTTATTTATTTTATATATAATAGTTTGTACCTCTTAATCCCCTACCCCTACCTCACTCCTCCTCCATTCCCTTTCCCCACTGGTAACCACTCATTTGTTCTCTATATCTGTGAGTCTGCTTCTTTCTTGTTGTATATTCACAAGTTTGTTGTATTCTTTTAGATTCCGCATATAAATGATAACATACAATATTTGTCTTTCTCTGTCCGATTTATTTAGCTTAGCATAATGCCCTCCAAGTCCATCCGTGTTGCCACAAATGGCAAAATTTTCGTTCCTTTTTATGGCTGTGTAGTATTCCATTGTGTATCTGTACCACATTTTCTTTATCCATTCATCTGTTGATGGGCATTTAGGTTGCTTCCATGATATTGCAATAGTTGAATGCAGAAGCAGGTAGGAGAATTCAGTTACTTCTGTTAAGGTAGACATTAAAAAGGCTTGCAAAAATATAAACAATGTCATTCTTCTCACTAATTTTTCTCAGTTTGGAAATATGTTTATTTTTTCATAAATATTTATGTTAGCATGTTATATGTTTATCATTATTTTAAATGAATTAATGAATATTTATTTCAAACGTTTCAGTTTTAGCCTCTAACCCAGTAAATGTCAACAAATCTTACCCATATAAACAAAAGCTATTTGGGGTCCTCAATTATTTGTGAAAGTATAAAAGGGTCCTGGCACCAAACTTTGAGAACCACTGCTTTAAGGCTTAGTAATCAGGTCTGCTAGAAATTCATGGCCATTAGTTAGTTATCCTGTACTATGACTAACCAGTTGAGTACCTCTTTCTCCTTTAGATGTGTTAGCTAAAAACAGGTCCATTCAAGACAGAACCATGGGGCTTCCCTGGTGGCGCAGTGGTTGAGAGTCCGCCTGCCGATGCAGCGGACACGGGTTCGGGCCCCGGTCCGGGAGGATCCCACATGCCGCGGAGCGGGTGGGCCCGTGAGCCATGGCCGCTGAGCTTGCGCATCCGGGGCCTGCGCTCTGCGGCGGGAGAGGCCACAGCAGTGAGAGGCCCGCGTACCACAAAAAAAAAAAAAAAAAGACAGAACCATGGTCATGGAGTAGTGGAGATGCAAAAGTGCTGCCCGCCCACCCCAACACCGTAATGAGTGAGAGTTTGAAAACAGCAGTAAGCTGTCTCATTTTAGCATTGTTGCTCATCTGTTGCTTTTTTTAAGTCAATTGCCATATTCCTTCATTCAATAAACATGTACCATGTAGTGACTATATTCAAAATATCATTCTTAGTGCTTTGTGAGTGTAAAAATGGCTAAGATTCCATTTTTACCCTTAAGGACTTGCAATCTAATCAAGGAGAAAAGTGCCTGTAAGATTAAACACAGGCATAAGAGAGGGATGAATACAAGCATAATCTTAAGACTGAGTGATCACTCCAGCCAAGATGATGAAGAAAGCTAAACCGCTGATCGGAACCGCAAACGACGAGTAGGATTTTGAGACACGTGGATGGAAGAAGGACGTTTCAGCTAAAGGGCATGGCTTGAGCTGAAGTGTGAAATTAGCAGCCTGCAAAGCATGTCTAGGTAGGAGTGAGCAGTTGGGTTGATTGGAGGAGGATGCCGTGTGTAAGGAAATAGAGGGAGATAAAGCCGAAAAGCCGAAAGGATTTGAACGTTATTTGGTACTCAGGGAAGAGTCAATGCGATGATGAGAACTGTGATTTATGGAGATAAATTAGATTTGGGTGGCAGAATGGATGTGAAGGAGAAGGAAAGATAAGTCAGTTAAAACTCTTGCCAAGGGCCTCCCTGGTGGCGCAGTGGTTGAGAGTCCGCCTGCCGATGCAGGGGACACAGGTTCGTGCCCCAGTCCGGGAAGTTCCCACATGCCGCGGAGCGGGTGGGCCCGTGAGCCATGGCCGCTGAGCCTGCGCGTCCGGAGCCTGTGCAAAAAAAAACTCTTGCCAAAAGTGCCTTTTCTAAGAAATGGAATAGAGGTCACTGTCCACTAGGACAAAGACTCTTAATCTTTTGGAGGTCGGACACTCCTGGTAGAATCTTTTGAAAGTTACAAACCCTCACCTCAAATAATAATATGTAGGATACACACAAAAATTTTTTTGCCATTTCATACACCCTTGAAGTCCATCCATGGGCCCAAATTTCAGAATCACTGGTGTACTTCAATATGATATACATGCTAGCCAACTATTTCCTAAGCAAACTGCCGTTCCTCAATTCCTGTGAGTCAAAATTAGCTCCAGAGTTTCCCCTGACCTTCAACAGTTCCACCAACTCTGGTAATCATGGTGGACTGAAAGAATGAGCCTTTTAAAAAGGAAAAAAAAAAAAATCTCTTTTTAGTCTCTTGACCTCCCTGCAGGTTTCACTGGAAACAGACACGTTCCACATGTCTTTTTCCTCTCTCTGTTGCCGCGCCCTCCTGTCGCCCCTAATGATCGTGACCTTAGTGACCTTCCAGAATATCCATATGGCCCTTTTTTTCCTCGGCCTAGCAATACCGTACCTGCTGCTTGAGGGTTTGGATCTCATAATATTGTTCCTAAGCCTGGCCTCTCTCCCTGCCTGGCATTGTGGGCCTGCCACGACACCGGGCTGGCTCGTAAAACATCTCTTTATGTACTTTATTACTTAAACTCTTTTATTTGCCTGCAGGAGCCCTTTAACAAAATCACATTGAATTGACTTTCTCACACCAAATCAAATCTCCCTGGTCCCAGTTCAGTTGTCTTTGTCAATATGTATTTTATAAATGGAGTGAATTAACAGATGCTGTGGAACAGAAGTGCTGGAGTAGCGTTTATGTTTTTAGTGCTCTCTCTGGGCGGATGAGTTGTGTAGGAGTGTTACACAGGTACCTCGGGATGGAAGTCATGCTCGTCATTTCAGTGGCTATGTATTCTGAACCATTTTCTTTGAATATATTTTAAACCCCTTTATTACTCTTTTTACTCGTAGTGTTTGCTTATATGGTTTTATCATTTGTGCCATCAGTCTTAGATTGGACCTGATTATACCCCTTCATATTAAAAGATGAACCTTAAAGCCTCTCTATCAGGCAAAGAAGACAGGATTTTCTGTTAGCCATGAGGAACTAATCATGACATACCTTTGGAACATATTGCTTTATTTCTATTATCTGTGTTCTCCATGCAACCTTGGATATGAAACTCTGGGATGAAACTGTTCTAGAATAAAGTACTGACTTTCCGTGTCCTAGATTCTGACATCAGTCGAATGAATGACTACCTCTGTTACATAAGATGGAATGTGGGGACTTTTGCAGAGAGGAAAATACATCATAGAAATCCATTGTGTAAGATGTGTATTGAAAGATTTCCCAGGAAGATTTCCATATGATACAATGACCTTTTGAAACGTGTAAAGTATAAATGCTATAAAATACATTGCAATGATCTGGGGAACATTTTTACCCTACCCTGTCTCAGTTTTGTGGTGGTAGCCATAGAGCCAGCTGCTAGTGAAGACAAGATGCATTTCTTTTCTTTCATGCTCTGCCATCAACTTTGTTTGTCCTGAGAATGACTAATCAAAAACCTGTTTTTTTTTTTTTACATTCTTCTAGGCCTGAAATATAATTCCCCATGGTCAATCCCAGAGTTCCACAATGATTTGTCATATTCTAGACTCTGTTTTTTATGACTGTCCTATTTTTAACTCAAAAGCATGATAATCCTTGGATAATTTTTAGAAAAATGGCACCCTTGTTTTATAGAATTAACAATTTAGAAATTCATCAGGACTGTATGTTTATAAATGCTCTCCTTTCAACCATGGACATTAAGTAAGTGTTAGTAACATATTGGAAGTATTCATAATATTATGAGTCAAAAAATGCTTTCCTTCACTCTTTTCTCAGTTGTATCCAATGCGACGAAAGCTATCCATTGGATATATGCACTATTTGCAAAGACAATATAGGCTGTTTGATCTCAGAAATAAATATCTAATAGTTCAGTACATACTCTACCCCTTTAATAACATCTGCATCTTGTTCAAAGAGAATCTCCACCTTTGTACAAATTTAATGAAGAGCCTCTGGAAGTGTAGATCAATCCATCAATAATACATGACCTGTGTTGTTTTTCTTTGGGCATATTTAAAACTGTGATTTCTGTGTGTCACAGGTCAAAAGTCAAGTGCTCCATGTGATAAATTAGGTAGGGTCAAAAGTTATTGCAATGCAGTTTCAGAAGATTGTCTGTCTCTGAATTTGCAGCTCATTCATGCTGAAGTGATGCACTATGGGAATTACTACCAAGCTCTGCTCGGCAACATCTGCTCTCCCTAAGTGAGTTAGTGCACGTCAGACATCTTTATGTCAGAATATTGCAGTGATGGATGCAGTCTTCAGAAAATGCTGCATAAAAATCTGGTGTGCCGTTCTGGCCATTAAGTGAAATTACTATTTAAATTAATGGCACTGTCACAGTTTATCTGTGCAAAGAATGAACGCTGATTAGGGTATTAAGTAATTAGCAATTTATCACGCTGGAACAAGGTTGATAATAATTAAAGAAGTAATGGTTTACCAAAGAAACTAGAAAGGGAGTCACTTCTTGTTATGTGAGTGAAATCTTGGCTTTAAATTTTAATTCAGTGAAACAAAGATGAAGCTCTTTGTGAAAGAAAGCATCCTTTTTTTCTAGTGTAAAAACAGTTCATTATCAAAATTTTAGTTGACCTGTCAAAAGTCCCTCAGAGCGATCAGATGACTGATTAGGAGTTTGGAATTAGGTCAATGTCTGCATTTTGATTTTATACTTAAAGCATGGTGAAACCATACAGTAATTTGGGAGTAGAGGTGGAGAATGTATTCTGCTCCCTAAAGGGCCAGTGTTCAGATTTTGATTGCTCTTTAAAATAGAAACATGAATTATTTTAAGAAAACTGCTGGAGAAAAAAAAAAAATGACAGCAAAGAATCCAAGGTTGTATTTAAATGTCTGATCAGAAAGCAGCAGGAAAAAAAATGCCCAGACAGTATAAAACTTGAAGCTGTGGATTTTTCTTTTGTGTGTGTGTGTGTGTGTGAGAGAGAGAGAGAGAGAGAGTGTGTGTGTGTGAATTTTACCCATCATAATCAAAAGTCAGACTACAATGATAGCCCTGCTGTGTGTATCTATTTGAAAGAACTTTCCCTGGCAATGTTAATACAACTAAAATTATTAATAAAGCACCAAAGAAAACAATTTACTTTTTTTTTTTTTTTTTTTTTTTTTTGCGGTACACGGGCCTCTCACTGTTGTGGCCTCTCCCGTTGCGGAGCACAGGCCCCGGACGCGCAGGCTCAGCGGCCGTGGCTCACGGGCCCAGCCGCTCCATGGCATGTGGGATCTTCCCGGACCGGGGCACAAACCTGTGTCCCCTGCATCGGCAGGCGGACTCTCAACCACTGCGCCACCAGGGAAGCCCAACAGTTTACTTTTAAACCAATTACTTTGAACCATTATCACCTTTAAACATGATGTCAAAATGCAGTTATGATCAATGTATATCATTAATCATAAATAAAAAAATTTTAATATTGAGAGATATGTTTTTAAAGTGGAAAGATCAGTGAGAGTGTTCTTTGGAGTCATGTGTGGATAAACATCTTTCTTAAGGCATGTGCCAAGTCAGTGTCTACTTTCAAGGATTTTTTTTATAAACTGGAAAGCACTTAAAACTCATTGGTCTATTATTAGGAGTGTCTTTCATAATGTAGGTGTTTGTACAGGACCAGATTGAGCAATTCGGGACCCCAGGGCCCTTTGAAGTTGAGGTTCTTTATGTTATCAGTCAGGACTAATAATAAATAGACAAAATTCTAATTAAAATAAATCATTCATCACATTGCGCTGCTATATAACTGGATATAAATTCTACTATGATAGCCCTGTGACGTGGGATATAGGCATCTTAATTTCTAGCTTAATCTGACTCTAGTACATTGTTTATTTATTCAGCCTTTTATGTCTATATTTCTGCTGTGTCTCTTCTACGGCAAGATCTAAATGATGTGAACACAAGCAGTTAACACTGAATTGGGTGGGAGAAAGGAGGCTGTTTGGTATCTCAGGCACACCTGTCTTTCAGCGAGAAGTGGAGATCAACGATCTTCCCTGCAAGGTCTCTCGGCCACCACCCCAACCTCTTACCCACGTCCAGTGATGGGTCTAGTGCAGCTTGAAGAATGGTGGCCAAATGGTTCACCTGATCTGTGAGTGCACTCAACTGGTTCTGGATACAAATCTATCTCATGACCAAAGAATGGTTACAGTTGCTGCTGGATTCACAAGAATCAAATATCTGTATCTTAGACAAAGGCAGGCAGAAACTTACAAGATGCTTACGCAAAGTCTCCAGTTCTACCTCTCCACTGTCTAGCCTCTTATCCCAGAGTGCTTGGGTGACCTCTTCTCCCTTGTGAATTTCTAAAGATTTCTTCTGAGTTCCTGTGGTTTAACTACCCCTTCTGCAACAAGATGTTATCATCACAAAATGGGCAGGCAGTTCTCATGACAGAAATCAGATCATTTTTTATGGCGCTTAGGAGAAATTTGGCCCCCTGCTGAATGATTTTAGAACACTTCCTCTTGTGTGTTCTTTACCTAATTAGTGTCTGGTGCTCTTGGTCAGAAGGACCCCTCCCTGTACATTTAAATCACCTTGGTAGGGAAATGCTACCTGAGCTCTCATACCCTTTCAGGAACTGCCTGAGTCTGACATTTTTATACCAAACTTTATAGCAGCCTCAGTCTTCTTCTCTTGTTTTATTTCATATTCATATATAACATTTTATTGTTGCAGGGATGTTCTGCTGTGGGCAGGATTATATGAATATGTCAGATACCACATGCTGCTCTGCTTCCAGTGGAGAATCTAAAGCACATGTTAAAAAGAATGACCCAGTGCCAGTAAAATGCTGTGAGACTGAACTTATTCCAAACAGCCAGAAATGCTGTAATGGAGTTGGATATAATCCTTTGAAATATGTTTGCTCTGACAAGATTTCAACTGGAATGATGATGAAGGTAATTGATAGAAAACCTCTTGGGCTGATTTGACAATGGAAAGAGAAATACATTGTTCATAACTATTTTTCTAAAATAGGAATATAAAAACTCCTGTGTGCATTATTCATTTTCACATTACATCCATATTAATACCAAATGAGTTCGCTATGATTGATGTTATTGCAATGAATTCTAAAGGAATTAATAATGATTAGCTGTTCTCAGGAAGCTTTACCAGCACTTCAGATTACTGCAGACAGAAAGTCTGAGCCGGCATGTTGCTGTGGAGGGAGATGAAGGGAAATTCAGCTTCTTTTCTCTAGCCCCCCAACCATAGGCCATTGCTTTCCTTTCATAGAGAACTTACATACAGCAGATTCACTTCACTGTGTTTCTATCATATTCCTTAAGACAGCGCAAGATCAGCAAAAGCCAGCCAACCACAAAAATGAATAGGCCTGTGGGTGCATCATTTATGTTTGTACGTTGAGATGCTCCACATACAGCCATTCCATGTTTGTTAGCATTAAACTTGACCCAGCACTCTAGAAACCTACCAGTTTAAGGAAAGGATTATGGGCGTTTCAAAAACAAACACCCTACTACGTTTGGTAGTAATTTGTCACTAAGAGGTGGCTAAAAATCGGTGCTTTGGTCACAGACAATAGAAGAGCTCTTGCTGAGTGAGGCAACTACACAATCATTGTGTGGACATCATGGTCTGTCGAATGGACCATAAGTCTTGAGATTTTTAAGACCCCAGCAAGCCCTTTGTGGCAAGGAATATTAAGATATGCATAACTGAATCACTTTGCTGTATACCTGAAACTAACACAACATTGTAAATCAACCATATCCAATAAAATTAAAATTAAAAAAAGAAAGGAAAAACAGATTACACATAAAATTGTGGAAGAGAGTAGGTACTTCATGAAGTGAATAACCATACAAAACACCCAACAAAAATAGTAAGGTTTTGTCTACAAAATTTTTTAAGAATCGATCTGATTTGAACACAACTTCAGTCAGTTCTATGAAAGAAATCTATCCGACACTATGTTCCAAAATTTATTCCAGGCCAGTGTTTTCAGAAGTTTTGACTAGGATATTTTTCTTAAATACTTAGGATTTTTGGTCTTAAAGAGCTGGTGATGTTGCAAGAACGTGCCTTTAAAATAACGAGTTAGGAAGCATCTGTATGAAAAAACTCTCCTTAGAGGGGCACTCATATTTGAAGAATGAAGATAGAAAACCTGTTGGTTTCAGAAATGACACCATCACTCACAACTATCTGTTTCATTATTGCCCACCTCACATTGGATTCCCAGGCATCTCATTTTGGTCAAGAAGAGACAGCTTCCACTATTTAAGGAGGATGTTCAGGATATAACCATGATCTTTTAAGTTGGCTTGAATTGGCTCTATGAAGGCCAATTAACAGTTGTATTTAAAATTCATATTTAAATGATTATGATTAGAAGATTTTCTGAATGCTGAATCACGCAGTGTGTTATAGGTAAATTTCAATCCATAGATTCCATTTTGTTTCCTGAAGACCTCTTTCCTGGAGTCTTCCAATTCCTGCTCCAATCTGGACTGGATCACTGTGGGATTTCTGCACAGCTGTCCCAGCCCTTCTTCCCTAAGCTGTCAGTTTGGGAATTCCTTTCACTCCTCCTCTGTGTTGGTCTTTCTGTGTTTGAACCCCAGTTGTCCCTTTTTGCCACCTTCTTTTGAAAAATTATCTCCCTTGATACAGGTGCATGAAAGGTAAATGTTTTGAGAGCTTGAAGTCTGAAATTATTGTAATTCTATTTCCCATTGGATTGATAGCTTAGCTAGGTATACAATTCAAGGTCAAAAAATATTTCTACACAGGATTTTGAAGGCATTTCTGCATTTTTAAATTTTCATTGCTATTCTGAGTCCTGTTTCTTTGTAGGTAACCATGTTGTTTTTCCCATGACAGTTTTTAAGACATTCTCTTTATTCTGCTTTTCTAAAGTTTCATGGCAATGTGCCTCTATATAGATGTTATTATCATCATTATTATTAATATTCATAATGATATACTTTTTGTGGACTTTTGCAGGGTGGGGTCTATGGCCTTCACTTCCAGGGACTGTTATTTTATTATGTCTTTGATAATTTGCCCCTTCTTTTGTCTGTTTTCACTGATCACTTTGGTGTTGGACTTCCTAAACTGATGTTTTAATTTTTTCTTCTTCTTTCTTGCCTATTGATTAACTCCTCATCTTTTTCAATGTGATGAGATATTGCCTTAACTATATCTTTCCACCCTTCTATTGATTTGTTGTGGGGGTGTTTTTAGCTATCATATGATTTTTTAGTTTTTAAGTGCGCTTTCTTGTTTGCTGATTATTACTTATATCATCCTACTCTTGTTTCATTCATGGAATGTCATTTTTTTAATCATTCTGGAAATATTAATTCCATTGTTGCTTTTTTGAATTGTTTGCTTTATTCTTTGAAATGTCTCATTTGTTTGGTACTATTTTTGCCTGTAAAATTTTAGTTTTTTTAATTTATTTTATTGAAGTATAGTTGATCTACAATGTTGCATTAATTTCTACTGTACAGCAAAGTGATCCAGTTATATATATATATATATATATATATATATATATATATATATATATTCTTTTACATATTCTTTTCCATTATGGCTTAAGATTGGTACTATTTTAATACTCAAAGAAGTATCCTTAATACTCCATCCTACATCGGGATGGCATACATGCCTGGCTGCCATATGGAGTATCCAGTAGCAGAGAGGGCTGGGGTTCTCACTATGCAATATGCAGAATTGCGTTTAGCTTTCCCACTCTGGCTCCTGGCTTATATCTTCCAGTGGACCCTCTCTTTTTTTTTTTTTTTTTTTAGTTTCACTAATTATTTTCTACGTTTTTCTCATTTTTCTAATCCTTGGCCAAATGCAGCTCTAACAGCACACATACTGCTCACGTTCTAAGCTATGATGTCTTCCCCAGAGTGGTGAGCTCAGGAACACTTGGCTTGCTTTGACAGTTATCCCAGGGCAGAGTCTGCAGAATATTTAGCCATAGCACAACAGACCTCACCAGCTTCCCAAAGCCCAGTACGTATTTCTTTGCCATGGCCTGCTTAACCCTAAGCCAATGCCACATACATTAGGGTTTTGTTATTGTTGTTAAGACAACACCCAACTTCAAAGTACTAATTTGTGTTTTTGCCAGAATACACTGGACTATGCTGAGGTGAAAACAGACATATTCATGTATGGAATGGGTCAACAGAATGAATTTTTTTAAACCTTTCTTGTGACAGTCCAGTGTGAGACTGGCAGATCTCCTCCATGCAACATCTCAGGAACCCAAGTCGCTTCCATCTTGTGGGGCTTCACAGTGGAAAAAGGGAGAGAGTGGATGATTGCACATGTATGCGTCTTCCCTGGATGCAGAAGGCATCTCTCCTGTACACAGTCACACAGACATTTCTAGTCACATGGCTCTTCTTATTGTAGCTGGACTTGAAAATCTAGCGTTCCAGGGGAGAAAAGGCAAAAATGGGTACTCCTGGGCACATAGTCTTGTCTCTGCCACATCCGTCCACTTCCCAGCTTCCAAAAACGTGTGTTACTTCCCTTCCTGTTTCGTTGGACTTTCCATATTCCTTTATTTTCATTTGGTTGGGCTTTAAGAGGAAATGACGATAAATGCACATGTTCGATCCACCATACTTAAATGGAAATCCAACTATATTTTTCTGAAGCAGCTTTACTTTGATCATCGTTGGGAAAATAATTTAACTTATTTTAGGTAAAGAGACAGATTGAATGTAGATCACTTATAAATAACAAAAATGATTTAAAATAAGTTATGCTACCTATATAAAGGGAAGATGAAGTAGAGCTTTGCCTTATAAGAATATTGCCTTATTTATATCTCCTGTAATTTGGGAAGATGAAGTATTTCATTTTCTGAGATTAGAGCCTACTAGTATTTATCAATAGCTATAAAATGTCCAGAGATTCACCAGAGAAAAAGTTTATAAATATAAATAATAATGATTATAATGACAGTTCATGAAATATTTAAATTTTCTAAAACTTGGGTGCAGAATACTTCTTATTAGTCCAAATTTCCCAAGAGCACAAGTGCAGATTCTCAAATTTCACATTCTTTATTTTGTCTAAAACTCCATTAGGAAAGTGTCAGAGTAACAATAATAAAATAATGACTCTTGTTATTATTTATAGCATATCTGCTAAGTGTAAGGCATTTACGTTATCTCATTTGAGTCATTCAAACAAACCCGCATAGTAAATTGAATTTCCATTCTTTCACGGAAGAAGCTGAGGCTTTGAGCGGATAAGAGACTCGTTCAAGGTCACAACACCAACAAGTTGCAAAACTGGATTTTGAATCCAGATCTGTGTCATTTCAAAGTAACTGCTCTTTCTAGTATACACACTGCCCTCATTTCCTTTTATGAATTTTGAGGTGTTCATTCATGAACTCAGCACAGGAAAATTTCATTTGAGAGTCGTAAAAACCTATGCCACACGTGTCTAAATGAGCGCTTTCAATTCCCTTCCCCCCCGCCCCACCTCTACCGCTTGACTTAGGAAACCAAAGTCTGCGGGACCGTCTGCCCGGCGTCTATGGAAGCCACAGCGCACTGCGGCAGGTGTGACTTCAACTTTACCAGTCACGTTTGTACTGTGATGAGAGGATCTCACAATTCCATCGGGAAGGAATCAGTCGAAGAAATGTGCTCATCTGCTGAAGAGCCTGTTCATATGGGAAGTGTAAACACACTCTCCTTCACAGGTAACAGAAAGGGAGCCACCTGCCCGCGGCTTAGAAGGGGGAGTGAAAAGCTGCTGAAAACGCAGATTTATTTCACTCTGACCTCAACTCCCTCCTTCACCTCATATCAATTAATTCCATCATACTTATGAGCCAGAGAGTTACCAGACAGTTAGAGGCACAATCTGGATCTGGTCAAAGTTCGTAGTTTAAAGTTTTTCAGAGTCGAACTTTAAACAAGGATGTACTCTATTTTATTTATTTATTTATTTTTTGTGGTACGTGGGCCTCTCACTGCTGTGGCCTCTCCCGTTGCGCAGGCTCAGCAGCCATGGCTCACGGGCCCAGCTGCTCTGCGGCATGTGGGATCTTCCCAGACCGGGGCACGAACCCGTGTCCCCTGCATCGGCAGGCGGACTCTCAACCACTGCGCCACCAGGGAAGCCAAGGATGTACTCTATTTTAAAGTGAGCCTGTAGAGAATGAAGAACAGAGAAATGAATTAGTTATGTGACCTTTAATGGTATATCCAGTTAATTTGCAATGAGCCTACTTTTCTTTCTCAAAAGTTGGAATGCAGGCTTTCAATAAGTGTCATGAATGAATGTTGTTATTCTTCCAAGCAGAAAAGAGGTAGAAACCTGTCTGGTCACTAAGACCCGGCAGCATCATTCCAAGGAGGAGACAGACTGCGCAGTGAAGTCAGTATCACTTTCCTGATCTTGGGTCTGGGGCCAGAGACTGTGCTCTCCTGCAGCCTGGTGTTTCCCCAAGATGGCCATCATCTTGGGAACAAGAACCTTCATGGTTATTGAAAATAGTCATTTCCAAGCCCCATCTTAGTCCCTACTGCATTAGTCCAAAATAGTGATTCTTAGGCTTGGCTAAGTCAGGTGAAAGACGCTGTAAATTTTAGGATCATCTCCAAAATAGTTCTGCCAGCTATTAATTTTTATTATTCATCCACTTACTTAAGTCCCTGCTTAAGTTTCTGTTTTTTGAAAAATTAGACATGCGTGTGTAACTGTGTGTGTACACACACCTATTGTTTACAGTCAAATGGAATACATTTAAGTGACATAATTCAAGCCAGCTGAGGTCAAATAAACAATAAAACCACTGTATTCCATCATGACTCATCACTCTGCCTTACCCAGCCAATGGGGGGTGATAATGACAAACCTTGAGAAGGAAAACAGTAAAGCAGGATACTGGGATGAGAGGGAGTAGTTAGGAAGGGAAGGAAGGAATAGAGATAAAGTTTACTGAGTATTACTTAGTTCCAGTGCTGTGCTAGACAGTTTTTTTTTTTTAAGTACAGTTGATTTACAATGTTGTGTTAATTTCTGCTTACAGAAAAGTGATTCAGTTATACATCCATACGTTCATGTTTTACTATTCTTTTCCATTATGGTTTATCACAGGCGATTGGATATAGTTCCCTGTGCTATGCAGTAGGACCTTGTTGTTTATCCATCCTATACATAATGGTTTCAATCTGCTAACCAAACTCCCAGTCCCTCCCTCTGCCACTCCCCCTTTGTGCTAAACATTTTTAAACCTTATCTTAATTTCCCCATAAAGCAATCAGATAAGTATGATCATTTCACAGATGAGGAAACTGAAGGTCAGATCTGTAAAAGCAACTTGTTGTGGTAATAGTCAGGTTCAAATCATGTCACCTTTAGGAGCTGCGGATGTAGTGGACTCCACATGGTATAGGGCTCCTTTCGGAGGGCTCCAAACCTCCCTCAAGCAGTTCCTTCCACCTGCAATGTTCTTCTTAACCATCACACTCAAGGCCAAGGTCAGAATTCACGTTCTCAGTTTAGGCTTCCCGAGGCCAGCCCCCTCTCTCCTCTGTGCTCCTGTGACACATGGCCATGCCAGTCACCACTTCTACCACGTATGTGTCATAGGCATCTGGACACTTGTCTCGTCTCTCCTACCAGATTGAAGTATCCACGTGAATAGAACATCCCTGTTTAATTTTACCTTATTTTTAGATTTAGCACACTGTAAGCAAACAAAAAAATATTTATTGGAATGCCTTTAGGTAGGAAAAGCCTCAGATAGAAAACAATTGGACCACTAATCTCTTTCCACTCCCAGTTATAGATTTAAGTCATGAACCCTCATTTAAAAATTACTTGGGGGCTTCCCTGGTGGCGCAGTGGTTGAGAGTCCACCTGCCGATGCAGGGGACGTGGGTTCGTGCCCCAGTCCGGGAAGATCCCACATGCCGCGGAGTGGCTGGGCCCGTGAGCCATGGCCGCTGGGCCTTACGTCTGGAGCCTGTGCTCCGCAACGGGAGAGGCCACAACGGTGAGAGGCCCGCGTACCGCAAAACAAAACAAAACAAAAATATTAAAAAAAAAAACAACCCCAAAATTACTTGGTTTTCTTCTAAGACAGGTCTCTGCTTTTATCTGCCCTTGGTAATCAAGGTCCAGATTTTGAAGGGTTTTTAAGACATATTTGCAGTAGACCTCTCCAGAAGAGAATAGCTGTTTCCACCCACTGATATAATGTTGCAGGGGCTTTTAACATCCATATTTCAGATCGGTTTGCCTACCACAAAACACTATAAATTGAATATGAAAAATAACAAAATTTTACTTTTCATGAAAAAAAATTAAGCACTCAAATGATGCTCAAACAAATTCCACTGAGACCAATTTAGAAGAAAAGTCAACCATTTTTAAAATTGACAATTAAAAGCTACAACCACCAGTGCTGACCAAAATTCATTTGTTCTTACAATCATTTATTTATCAAAAATATTTATTAAATCCTTACTAATAACCAGTCAGTACATGAGGACCAATAACTTGAAAACTAGTAGGAAATTCCATCAGGATTTGAAGCTAATATGAAGAGATAGGGAAATTAATACATAATTACCTCTAATATGAGAAACGATGTGCAGGTAAGTTCTATGATAGAGGTAAGCATAGGATGCTTTGGAAGACTATTGCAAGGACACCTAACCCAGACTGGAAAGACTTCAAGAAGGATACTGTGCCCAAAGAAAGAACGGAAGGGCAAGTTAGAGCCTATCAGTTTAAAGGGAGGTCGGCCAGGCAGAGAGAGCAACACATGCAAATTGTGGAGCCTGTGCTCCGCAACGGGAGAGGCCACAACAGTGAGAGGCCTGCGTACCACAAAAAACAAAAACAAGTAAATATTGAGCAAACATACCACCCCAAAACTCAACACCCTCATTTATCAGAATATTAGCCCCATGTAACATGTAAAATGATTTTGAGATAACAAGTTAAAAATAAAAGAAGAAGAATAGTTGGAAATTCTGGCAAAGAAAAAAAGAGCTCTGAGAAATGAGAGGGATGATTGAAGAAGGGTAAAATTTCAACAAGTGATTCCTTATGTTAAAGCAAAAAGAATGCTTTTATGGGCTGGGAACAACTTTGAAAGACCAGGCCTCACAGGAAAATAGAGAAGTAAAGCTAAGACTTGAGAGAGTCAAAAAGGAGAAGAATGAAATACAGTGGAGGAAAGGACAGGAATAAAATGTGGACAGTTGCCACAGCTGAAATTAGAAATGGCAACATGGGCTTGAAGGCTACACAATAACAGTTATTCGCAGTGAATAGTTTAATCTGCTATAGCAAGAGGTTCAAAAATATAGTTACCATCTGTGGGTGAGTGGACGGACGGTCTGGGCAGCTCAGCCTCACAAGGTCATTCAGGATCTGGTTTCCTCATCATGCTTCCAAGTGGTACAGCCTGAGTTGTCCCAACACCTTAGTTCCAGCCCATCAGAAGGGGTAAGAGTGCTAACAGAAGGCAAGTGATTTCCTCTTCAGAAAGTCATGCACAAATTACCCACGTCACTTCCACACTCCTTCCGTTGTTGAGACCAGTCGTGTGACTGCACCAGACTGCAAAGAAAACTGGGAAATGTAGACTCTGGCCAAGAGGTCTCTGACCAGGAAAGAAGGGGGATCTGGGGACCCACTGGTGGTCATCACAGGTACAAAGCAGCAAATACCCTCTTACTGGAAAAAATGAAGACAGAAATACATTTGTATAGCAATTTACATTTTATGAAGTTCTGCAGCATAACTTACTGCATTTTATTTTCATACTAACTCTATAAAAGAGGCAGGGCAGGCTTTATTGTAAGGAGATGCATGTAAGGAGAATGTGGTCAAATAACCCAAGTGGATGGAATGAGAATTAATGCTGCATCCAATGGAGATAGAGCAGGTGGCCGGGAAGTCAAGGAGGACCTCTTCTGATCCCCCTGTCTGATTATCATCCAGAAACTGCCACACAAAAATACAGATGTAGATCTTCGAAATTCACAGAATTAAATAAGTGGAAAGCAGATTTAAATTATTAAACTTTCAAGGAATGTTTTGGTAAATTTGTAGTATTTGTACTTCCGAAGTTATTAAAGCTCAAATCTGAACTAAGATGTTTGGGACACCGTTGAATTACGTGGATGATTATCTAATAAAAGTTTTGCCAGGCCAAAAATCTCAGCAGGTTGGTTTTGTTGTTTTAATTAGATTGGTTGTTTTGGGGTTTGGTTTCAGTTCTGGTTTGGTAGAAGATGAAGGAAGTATATAGAGTACACTATACATGGTACATATAGTAGAGTGTGAATTCATTTTTATTCATTAAAATTGTACTATGATAAGCTAAGTTACAAGTCCTGTATCTCATAACAACTACATTATAATTCATGTAATAATTTAAGTCATATTGACAATGTAATAATTGGTAAAATTTATAATAATAAAACTATAAAAGAATCTTGCCAAACCTGCCTCATACAGAAGTAAAGAGGTCATGAACTTGGGAAGCATTAACATCTAATGTACATTAGTCTAGCACTTTTACTTTTCAATCATTTCTTTAATGTATCCATATTTCTCTATTCAAATAGGTGAATTCTGTTCTGTGCAGTTTCATATCTCCGCAGCTAATAAGCACTTGTAATATTTTTTATGACTCAGAAAGTAAAGATCTTACAGCTTTATTTACATACAATAGGATTAGTGCATTGAGCATTTATTTTTAAATGTTTAAGGTTTTGATATTTATTTTCGATATGATGGTAAGAAAATAAAAATTTTTAAAAACCCCGCTGTCCGATTCTCTGTCTTTCCAGATGTGAACCTGGAGCCCTACATGACATACGAGTATAGGATTTCTGCGTGGAATAGCTATGGGCGAGGATTCAGCAAGGCTGTTAGGGCCACAACAAAAGAAGATGTGCCTGAGGGAGTGAGCCCCCCCAGGTGGACCAAAATGGATCATCTTGATGATGTAATAGTCCTCAACTGGAAGAAGCCTATACAATCAAATGGTATTAAGCTATTTTTAAAATTCAAATAACATAATCCCGTAAATCCATAAGGAAATTGAAATTAGTGTAGTCTACGTTTAATTGGCATGCATCTAACCACTAAAAAGTATTTGCTGGTAAAGGAAACTTCAGGTATGTGTCAACCAATCATTCACTTTGTGAAATAGCCCTCACAAATTTTTAGCCAAAAATTATTTTCCTTGAATCCCAGCATATGCCTGAGCTGCTTTCAAATAAGCAAAGCATATTATGGGAAGGCAGAATAGTTTTGAAAGTAAATGTTTGATAGGGGAAAGAAACAACTGACTGATTATTTATGTCAAGAATCCATCTCCTCCATAAGAGTGAGTGTAATTAAGAACTGCTTGAACATAGCAAAATAATAGCAATTTAAAATTCAATAATGCAGGCTTCTCTGGTGGCGCAGTGGTTGAGCATCTGCCTGCCGATGCAGGGGACACAGGTTTGTGCCCCGGTCCAGGAAGATCCCACATGCCGTGGAGCGGCTGGGCCCGTGTGCCATGGCCGCTGAGCTTGCGCGTCCGGAGCCTGTGCTCCGCAACGGGAGAGGCCACAACAGTGAGAGGCCTGCGTACCGCAAAAAAAAAAAAAAAAAATTAAATAATGCTATATTATCCCATTTCTTCAGAACTCTAAGCCATCTGATTTGTTTGAAAACAGTTAAAAGAGTCTGACACTCAAATTCAGGCCTTCCTCTGCCTCTTTTAGGTCCTATTATTTACTACATTCTTCTCCGAGATGGAATTGAACGTTTTCGAGGAACATCGTTGAGCTTCTCTGATACGAAAGGAATTCAACCTTTTATGGAATATTCATACCAGCTGAAAGCTTGCACGGTTGCTGGCTGTGCCACCAGCAGCAAGGTAGGAGGAGTTTGTCTAAACTCTGGACAGAATCATCCAATGTTAAGACTATATGAAGGTCCAGGTTGTAATGCCAAAAAAGTAGGCCATCCATATGGTGTCTCAACTGAGTACCAACACTTCCTCCTGAAAGGAGAGATCACCACAAGAAAAATTTATTCAAATATCAATGTTTCATTCATCAAAAGAAAAAACTTGAACCAGTATAATCCCCTTAATCCGCTTTTCCTCCACCAACTCTTTTTAGATGGTCTTCTATAAATCCATAATAGTTCCCAAGCCATTTCTCAGTTTAAAAGCTTAGAAATTCTATTTAAATATCATTTCAGCAAAAATTGCCTGCTCTTCAAGAACAGAGAAAAGGACAAAGGAGCCTGACGTAGAAAATAAAATAGTTCCAAGGCTTCTGCAACAGCCTTGACAAGAAATAATGAAGATCTGAATTCATGCAGCAGGGGTCAGATGAAGAGTATCTGAAAGATACAACAGATACCAGGGCACAAAAACTACAGGACTCAGTAGTCAGCTATATGTAGGGGAGTAAAAGGAAAGTATTATGGGTATTTTCAGCATATCTGGCTTGACCAGTTTGTCGGTCATGGTGGCATTCTGCAAGCAAATCAAAAAACAACAGAGGAATATATATATATATATATATATATATATATATATATATATATATATATATATATATATATATAATGGAATATTACTCAGCCATAAAAAAGAATTAAATAATGCCATTTGCAGCAACACAGATGGACCTAGAGATTATCATACTAAGTGAAGTAAGCCAGACAGAGAAAGACAAATATCATATGATATCACTTTATGTGGAATCTAAAACAAAAAAGAATACAAAGGAACTTATTTACAAAACAGAAATGGGCTCACAGACATAGAAAACAAATTTATGGTTACCAAAGGGGAAAGTGGGGAGGAGGGATAAAATAGGAGTTTGGGATTAACATATACACATGACTATATAGTAAAATAGATAAACAACAAGAACCTACTGTATAGCACAGGGAACTGTGCTCAGTATCTTATAATAATCTATAAGGTAAAAGAATCTGGAAAATTATATATATATATGTATGTATAACTGAATCATATTGCTGTATGCCTGAAACTAACACAAGATTGTAGATCAACTATACTTCAATTTAAAAAAAAAAAGGAGGAAAAGTTAAAAGTAAAGAATAAGATTAACATTTTTAAAGCTTTTAAAAATATATTCAAGGGGCTTCCCTGGTGGTGCAGTGGTTGAGAGTCCGCCTGCCTATGCAGGGGACACGGGTTTGTGCCCCGGTCCAGGAAGATCCCACATGCCACAAAAAAAAAAAAAAAAAAGAAAAAAAGAAAAAAATATATATATATATATTCAAGAGGAGGAGCAGATAGCAGAATTGCGGAAGAAAATATTATTTGGCACTTTAAGTGAAAATGTCTAGTCAGAAGCTGGAATAAGAAGTGACTGAAATTTTCTGGAAAGATCTGTGAGGGAAGTTGAAGCAGGGAGTTTGAGTGTGGTCATGTAAGGAGAATAGAGAGAGAGGCAAAAACCAAAGACCACAGATGACCAGCCCCCTTGGGGATGCTACTAAGCGAAAAATGGAAGAAACAATCAAACAAGTTAGGAGGAAAATAAGGAAAGAGCCATTTCACAGATGCCAAGCTAGTCAGAGGAGACCCAGTTTTCATATGGTTTAAACTTGAGAAGCGCAGCATCTTCACACACTGTGCAAGAAGCATCCAAGTAAAACGTTCAATCACACACATCAGCCGCAGCTCATGTGAGCTGCTTTTTATTCAACAGACCCCAGAAGCATCTCTGAGTGCCCCACCCACTAAACAGAAGGCAGCTGATTGGCCCAATCAAAAGTTAGGGTCCGAACGGTCCTAGAGCCATTCCGTGCTTTCTGCATAGCAGAATTCCTGCCTACCAGATGCCAGAACAGTTGGTGAAAAAGTGAAATCAGACTTCATTCTGTGAGAAAACAAAGGCAGCCAATTTTCTCCCCAAAATATATTTTGACAATATTGAGTAAATCACTGGTTGATTCTTTTTTTCTTCTCACTTGGTTCTCTTTCTAGAACATTGGTGCAGACACTGTACAGTCATCCTGGGTGTCATAGGAAGAGTACAGAAAAGGCTGCCCGTTTATACTGTTCAAAGTGTATTATATGCAAGCAAGTTCAGATGTGGGTTTTGCTCCAAATTTACTGGTGCTTAAAATGTACAAAATCAGGCTGTTAAAATGCAAAGACACCGATGGGCCATATGGAAGTTATCAAGAGTTCTCTAGTAAGACAGTCTGCCAGCCAGCTTTTACTTGTTTAAACTGAGAGCTGCAGTCTGCCATCAAAATTGTTGTTGAACCCGTGGTGATAAATGGTAGTCAAAGACTTATAGGATATATTCAAGGTCAGATTTCATTGTTTGAATAGGATGCGAGAGAAAGAATTTTAAAAAAGAGGGAGTGCTTCACCAAGCCCTGCTAATGATATGCCAGGCCAGACAACAACATTTTAAACCAAAAGTGACATTCTCATTGATCAGAATACCTAGTGTACTATTCCAAGAAATTGCTGTTTAATTCCTGTGTTTTCAGGTCGTTGCAGCTACAACCCAAGGAGTTCCGCAGAGCATCCCTCCGCCAAGAATCGTGGCCCCCGGTGCGGAGACTCTGCATGTGAGCTGGGATGTCCCTCCTAAGCCAAACGGCGTCATTAAAGAGTACCAGCTCTGGCAGGTTGGGAAAGGTCTCATCTACACTGACACCACTGACAGGAGGCAGCATACGGTCACAGGTGAAAAAAAAAAAAAAGAGGAAAATGTACCGGAAGAGTCTGTCATTGTGGTTAGGGGGCCAAAGCCTCCCAGGGGTGTGCGTTTGATATATGAGGTCACTTCAAAAGGACGTGTTCTCTTGACATATGGTCAGGTCCCACTTATCCATGCTAATAGAAGAGCCCACACTGGCAGCAATAAGCCACAACAGCAGATAACTTCAGAAATAATTTATAGTTGGCTTTGATATGCATTATGTGTAGGGTTTTTGCATCAGTATTAAGTTCTTTTTCAGACAAACAGTAAGATGCATTTTCATTCCCCAAGGATATACTCATAGATAATGGTGCTAGGATAGCCAAGAATGTACTGGAAGGCAGTAGAAAAATCAGCCAGAGGCTAACAGTTGTCTGCTGCGTGGGTAATTAATACACAGAATAGTTGATAGTTGACTGGTTATGACAATTTGTTGTTATTATTAGTAACATTAATTAATAGTAATTGTATTAGTTTTGTTGCTTATTATAACATTAGGTATTATAATTAGCTTTAATACTATAATAATAGTACAGTATAATAGTATAGTGTCAGATAATTACTAGCGATGATTATAATAATAATTAACATGTTTTAGTCTGAATGTCATTTCTGAAGGGAAACATCTTCTGACTCACCAAGTCTAGATCAGCTTTCCTGATACACCATCACATCACCTTTCACTGCCTGATAGTGTTTGCTTTCTATTTGTCTCTTTATGTCCCCCTCCACTGGAACGTAAGCTCCAGAATCGCAGAGACCGTCTCTACCTCGTTCAATGCTGTATCTTTAGCACCTAGAACAATCCATGACATTTCAGTGAGTGCTAAATAAATGAGGAATAAGTGAATTTAATATGTATCAAATACTATCCTAAGCCCTTGACATTTACGATCTAATTTGATCCACATCACAAACCTATGGGGCAGAGAGAATTATTACCCCAATTTTACAGAAAAGAATATTTCAAGAGATTTAGTAACTTAGCTCATTATTTAGATCTACTGAATCATTCCAAGCAGTGGTGTAAGTTTAGATCCTGAGAACACAGAGAAGAGTTTACAAACTTTTACTTTTTCCCTATTGCCAGGAGCCTCTCTCCAAGGCCTCCTGAGTGAATGCCTTCCTTCCATTAGACCCTGTGCTTTGCAGGGAGCAGTGATACCAGAGATAACGAAACTCACATAGAAGTGCAGAAAGGCCTGGAAAAGCATGCCTGATTTTTCCTTAGAGGAGGCCCCGGCCTTGCTACACAGGTGGAAAAATAAATTCCACAGTTCCCTGACACACAAGCAAGTACTCATGGACAGATGTCCACTGTTTTCCAAAAGTGTCATGAGCCTACAGAAGGTGCTTAATAAATATTTGCGGACCAGCACATTGTGATCGTGATCTGAAGATCCCGAGCTAACCCAAGGATAATGGGGATGGAGAAAGCCCTCATCCATTTACATGATCAGATTTGTTCCTTAGATCCTAGTTCACTAAAGATGAAAATCATCACAAGCCATTGAAATGATGTTATTTTCCATAAAAAAAAACTTAGCATGTATACAGTGCTTTATAATTTTAACAAACCATTTGCATTTTGACTCCTGTGATTCTCATCACTTCCCTATAAAATGAGGGATGTTTTTAATATCCACATTTGAAAGATGAAGGTGATAACTGGCCTACTCGGGGTCCCCAAGGCATTCACTGCCTCCATCTATAAGGAAATCAGAATACCATTTAATTACAAAAAAAAAATATATGTAGCCTGCTTGCTGTGTTCTAGATAGTATATTAAGTGCTCCAGAATAAGATTGTTGCTCTTAAGAAGCTCCCAGTACTACTGACAAGTTAAGGAATAGCTTGTGTAATGATACACCAACAGAACTCCGTACAGAATGGAGTGGGAGAAATCAAAAGAATGACTGAGGATGGCCATGGAATGTTAATTACAGAGTTTTGAAAGCCAAGTTAAGGCCCATTAAGACTTTGTAGCAGTAAAGGTTTCACAATAAACTGGGATACAAGGATAAAGAATTCTCTTCTTACAGAATCCGTCTACTCAACCAGCAAGGGCTTTGGACTATCGCCAGCTGTACTGGTTTGCATTTTTTAGAAAACCAGAATTTACGTGCCGACGTACCAAATTCAATTGTGAGGTTCAAACCAACAGGATTGATAGCCTCCTTAATTATAAAAGTATTGCAAAGCTTTTTCTTTAAATACCTTCACTCTACCAGCTCTTCCTTTCATTATCATTTTTAATGGATATTTTCATGTCAGAGGATTTTATATGCATAACGTAATGGCAGAATTCCTCTTTTATTAGGATAAACATTTTAAAGTTTTTCTACCTAATTTTATTTTTTGTAAGATTATAAAGTGAAAAAATAATCTGTTAGAATTCATTTTAAACAGATTTAGAGAGTACTTCACTTGAGCACTGCAGCCCTAAAGAGCGATTTCTTTGTTAAATGAGGAAATAAACCTTCATTCAACAAAACCTTACCAAGTACAGTATCCTAATATGCAGTTCCTATGGGACAGGAATGGTGCCTGGCATTAGAGGATCTAAAACCCAAGCTCTGTGTAGTGTTCACACATTTTATCTGCCAGGGAAAGTTCAGTTCCATGGTTAGCTGACTGATCAAATTCAGTAGGGAAGTATTTTATGATGAGAATGACTATTTTATTGAGTTCATGGAATTAACTAAAATAATCAAATTTATTTCACATTCCATCTCAAACATTTGATCCAAGAGCTGCCTGAACCCTCTGGAGATAAAGGTTTTGCTTTTCTCATCATTTCCCAAACCTTGGCATTCCCTAAGTTACAGTCGAATACTGATGAAGCCATAGCTCTAGTCATCCAGGAGCCTGAGAATCTAGGTCCTTACAAATGACAGAAGGGAGAGTGGGCACCTAGCATCAGCCGCATTGTCTCCATGCTTATTTTTAATTACCTCAAAGCTTTAGAAACATGATCCCGTAAATGCTTTGTGGGAATAGTGGCAAATGCACTCATCATGTGAAATCCATAAATTGCTTATAATCCTCTCAAGATGTTAAAAAAAAAAAAAGCATTAAGTAATTGAAGACAGGAAGTCCTCAGTTAATTATTTAGAGGTGTTATCAATGCTCTAAGTAAACTGAAGCGTTTTCTGCTATCTCACGGAGCCCAATACCATGGGGACCAAGGGGTAGCAGCCATCATCTTCTCATATTCGCTAATGCAAACAGCGCGTGGCAGCTTGTCAATAAAAGACCTTTTCATATCATTTATTACTAAACATG
This sequence comes from Delphinus delphis, assembly GCF_949987515.2. Lineage (NCBI taxonomy): Eukaryota > Metazoa > Chordata > Mammalia > Artiodactyla > Delphinidae > Delphinus > Delphinus delphis. Next base: position 170,358,864 of record NC_082683.1, read on the forward strand.
CCCACGGTCCTGCACAGAGCAATCAGGATGTCAGTGACGGCATTGTTTTACTTGGGTTGCCACGTATGAAACGTGGGCCTCCTAATGTAGCCATCGGGATAGAGGAAAGGAGGAAAGGATTAATGAAATAATTGGGGCCACCGAGAACAAAATGAATTAATCATGTCGTCTTTAGCAGCAGACATGATAAGAGCTTATGTGTCTCTTAACTCTGGGGGAAATGTTTTCCAAATAATTCATTAAAAGTTGCTTATCGTTTCATTGCACTTAAAGGGGAAGAGTCACCAGCATTAAGTCAACAAGGAGAGAATACTTTGTCTTCCTTTCCCATCCTGTTAGAAGCTCATGAACACCTCCTGTGATAAAATAGCATAAATCCTAACAAGGCTAGTTGTAGCAGAAAACGTACTGTTATTGCACTAAAACAGATATACTACATACCACTTTTGAAAAAAATGAGGGCATAGTTTGACCATCAATATCCCAAAATGTGGACATTTTTACATGAGGATTTTACATTTAAATAACTCTACCATATGCTCCCATCGTGTGCTACACTTGGCTCTCATGGTATTTATGATACTTTATTGAATATCCTTTCTCTTTGTCTCTGTTCCTCAACCAGGAGTTAAAGCTCTTTAAGGACAGAGGCAACAGCTTCCCGTTTGCCATTGTGTCACCTGTACTGTGATCTATCACAGAACCTAGCATATATTAAGTTTTTGAAAATCTTTGTTGAATGAATAAATGTTGACTAGTAAACTAGTATCTGAGTGACTAGATTACACGTTGGTTGGATATAAAAATCACATTGTCAAACACAGCTAAATCTCAGCCAGGATGGGTGACAATTTGTGGGAACCAGTGCAAAATGAAAGCATGGGGTTCCTTGTTCAAAAATTATTAAGAATTTCAAGACGATAAGAATAGATTCAAGCACAGGACTCTTCTAAGCATGGGAGCTGGGGTGACTCAGCTTAGAGCATAGCTTGTGTGACCATGAAGCCAGCCCTGGTCTCTGGCAATCTGGATTTATTGGCAGTATAATTCTTTTTTTAATTTAATTTTTATTTTATATTAAAGTATAGTTGATTTACAATGCTGTGTTCATTTCAGGTGTACAGCAAAGTGATTCAGTTATACATATACATATATGCATTCTTTTTTCAGATTCTTTTCCCTTACAGGTTATTACAGAATACTGAGTAGAGTTCCCTGTGCTCTACAGTAGGTCCTTGTTGATTATTTATTTTATATATAGTAGTGTGTATCTTTAACTGAAACAGATGGGATGAAAACTGGGATGGCCCTCGTGTCCTCAGAACAGCTTTGGGAGCTTCTGTTGTCATGTGTGATGCTCTAGGCTGCATTTCCCCTACTACCACCTGACCACTGACCGCCAAGCATCAGACCTGTGAAAGTAGATGGGAGAATTCATTTTATTTTCATTTTTCAAATTCCGAGGAAAACCTTGAGCCTAAATACTTGCAAAAATAATAGCACAACATCAACCACTATTTCTCCCTTTCTTTTACCTTTCTTACATATATAATATTATAGGCAAAGAATAATAAGCAACAGCTGCCCAGACACCAATATTTAAAGGAAAAAAAATTCCCCCGGAATCCCAGATATTTCAAGGTACTTTGCCTGGGCAATCACTACTTCTGTTTAGTCATGACAGTTCTAGCCAACTCCCTTCCTCGGAGATGTATGTTCTTGTTGTGGATCATTTGAGCATCAGACTTTGCTGCCACCTGATGCCACATTCGGTTTCTAGAGCAGAAAATTCTGCTTGAAAATGTAGGGTAAAAGAGGTTTCAGTCTAGTACGACACCAGACTCCAGGGAAGAAAAATATTTATCAAAATAGTGTTACAAAAATCAAAAGCACAAGGGTCTTTCCTTGGATTACCTTAATAATAGTCTTAATGTTAATATATTTGGAAAGAGAGTCTGCCAAAGAAGTAACTCGTTAAGGAAGTAATTCTTGGGATGAATCTGATCACTATTATATTGGGAAGAGGAACCAAATCTTTGGTCTAGAATTTCACACCAAATACAGAATTAAGAATGCAAATAAGCTTGTAGCAAGTAGTCAGAACTGGAAGCCGTGAAGTTGTTTCACTGGCATTTGCAAATGCAAGAGCCTCTTCGTTTTGATGTTTTGACATCCGATTCATATGAGACATCAACTGAACTCCTGTGTCAAAGCCTTGATACAAAAATGGACAGTGCTGATGGCTCCTCTCAAAGAGTCAAGAACTTGGCTTGACTAAGCAGGATGGGGAACTGCTGAGGTCATGCTGGATGATACTATCAAGAAAAGGGGACTCTAGCATGTGAGCTCCTGAAGTATTTTACAATCAAATTTTGTAACACAAATCATAATTTAAATCACCTTAGAGGTGATTTAATTTAAAATATTTAATTTAAATTATGATTTAAATTAAAATCATAATTTAAATCACCTTAAAGTGATTCCATGATGTCTTGGTGTACCAGTTTTGAACATTCCAGATTTTCACATGGAATGAGATTAATCTAAAATCGAACCCTGGTGTAGCTCTATCATCACAGACAAGGTTGCCGGTAGATGCTGGAAATTCCTGGGAATCTCCATGAGCAGAGATCACTCTGGGGGGAGTGAGATCCTGGGGGGAATCACTTAGTGAGATCCCAGGCAGGTGGGAGCGAAAGGGAGCTCTTTTCAGCAGCAAGACTAGATGTGTGGTTCAGGTGGGCCGGGGCAAACATCCAGTTTGGGTGAACTGATGCCAGGACAGGTAACCTGCCCACCGGGTGGACAATACTTGGTAACCACCTAACAAAACCTTTTTGAAGTAACTCAAGTCTCTCAGCACTTGACCTAATTATTAACCAGGTTGATTGAGGAACTTGTGAAATTACATATTCGTTGGGATTATTTGATAATCCTTCAGAAAATAACAGATGATACTTAGAATAACTGGATGAATGCTTTGAAGTAGCGCTAGCTATCTGAAATTGGAATGGACAAGAAAGCCTTTTCCTGACTAGCTGGAGATTAAAAATTAGAAACCAGCTGTTCTTTATAGAGTACATCCAATGTAACTTACATAGGTATGGATTTTGTTTTCCAGATCATCTTTTTATGATCCATAGGCAGACTTTTTGAGGTCCCTTTTTAACACATATTTAGTCTTGAAAGGAATGTTACTTGAAAGTGTAATTGTAACGAGTTTGGTTATAGTATGCCTCTTTCCTTGATAAGAGAACACGATTTCCTTTAGGGAAGTTCAAGTAATTGGCAGCCACAGTAATCTCCACTCCACTGAAATGTTAAATACTTGACTTTTCTCCATGCATTTGTCTTTCTCAGTTCTACCCCCGCTATTCTTACTCTTTTAGTTCAATGCTGAGCAGTTGAATGATGTTTTCCTTTCTCCTTCTACTCTTTGACTTTAGGATTAAGTTACAGTCGGAACAGTTCCTTGGAGACATCTCTTTATTTCCCTCTTCTCATCCTGATCAATTCATGAGTAGTTTTCAATTGTTGTGCCCTTTCCATTGCCTGTTGCTAATATGTCATATGTATCTCATTTGAAGGACTACCAATAGGGGCTTCCTTAAAATGACAGCAAATTCCAGTTGAAATGTGTTGATTTTTTTGAGTTTTACAGAGTCATATATATGAAAGGTCATCCAGTTCATGTAAATCATCTATGCTTCCTGGCAGTCCATGCTTTCCTTACTGACTGAACCAAGCCTACTAGTAATCCAACCCTCTAACAATAGGAAAAACACAACACCCAAGAAAGAGAATATAGAAAATAATGGATTCATCTATTGCCTTCCCTCAAGTTAGGCTGTAGTCCAATTTAGCAGTCTATACTGCCATGCCTGCAGTTTACAGATATGGAAACTGAGGCACCTAGAGGTCAGAGAACTGGCCCATGGTAGTAGTTAATAGATAGGTAAGGATGAGACCAAAAGAGTCTAACCTCAGACTCTGTTCTCCTAACAGCTATGCTGTACTGCCTCAGTACATGAATTGTGGTCATATTCCAAATGAAAATATTTAAATACCTAGTCCCACATGGATTTTTTACGTTATTGGAAGTGTCACTGGGCTTTGAGCTACCTATGTCATTTTCCTTATAAGCCTCAGAAGACTGACCCAACTGTTCTGGGTCACATTTCTCAGCCCAACTGCCCAGATCTGTATCCTGACCTCACCCTTTCTTATCTCTGTGATCATATTGAATATAGTTCCCTATGCTATACAGTAGGACCTTGTTGTTTATCTATTTTATATATAGTAGTGTGTATCTATTCATCTCAAACTCCTAATTTATCCCTCTCCCACCCTTTTCCCCTTTGGTAACCATAAATTTGTTGTCTATGTCTGTGAGTCTATTTCTGTCTTGTAAATAAGTTCAGTTGTACCCTTTTTTTAGATTCCCCATATAAGTGATATATGATACTTGTCTTTCTCTGTCTGACTCACTTCACTTAGTAGGATAATCTTCTGACTTCTTGACCAAGGCTTTCTACTCAACACTCAGTTCTACATCCTACCCACCACCCTTAATTCTAGTACTCCAATAGCTCCAAGAGATACATATTCCTCCACTAACTATGGCCCCATCCTCTGCTAGACCAACCCACCCCACCAATTTAAACACCTGTAACAAACTCCTTGGTACACCTTCCTTGGTCTACCAAAAATCCCTCAAGGGCTAGTTTCTCCACTGTTGTACCATTTCCAAACATCTGTCTTCTAGTGTTCTGGGCTATTTATAAAATGGATGGCACTCAACCCCCTCTGAAAAATTCTGTTTAAAAAAAGACAATCACTACTTTTTTTTAAAAAGTATTCATTTATTTATTTATTATTTATTTATGTATTTATTTTGGCTGTGCCAGGTCTTAGTTGCGGCACATGGGATCTTCGTTGCGGCATGCAGGATCTTTAGTTGTGGCATGTGGGATCTTTAGTTGTGGCATGTGGGACCTTTAGTTGTAGCACGTGGGTTTCTTAGTTGTGGCATGCATATGGGATCTAGTTCCTCGACCAGTAATCAAACCCGGGCCCCCTACATTGGGAGCACAGAGTCTTACCCACCGGACCACCAAGGAAGTCCCTCTACTTTTATGTACAGTAAATTTTCTTTTTAGCTACTGTCCTCGCTGCAAATACCCTCAATCTTCTAATCAATCTTAGTTCACCTCTGCAATGACATTTTCTTTTCCTTTCCTAAGACCCATCCTAAAATGTCCTGCAACAGTCTGAAACCAGACCAACAAGAACACAAAATGAGAAGCAGAATTAAGGCTTTTTTTTTTTTGGTTAGAATATGCTGGAGAAAAAATCAAGTATCGCTTCACTTTTACTAGCCATACTTAAGTCTGACGTTCAGGAAAAAGATCTGGAAAATATTTATTGTTCATAAATTATATTAACTTTTTATATTATTTTAGTAATATTCTGCAACTAGAGAAGAATCTCCTACTCAGTGAAATAGATACTGTGGGCAGGAGTCCCTATGGAATTATGAGGAAGGCCCTGTTTGGTCAAATCACACTTGTGATGGATACATGGACATCATCGCATCATAGCCCTGCCATCCTTATTGGGTACTTTTATGCCTCGGTCTTCCTTAAACAATATTTAACAGACATTGAATACATCAAATAGGCACTATTGGGAAAAAATGATTTAAATAAGAAACACTCAGAGATACCATCCTTACTCTCAAAGGGCTTACATTCTAAGTGAGAAAGTAGGTTATTCAGATAAAACGGTGTGACAAGGGTCAAGACCCCTTTTTCACTAATGGAAGTAAAGAAAGGGACATCGTCAGACTACACCAGTCACTGCAGTTTCTGACCTTCATTCTTGAATATTTCCTTCCATTTTCTCTTGAGCTCTATATTCTATCATCTTTAGCCTTTTCCCATAAGCTTTTATCAAACACACAAGGCTTGGGTATGGCTTAGATCTTTCATCATATTCCTCATCCCTAAATCAGGTAAATATCACAATTATGTAAATCCTCCATAGCAACCTAATGGAAGATTATAATCAAATAAGTATCCACATCTTGTCATTAAATTGATAAGGAAACACAAAGGGCTTTGAAGCTGAATCCTGGAGCTGCACCAGCTACAGAACATTATGGCTTTAGCAGAGAACCCAGACTACTGCTTCAATTCTAAATGAACCAGTTAATTAATTTTTTCATTCACTTAACAAGCACCTCCTCTGTGCCTGTCACCATTCAAAGGATACGGTTGTTGCCAAAACAAAGTCCTTGCTCTTTTTGGGCTTACATTATGGAGGTGGAGACAAACAATAGATAAACAGACATATAATCAAACATCAGATAATGTCGAAGGCTATGAAAGAAGAAAGTAATTTGAGAGGATAAAAAGTGCTGGTTATGGTGTGTAGATAGAGCGGTCAAAATCTTTTAAAATGTAGCATTTGAGCAGATCTGTATAAAGTGACAGTGTGACTTTATAAATGTCTCTGGAGGAAGAGTCACCTCACCAAAAGAACAAAATATGTGAAAATGTAGTTCTAAATTCATGAAAAAATAAGTGTAGTAATTATTGGATCCATGTTATAACTTAGCCCAATATTTGACGTTAGAGATTAAGTCCTATTCTTTTTTTAAGAAAATATTTGTAAAGCATTGTTTGAGTTTTCCCAAGAATCAAGGCGAGAAATGTTAGCCTCTATGTATCCTTGTTGAATGCTGCTGAGTCTTAAGGTTGCGTCTGCTAAAATAAAGTACTTCTCTAAGTAATCCATCCCATCTGCTTAACAGCCTTAGAAGCTAGATGCAATGGTTCCCCACTTTACAGATCAGCAGATGAGAGAAAAGTGAAGCTAAGTAACTTGTCCAGGGTCACTGGCCACAGAGCATTGAAGTCTGACAATACGTAACTTCTATTGTAAATGGATTGCCATTCTCTTTTCCCCTGAGAATTTATTGAGCTATTATTGTGCTACACCCTACCTCATACATCTGAATACAAAAGAAGTAATAAGCAGTATCCCTTCATCAAAGTGTATTTAATCGACATGTAAAGACAAAAGCAACATATCCCAAAAAAAAAAACTACAGAAGTAAGCATAAGATGGTACAGTATGGGAACATATGGTGAAGAAATGCAAAGTTTAAAAAAAAAGAGTTAGTTGGTGTTAATATGAGCTGAATATGGCTTGGGGCTAAAAAATGTTGACTCTAACCTTCTTTTTACTTTTTTTTTCTGCCCCTGTTCATATAAGAAGCAATTGAAGAAACTGGGGTGGTTCGCCTAGAGAAGAGAAAAGTCAGGGGGGATTTGATAACTGTCTACAAATATTTGAAGAACTGTCATGTGGAAAAGAAATTAGATTTGTTCTATAAGTCCCTAGCGGGTGGAAGTGATAGAAAGAGTTCACCACAATATAAGGAAGGACTTTCAAACCAAATAGAGAACTGTAGAGCTCTCTAAAGATAGAGGGGGCTATTTGGGAGATGGACTACTTTGATCCTCTAGCCAGGGGAGCCCCTTCAATGACACCTTGTACAGGGGAATCAAGGGTAAAATGGGTGGATGGATGACATGAATTTTCAGATCTCTTCGAAGGCTGAGAATTTATTATTTTACCAGTGAGAAATGAAATTTCTATTAATACTGAGCTGCTTATGAAGTTCCTCTCTCCCTTAGAGAGTGTTTTCTGCTCTTAAAATTTTTGGATATCATATCTGCAGCTCTGCATGTGACTGCTCGTGCTTACCTGATAATAAATAATCCTCTCAAGAGGTACTTGATTTCTTTTTGCTCTTTCTAGGTCTCCAGCCATACACCAACTACAGCTTCACACTTAGAGCTTGTACATCTGCTGGATGCACTTCAAGTGAGCCTTTTCTAGGTCAGACTCTGCAGGCAGCCCCTCAAGGTAATTAAAAAATACCCATGACTGGGGAGAAGAAGTTTTCATTTGGTATCTTGATGTGAACTCTATAAACTCTTTCCTAACAAACAAGGAAGAAGGAATAAAGTCTATAAGTGCAAAATTAAATAAAATTGTATGTTCCTATTTCTCAAGTTTAGTTAAACTATAAGCTTCCCAAGGCAGTTTGTCTTCAATTCCTTAAACCTTTTAGATGTGGTTTTACATGGAAAAACACTATTATCTACTTGGATACGAAATGCCTCCCAAAATCAAGGATTAAATATTCCCAGAGCAGCTAAAATATAACAAGCACCATGCTCCCTATTGAAGCTGATTAAAATATCACTGCCCTCAAGAACTTACAGTCAAATAGAAGTGATAGGACAAGTACCCAAGTCTGTATGAAGAGAGAGAATCTTAAAGGTGATGTGAAGAAAGAATAAATGAACAGAACGCTCAGGTTAATCTATGAAGGGAGAAATTATAACCCATCACAGGCATCAAGAAAGATTTTAGGGAGCAGATGCCTTCTGAGATGGACCACAAGGAACAAGGATTTTGACAAATGAATGGTAGGAGGAGAAATACACAGCTTGAGGGAATGTAAAGTGGGACCATCACCTTGGAGATCAAATTGGTGATGTCTATTAAACATAAAATGTTTCCCCATGACACAGCAGTTTCAATTTCATTATCTATGCCAGAAAATAACACTTCCACAACTGCACAAGGAGGCATGCACCAGGATGTTTATTGAAGCCTTTTTTGTCGTTTGGTTAATGGCAAAATACTGGAAGCAATTGAAATGTCTTTGAGTGGGGGCATTGCTAACTAAATTCAGGTATATTCACATTATGGAATTCCATGCATCAGTTTAAAGGAATGAGATGATCCATACATATAAAATAGAAGTTATAGAACTACATTCATGTATGGTGTCCTTATAAAACAACACATAGAAAACGATATTCATTTCTATAGATAAATAAATAAATGCATAGGAAAGATTCTGGCAGCATACGCACCCAAATAATAACAACGGTCTGTGCGTTAGGAAGTGGGATGGGTAGTATCATTTACTTGCAGGAGAAAAATGTGTGCAAAAGCTTGGGCTAGTGATCAGCTAATTCTTTTGTTAATCTCTACTATCTGCCTGTTTTCCATGTGGGGAAACAGAGGCATAACTAAGTTTCTGAACAGAAATATAACGTTAATGATCATCAGACAGTCCTGAACTACTTGTCCATTACTCTTCTAATGAAGGGGTTGTTGTACCTCAGAATATTAGACCTGAACTTCCTACCAGTAAATGGGGAATAAAATGGAAAATTCCACATATGGGGCATATGGCTCCTCACCAGGAATTCACTAATGATGTTTTCTATATAAAGAATGTTTCATGTCAAAAAGCTTAGTGTTCCTATGAAAGGAAGAAACCAGCAGTGGATTTTTTGGAAAGGTAAACTGTCAAATGGATACTTTGATGATAATGGATAATTTCTAAAGAATCTATCAACCAGTTTTGGCTGAAACTCAGCCAGATGAAAGAGCAGGGTCTCTCCAGTTTACTCATCCAATCCATATATTTAAATTCTTAGAAAATATGCATCTCTATTCTCACTTTGTCCAAAAAAAAGAAGATTTCTTGAAAGAGCTCAGATTTCATGACTTAAACATTATAGCTTTCAACAGTGCTGGGGAGTATGAGATGAGAAATGTTTTACTTGATTTCTGTTTTTAACTTTATGCACCTTTACTTTAACACAAATAACTGTGCAAAGGAACAATAAACTAAATGAGCTTTCCTCTGCAGAACGGACATGGATTTAGAATCCACTTTCTGGCTGTGTAAGTGCCAATTGTGAATAACTTGTATGAGAAATAAATGTAGTCGGAGTGCTTAACTTGGAGGTTGTGAGGGAACTAATCAGCAGTAACATTAAGTTGTGTTGTTTTGCTAAAGTGGAAATAAACATATCATTTTAAATTAATAACCCCAATATAACTAATTTTAAAAGGTCTCGTTGAGTGAATCAGCCATAGTTTGAAGGTCTAACATTTGGGTGTCTAAGTGGATATGGAGAGAATTAAAAGAAGCATTTGTTCCTAGCTACCCTGAGAGCTCCTCATTTCTTTCATTTTCAATCTAAAAAAGAAAAAAAAAAAAAAAAAGCACATTATGACCCCATTGGTAAGTTGGACCTAATTCTCTCCGATTTTAACCTACTAGAAAAATGGCGTTTCCATAGTCAAATAGTGGGAAGAGCTTGAACTGGATTATTGCTCTCTTTTCAGGATTGCTGCCGTACCGGCAAGCTCTCGTTCATTTTTAGAGTTCAAGCATGCAAAATTGCAGGCATGCGTTCCTCTAGCATTGATAATATGAAAAAGCAAAAGGAAAAGAAGACCAGTCTTTTTCAGTTTCATTCCAGATTCCTCTTCCTCTGCCCTTCTTTTATCTGTTGATGCTCTCCCTTGGAATTCTCCAGTACTAGCTGGAATTCCTAATGAAGGTGGAGAGCTCCCAAATTCTAGAGCTTTCACAAAGCCTACACTTGCAGATTTAAGGCCCGTCTGTCTACCAGTCTACGAGATGTTTATATTTAAGTGTTTTACAAATATTTCAACCTCAGTATTTCAATGTTTAAAATCGCTCTCCCCACTAACTTTCTTTTCTTCCCTTTTCCCTCTCTCAAATACCACCATCTAATCATCTAAGCCCCCAAACTGACATTCTTAATGCTTCTCTTTTCCTTAAGTTATAGTAGACAATTCTTCATAGTTATATTAATTTTAAATCTTAAGGATTTTTAAAATGTTGTTCTTCCTTTCCATCCCTTCTGTCGCTGCCTTAGTTCAGACACCTACAACTTCTCCAGAGCCTCCTAACTAGTCTCCCTGCCTCTGGCCATTTCTCCTCTTTCTCAAATCACCATCCCAATTCTTTTAACAGTTTTGCCAAAATAGGCATAACTCACATTAATTACCTCCATAAAAATCCCATTTCTTTCCAGGAGGAAAGAAATGCACATCTTCTTAGTAAATCAAATTAGACCCCTCAAGTTTTAACTTCTGCCAGTCTGGCAAGTCTTTTGGTCTTTCCCACATGCAATTTAATATACCAGTCATGCCAATATACTTGAACTTGTACCATGCTTTCCCTATCTCTAGGACTTTGTGTGGGTTTCCCTCAGCCTCCAGATACCCTTCCCTACATCCTCACTCAGCTAACTCCCATTTTTTCAAAATTTGGCTCAGATGTCACCCATTCTGAAAATCTCCTCTGACCCCATCCCCTTCCCATCCATCCCCATTTCACTCCCAGCCTGTTTTAGGTACCATGGCTAAGTGCTCTAATAGCACACTGAGCTTCCTTTTCTTAAAGCACTTATCAAACTGGACTATAAATTGTTATTTACCCATTTTTATTCATCACGATACTATAGGTTCCTTGGAGGATAAAGACTATATATCTTTATCCCCACATTCACAGTGCCCAACATAGAAAATGACTAACTTGAGTAGAATGTTGAATCCACAAATGAACAAATAATAAATGGCCCAGAATTCAATGCACTTCTGACATCAGCCAATACAAAACTGGTTCCTTTGATTAACTTCCAAGGGAAAGCCAATCCACAAAAAGTGTTGGGATTTTTGACTTGGAATTTGTAGGGACATAAGGAATGGGTAATACTGCATGACACTCAAGACAAAGTTAAAACAAAGCCAGTGGACATGTTCCTTATTTAGTAGCTATTATGTCAAGAGACCAACCAAGGTGTCCTTCTGACCTTTCCCTCTTACACCTCTCAGCTAGTTTACCTGCTCCCCACCCCACTTCTAGATGATTTCCCTCATGACCATCCATTTCCTTCCCTCGAACAGCCTCAGTTCTGCCCTTCCATTACGTAGAATAGGTTTTCTGATGTCACTGAGACCCAGGCTCAGCGAGGGAGGTAGATTCTTCACCTGGGACTTACTAAGACCTCTCACCAAAGGCGGGTCTTATCCTATCAAAGATTTCTTGCAGCTGCCAAAGATAAGAGAGTCTCCATAACATGATGTAAGTGAAAACACAGGGCTTATTCGTTTTTTACACATTCCAATTTCATCTTATAAATCAAACCAACGGACACAGGGTTATTGCCAACATGAACAGAGCTTTCACCAGCTTATCTAAATATAAAACTCAACTTTTATTTAAAACACAAAGCAACACCGAAATGTGGCTTCATTTTATCTCATTAACTCCTGCATTTCCACAGACTGCATTGACTGATTCAAAGCAGAAACTAAGCAGTAGCCTTTCTCACAACTTGGTGATTTTTAATACATCCTTCAAGGTAAGGAAGACAGGACTGCAGGAAGCGGATTATGAACTACAGCCTTATACTTTATCTTTTAAATCAACAAACTAATATCACGTTTAAATCAGAGCTCTCATTAGCTGGGTGAGTCATCCAGCAGCTGTTGGCAGAGAGACCCAAACATAAATGTATATTATGATTTGTGGATTTGTTCAAGTACCTAACATAGGGGTGAGCTTTCAGAACAAAATGAACTACTCTCTTCTCAGGATTAAGCTGTTCTTTAGAAAATCAGTAAGTTTGAGCCATTTTTAAATCGATCTTGATTCTTTCAGAATGCTGCTAAGTAAATAGCATTTGAATGTCCTTTTCTTATAGAAGTGTTGAAATCTTACCCTTTCCTGAGTAACTTACACAGGAGGTACAATCAACCGAAAACTATTGATTATTGAGAACTTAATATTGAAATGAGTTTTTAAAAGCTGAAGAAGAGAGTTACAGAGTCTATTCAGAGCATGACCAGATGACAACATGAAAATCTTTCTCATCGCTAGGTTCTCCATCAATACATTTTTACACTGATAAGACTACTTAAATATTTGACCTTGAATTACAGTTGTTTGTGTACACATTTTATCTTTTATACAGAGGGTATAAACTCCTCATAAAAATGAGCCATATCTTAGTCGCATTTGTATTCCATAGAATACTTAACATAGTAATTTGTGGGACATAAATTTACAACAAAATTATTCAATATTTATGCGGCATTGTGCTATCCATAAAGATACACAGAGTAGACCCCTGCCCTCATGCAGCTAACTTTGTATTAAAAGCAGGAGAAAGAAATAGACCACACAGTCATAAAAACAAAAAATAATGATGATATCAAAGGAAGAAGATGATTATGATGTTATGAGCATTGAGAGGAAAATAGAAAAGGGCATATGATGGAGAGGAACAAGGTTGGGATCACTTTAGATAGGGTTAAAGTTATAGTTAGGGAATAGTGGTCAATAAGACCTCCCTGATAAGGTGATATTTACACGGGTCACTGAAATCTGAGAATAAAATGCACAGTTGTCATGGTGTCATGAACAAAAATGTTCCAGTCAGAGGGAATGGAAGTGCAAAAGCTCAGAGGTGAGAAAGAACTTGAAACATTCTGAGGCTGGAAAGGAGTCTGGTGTGGCTGGAGCTTCGTGAATGATGGAGAGAATGGTGCCAGAAAAATGTAGGGCCGTACAGGTTATCGTAAGGAATTGGAATTATACTATATGAATAATTTCAAAAGGGCTGTATATTTTATGAATATTATACTAGGTTACATAAATACTATATATGCTTTTATAAGTGATAGAGAGAACGACAAGATTTAAAACACAGACACTAGTTTACAGGCTATCACAGGAGTCCATGAGAGGGAGAAATGTAGTTTGGATCAGGAGAGGTAAAAATAGAAAGGACTATGCACATTCAGGGTAGAATCTGCAGGACTCGATGATAGATTATATTGAGGGGTGAGAAAAGTAAGAGCCTCAGGGATAATTTTTTTGTGTTTTGCCCAAGAAAATGAATAGTTGGATAAGATTTGGAGACAAACAGATTGTAAACCAGAAAACCAAGAGTTCTGTTTTAGATGTTTTAGGTTTTTGATATGTTATTAGTCATCTAAATGGAGGTAGGCAAGTAGAGAGTGGAACTCATGTGTCTGAAGCTCAGGAGAGAGTTTTAGTATAGCGATATGTATCAGGCAGTGTTCAACATAGAGATAATGTTTAAAACTGAGACTAAATGGAGATCAACTACCAAGACAGTGTTGCCAAACAAGAGGAGAGGAAAGGAGAAGAAGGGAGGGAAGGGTAGAGGAGAGAGCCTAGTTCTCCGAGGCACTACATCATTTTGAGGTCCAGGAAGGGAAGAGAAGCCAGTAAATGAGGCTGGAAGTAGCCAGAGAGAAAGGAAAAAACAAGCACAGCATGTAGTGTCAGAGAGGCACAGGCAAAGTATGTTTGTTCATCGAATTTCATAATTCAGGCAAATACTAGATTATGATTCCAAGTAAACAGGCATCAAATTTGAAAATTCCTGGATATTTTCTTAGGTCTTGATTACACTCAGAGTAACAGCCAAGATAGAGAAAGTCTCCATCACTAGTTGTCTGGCATTCCTTTTCTAAAGGCAATTCAAAACTAATAATAATTAAAGCATTAGAAAAGTATTTATATATTTATACCCAATTATATACTTTACCTCCAAAACAAATAAAATGTATTTTTGTTGCTCACCATGAGATTTTTTTATCAACAGATAAAAATATCATAGCCTGTGGAGTGATGGTATGACTTTTGATATGGTGCTTACTGTATCCTAGCAATAAAACTTCCTTGTGTTATTTTTGCCAGGAGTTTGGGTGACACCTCGACACATTATCATCAATTCTACAACAGTGGAATTATATTGGAGTCTGCCAGAAAAGCCCAATGGCCTCATTTCTCAATATCAATTGAGTCGTAATGGAAGCTTGGTTTTCCTGGGGGGCAGTGAGGAGCAGAACTTCACTGATAAAAACCTGGAGCCCAACAGCAGGTAAACGAAAAGAAAACTTCACCAATCATACAGTGAGAATTACAGATTTCTCAGGGTTGAGAAAGAGGCCATCTCCAACTGAAACAATGTTAAATGAATTGGTTAATTAATCTCATATATTAACCATTCCATAGCTGATGAAATCTCTTAATCCATTTCAGATGATGAAGATCCAAACACTAGCTCATTACAGTAGTCTTCAGAGGACATGATATTCCTTAGAACTGTAAACAGCCTTTTATTTGACATGAGAATTTTTTAGTATACGAAATACACAAAGTATTAAATTTTAAGAATTATCAAATGATCTTCAAAATCATGCATCCCTAAACTAGCAAGAAAAGAGATTTAAAGAGGTGTGTTTTGTATCAACAACCTTTACTTCTGGGATAATGTTTTCTCTACTTGCTATACTATATATAGACAGGAGTGGTTTGAGGGGGAAAACTTCCACATATTTGCAATTCAGTCCCATTCATTTCTCAGCAGAGATCAAATATATCTTAGATCAACAGATGTTTTCTTACAGAGAGTAGAGATCAATTTAGTTTTATTGTAGAGAGTAGCAGATCAATTTAGAGACATCTTTCTCTAAACATATTTCCCTGAACTCTAACCCATTTAAAACTGGAGAACATTCATTTGAATCCTCCACAATCCACCAGCACACTCCAAGACTTTCCTGAAATCTTTAAGAAAAGCAATGAATTACTCAACGGTTAAAAATAAAATGGGGGGGACTTCCCTGGTGGCGCAGTGGTTAAGAATCCACCTGCCAATGCAGGGGACACGGGTTCGAGCCCTGGTCCGGGAAGATCCCACATGCCACAGAACAACGAAGCCTGTGCGCCACAACTACTGAGTCTATGCTCTAGAGCCCTTGAGCTGCAACTACTGAGCCCACATGCCACAACTACTGAACCCCGTGCGCCTAGAGCCCATGCTCTGCAACAAGAGAAGCCACTGCAGTGAGAAGCCCACGCACCACAACGAAGAGTAGCCCTGCTCACCACAACTAGAGAAAAGCCCACGTACAGCAACAAAGACCCAACACAGCCAAAACTTAATTAAATAATTAAAATAATAATAATAAATTTACATTTTAAAATGCCCATATTTAAAAACAATAAAAAAATAAGAAAAAATAAAATAAAATGGGAAAGTGTCCGAAATAGTGATGTCCTGGAGAGAATGTTCCCTGTGCTAGAAAAATTATAAGGTCTATGGTAATGTCTCTGGATGGGGAACAAAGAATTTGCAATTTGTCACAAATTTAGAACCAAGCAATAGATAGAAGAGCCAGCAATCACTGTCCAATTATCGTGTGCATTGCCTTATCACAATTCTTTCTTTTTTAAATATAGGTACATTTATAAGCTGGAAGCCACTACTGAAGGTGGCAGCAGTCCCAGTAATGAGTACATTATACAGACACCTATATTAACACCAGAAGAAATCCCGCCTCCATATAACATCACAGTAATTGGGCCTGATTCCATATATGTAGCTTGGACCCCACCGGGTAAGAAATAAAACCTGTGTGTGTGTGTGTGTGTGTGTGTGTGTGTGTGTGTGTGTGTGTGTACACACATGCACACGCATGCGCATGTGTACATAAAACATTTCAGAGGAAATTAATTGGAGATAGGACTGGAAATGTGAATTTAGTAAATCAGAAGGACATATTCTGTCTCCTGGATAAATATAAACAGAATAAACCAAACTACACTCACGGGTGAATACATGTGTTAGCATTTATGTACATACATATAGATAGATATAGGTGTAGGTGTATAGATAAAGATATATAGATACTTAGATATATACTTTTCTATCAAAGCAACGCTTTCTTTCAAGGACCAGAGCCTAAAAATCTCTTTTCTTATTCATACATATGCAAGGTAAGTCACATAGGTCTGAACTACGTTGAGCATCCATTTCTACAGGATTCCCTAGATTGAATCATTGGCATTATATTATAGTAGTGAATGGAGAATTCAGAAAGAAAATAGACCACTCCACCCATGTATCTTGAGTTGTGACCAGTTATATAGTAGCTGAATTTTACCCCTCTAAGCTGTGTAGCCTCCATCAAACCATTGAGTCCCTAGTAGGTTGCTTTTGTGGTTTAGTGCAATATTATATTTGGAATATAATCACCATCCTCAGGTCAAACTCTGACTGCATTAACACTGTGGATTAAGGATTAGAGTGAAATCTGCTTGCTCTGTCTTTTAACATTAGGGATATTTGGAAGTTTTGTTTCAGTAAAATTTAAAACTGATTAAGGTGTTAAATGAACTTCAAAGATATGTGAGTTTATTTTTAATATCTAGTCTTAACATGAAATTGAAACATGAAATTAACACAAACCCCTGTTGTCCCCATCAGATTAAGTTTAGCCACATTTCAACATGGTACTGAAAATAATTGGTTAACAGTCATTTGGGCTATCAGCAGATCCATTCCATAAAATAATTAACAGACATATTTTGCATTGAACTGAACACATAACTCAGTCAAAACATGTAATTTAGGCATAAAGATAACATAAAGGCATAATATTGGATTGGCTAAAAAGTTTGTTCGGGGTTTTCTGTAAGATGGTATGGAAAAACCTGAACGAACTTTTTGGCCAACCCAGTATATAAAACTTAAATTCTCATGAACCAACATCCTTCTGATGTCATAATCTCAGATCAAAGAAAAAAAGGATCTTTTGGGGGACAAATTTGCAGGAGAAAATCTCTGAAGAGCTTTCTAAGCAAAGAAAAACTTAAGTTGCTCTAAGATATAAAGTATAAATGATTTCATCCACCTTTGTATTAAAATGAACATGCAACATATTAAATTAAACAAAACAAGAAAGAATAATCCATAGCGCTGGGATGTGTCATAAAGTACTATAATTCAGATCTCAGTATTAGAAGCATAGCTGTTCTTGAACTCTGCTCTTAATTTTAACAGGAATAAATACAAATCTCCTGCTGTGAAAAATATACAAACTTACATATCCTTTTATGGAATTGATTTCTACCTTCATGGAAGAGCATGGCCAACTTGCAGCCTTTTAGCGTATTTCTCCTTGGCATTCTTATAGTACCGTGGTATTTTTGCTCCACAAAGTAAAATGAGGCATCACAGAGCCAGCCTGAGACCAGATTCAGCCTATTGACTGGAGACTTCTCAGATTCAGTCCAGGGTCTTTTACCATACAAGTTTGCAAAGAGCAATAAAGAAAATCCAGGGTGATACGCAAAGTTGATGATTTTCTAGCCAAGTGACCAGGAAGTTCCATGGTTTATCACAGAGGTCCCCAGCCTTTTTGGCACCAGGGACCGGTTTCGTGGAAGACAATTTTTCCACGGATGGGGTGGGGGATGGTTCAGGCAGTAATGCGAGCGATGGGGAGCGGCAGATGAAGCTTCACTGGCTTGCCCACCGCTCACCTCCTGCTGTGCAGCCTGGTTCCTAACAGGCCACAGACTGGTACCATCTGCAGCCTGGGGTTTGGGGACCCCTAGTTTATCAAATTACATGTCATTTTCATATTATTACACACCTAAATTGTCATTGCTAATCCGAAGATTTCACACTTAGTAAGGATTTGAAAACATCTTTCTTTTTAAAAAAATTTTTTATTGGAGTATAGTTGATACAGTGTTATCAACTATAACAATGTTGTGTTAGTTTTAGGTGTACAGCAAAGTGAATCAGTTATACATATACATATATCCACTCTTTTTTAGATTCTTTTCCCATGTAGGTCATACAGAGTATTGAGTAGAGTTCCCTGTGCTATGCAGTAGGTTCTTATTAGTTATCTGTTTTATATATAGTAGTGTGTATGTCAATCCCAATCTCCCAATTTATCCCTCCCCCGCCCTTTCCCCATAAGTTTCTTTTCTATATAAGTTTGTTTTCTACATCTGTGACTCTGTTTCTGTTTTGTAAATAAGTTCATTTTTTAATATTCCACATATAAGCGATATCATATTTCTGTGCCAGCTATTAGCTGACTTTAAATAAGTCAGTTTCTTTGAGTCTCAGTTATCTCCATCTGTAAAATCAATCAGAGAAGAAATCAGAGAAGAAAAAGAAATAAAAGGAATCCAAATTGGAAAAGAAGAAATAAAGCTGTCACTGTTTGCAGATGACATGATATTATACACAGAGAATCCTAAAGATGCTACCAGAAAACTACTAGAGCTAATTAATGAATTTGGTAAAGTAGCAGGATACAAAATTAACACACAGAAATCTCTTGCATTCCTATACACTATTGATGGAAAATCTGAAAGAGAAATTAAGGAAACACTCCCATTTACCACTGCAACAGAAAGAATAAAATACCTAGGAATAAACCTACCTAAGGAGACAAAAGACCTGTATGCAGAAAACTATATGACACTGGTGAAAGAAATTAAAGATGATACAAACAGATGGAGAGATATATCATTTCTTGGATTGGAAGAATCAACATTGTGAAAATGACTCTACTACCCAAAGCAATCTACAGATTCAATGCAATCCCTATCAAACTACCAATGGCATTTTTCACAGAACAAGAGCAAAAAATTTCACAATTTATATGGAAACAAAAAAGACTATGAATAGCCAAAGCAATTCTGAGAAAGAAAAATGGAGCTGGAAGAATCAGGCTCCCTGACTTCAGACTATACTACAAAGCTACAGTAATCAAGACAGTATGGTACTGGCACAAAAACCAGATATATAGATCAATGGTACAGGACAGAATGCCCAGAGATAAACCCATGCACATATGGGCACCTAATTTACGACAAAGGAGGCAAGAATATACAGTGGAGAAAAGACAGCCTCCTCAATAAGTGGTGCTCGGAAAACTTGACAGCTACATGTAAAAGAATGAAATTAGAACACTCCCTAACACCATACACAAAAATAATCTCAAAATGGACTAAAGACCTAAGTGTAAGGCCAGACACAATCAAACTCTTAGAGGAAAACGTAGGCAGAACACTATGACATAAATCACAGCAAGATCCTTTTTGACCCACCTCCTAGAGAATGGAAATAAAAATAAACACATGGGACCTAATTAAACTTAAAAACTTTTGCACAGCAAAGGAAACCATAAACAAGACAAAAAGACAACCCTCAAAATGGGAGAAAATATTTGCAAATGAAGCAACTGACAAAGGATTAGTCTCCAAAATTTACAAGCAGCTCATGCAGCTCAATATCAAAAAAAAAAAAAAAAAACAACCCCATCCATAAATGGGCAGAAGACCTAAATACACTTTTCTCCAAAGAAGATATACAGACTGCCAACAAACACATGAAAGGATGCTCCACATCACTAATCATTAGAGAAATGCAAATCAAAACTACAATGAGGTATCACCCCACACCAGTCGGAATGGCCATCATCAAAAAATCTATAAACAATAAATGCTGGAGAGGGTGTGGAGAAAAGGGAACCCTCTTGCACTGTTGGTGGGAATGTAAATTGATACAGCCACTATGGAGAACAGTATGGAGGTTCCTTAAGAAACCAACAATAGAACTGCCATATGACCCAGCAATCCCATGGCATATACCCTGAGAAAACCATATTTCAAAGGTGTCATGTACCACAATGTTCATTGCAGCTCTATTTACAATAGCCAGGACATGGAAGCAACCTAAGTGTCCATCAACAGAAGAATGGATAAAGGAGATGTGGCACATATATACAATGGAATATTAGCCATAAAAAGAAATGAAACTGAGTTATTTGTAGTGAGGTGGATGGACCTAGAGACTGTCATACAGAGTGAAGTAAGTCAGAAAGAGAAAAACAAATACCGTATGCTAACACATATATATGGAATCTAAAAAAAAAAGAAAAAAAATGGTTCTGAAGAACCTAGGGGTAGGACAGGAATAAAGACGTAGATGTAGAGAATGGACTTGAGGATGCGGAGACAGGGAAGGGTAAGCTGGGATGAAGTGAGAGAGTGGCATGGACATATATACACTACCAAACATAAGGTAGATAGCTAGTGGGAAGCAGCCACATAGCACAGGGAGATCAGCTTGCTTCTTTGTGTCCACATATAGGGGTGGGATAGGGAGGGTGGGAGGGTGACGCAAGAGGGAGGAGATATGGGGATATATGCATATGTATAGCTGATTCACTTTGTTATAAAGCAGAAAGTAACACACATTGTAAAGCAATTATACTCCAATAAAGATGTTAAATAAATAAATATGTATTTGCCCCAAAATCTTCTAGGTCCCAAGGCCTCCACTTTCAAAATCATAAAACTGCATATTGCAAGATTGGGTTTGTAAATTTTTAAGATTTCTTTCAAATTTCCCAGAATTTTGTCATTTTTTTTCTTTGAGTTCAATATCATATTTTCATGTTTAAAGTATAACGTTTCTATTTAGAAAAGGATCATTGTGAAATAAGGCATAAGTTTTGCTTTTTTAATGTCACCTTAACTCTTGTCTACCTCAATTTTGTAGAAATTGTTCATTCCCGTCCAGCCTAAGGGATATTGTAGAAATGCTTTACACACTAGCTCTGACCATGTAACCAGCGGTTAATAAATCCATAATATCCAGGCCTGTCAATCTTTTAGTTTCAGATGCACAAACTCCATGACAGAAACCCTGTAATATATGGAAAGATTAAAGTCTTAAATTAAACTTTTTTCCTGGTGCCTAGAAGGATTTTGAACTTAGTAAACAGGGAGATGATTTTGACTTGTGTATAATCTACAGTTGATTTTATTGGAAAGTGCCTCATGCTGTGTTTTGATTTGGATAATAAAAACATTTTCTGTTCCTGAATAGTCACAAATATATATTTTAAACAGGAAGAAAACAAACTTGTTATAACTTGAGGTTGTTTATTTGCTGACAGTCGAGAGCTTTCTAGGTATTCATCATACCCTCCTGCCATTGCAAAGTGATTATATCATACACAGAGCTGAAAAATGGACAAAACAGTCCATACCTGTAGTTCCCAAACCTGAGTGAACATTAGGATCACCTGGAAAGCTTGTGCAAAGACAGATTCTCAACCCCAAGTTTACTGAATAAGAATGTCCTGGGCTAGAGTTAAGTTCGGCAGATGACACTGATGTGCTCCAAGTTTAGTAACCATGGATCACCCACATCATGGGTGGTCAAAAGTGGTCAGTTACAATAAATCTCTGAAAATGCAGATCAAACCAGTTTCCCTTGAATGTCCAAAGCCAAAATAGTGGTTAACTGATTGTTTTTCACACGTATTTTGTTTCGTGGTCAGTAAGGACAGAGTGACCTTACACAGGTAAGTTGCTGGGAGAAAACTATCTCTGTGGTTGCCTGGCAACAGAAAATGACCCGTGCAATTATGTGGGCTTTCAGTTTACACATTGTTAATGATCAGTGTTATCTATAAATTGCCTTATTGTTTATAAATCCTGTTAGTAAAAGGGGTTCAGGCCAGAGAGTATATGAGAATATTCAGGGGAAGGGAAATTGTGATAAATATCATATATTCATTAACATTACTTGTGTATATTTGCCATTTTTTAAATTCCTAGTATGTGCCAAACAATTTGATAAGCACTTTCCCTGCCTTACTGCAGTTAATTCTCATGCAAACCATGGTAGACAAGTAATATCATTATCAAAATATTAAGATAAGAAACTTGAATCTTGAAGAAGTAATATAATTTACTCAAGGTCACACAGCCTGAATTCAAATTCATGTCTGCGCTCTTCTGCTGCCTTATAAGAGCAGTTCCTTCCTGTCTTTGGCTTAACTCTTAAATCCAAATCATACTTTCCATTTATTGCCCAAAGTCTTTTAGATTTACGATAGAGCAACTAGGTTTTCTGAAATAGTAGCCTAGAGGGCCAAGAAGCAGAGCTAGGTGTTGGGGAAAACCAAACGATTTGGGGAGAAAATTTTTTGTGTGGGGCGTGTCAAGACCAGAAGAATTAATGGTGGAAAATGACGAGCCCCTGAAGGGAAAATATCTACCTGGCAATAGTTATCTCCTGAGGCGTGAGGGAACTAGTAACCAGAAGCCATTACTGACCCATCTAGAAGTGCAGAAAGAGTAGACGTGACTTAGCAAAACTAGATTCCAGGTCCAGGAAGATTTTAATTAGGTGGGAAAGGAAAAGAGTCATTTCTCAAATAACTACAGAGAGATTATTCAAAGACTATTTTAAGCCCCTTGTAGACTGTCTTTTACCTCCCAAGTAAATCCTGGTTTACTTTCTCTCATTATTACTTGACAAAAGTTAGCGGTAAGATTATCAAAACTCTCCGAACTAAAAAAAAAACAAGATTTCCGCTCTTCTGTACATCATTTGTACTTTCAAATCAGATGATACACAAGCAACATGTCCTTATAAAATGTTTGCTAAAGTATTAAAGGAACAAAAATGTTGAGTAAGCTTCTAAACTTTATCATTCAGGCAAATATAAATAAATTTTGGATTTTCTGCTGTTTAAAATTATTCAAACACTTGATTTCCTATAGAAGCCCACATTCAGTGGGCACTGGGTATATGCTGGCTGTTCTTATTTGAATCTACAGACAACGTAAACCAGATTAGTTTATTCCTAAACATTTCTTCTCACCTTTTACAAGCTCTGAACCTTGGGTCAGAATTTACACATTCATATTAAAGAGAAAAAAGGATATATGCTACCTTAGTGGTTGAAAATGTATAGAAAAATGAAAAAGAAAATACTTCATGGGACGTAAGTGGTTTACTCAGAGTAAGAATGGAGATAGGCATCCCTGCCATTTCAGAATCCAAACATTCAAAATTATTTAAACTCTGAAGGTAATAATGGGACTTTCTAATTTATCAAGATGACGACTCTGTTTTGATCTATCCTAGCCCTTAATCATCTTCTAATTAACAATATCATTGGATTCAACACCCGCTTTTTCTCACTAAAGATGGTGAGTTATTTAGGCTTAATGCATAATATTGAAATAATGGTGCTTTTCCTGCCACATTTATCTCTTAGTCCATTAAAGAAAAGAATTGGCAACAATTCTTCTACTGAGAAATCATTTAAATTAATATTGCTTAGGAATATAAATGATTTTTATTAATCAAGTTTTGATTAAAGGGTAGCTAGCCACAATATGGCCTGCGGGTAGACATTAAGCATCTTGGTGTTCAGTGAACTCATCAACTGCAGTGTATTACATCAGATACTATCCATTTAAAGTCAAAATTGGCATTAAGCTTTTTAAAGAATTCATGTTGCATTAATTGGGATGATTCAACATTGGTAATTGTTTCGGGTTTCTTATAAGGATAATAGCCAAGTGACAAGTAGTGGTGAGTTTCAGAAGAAAATGTAAAACTCATTTCAATGATTTGTAGTTTATTTTGCATATTACATTACTTCACTTATCTTTTCACTTTTACTGAGGTATAATTGACAGATAGAATGGTGATATATTTAAAGTGTATAACATGATCACTTGATACACGTATATATTGTGAAGGGATTCCCACCATTGATTTAATTAACACATTCATCATCTCATATATTTCCTCTTTTTTCTTTTCTTTACTATAGTCACCGTGTTATACAATAGATCCTCAGACCTTATTCATCTTATAACTGAAAGTTTGCACCCTTTTACCAACCTCTCCCTATTTCCCCCATTCTCTCAGCCCCTGACAACCAGCATTTACTGTTTCTATGAGTTCAACTTTTTTTTTAATGATTCCATATATAAACGATACCATTAGGTATTTGTCTTTCTGTCTGTTTCACTTAACACAATGCCCTCTAGGTTCATCCATGTTGTAGCAAATGGCAGGATTTCCATCTTTTTTAAGGTTGAACAACAGTGCGTTGTATATATATCACATTTTCTTTATCCAGTCATCCATTAATGGACATTTAGGACATTAGTTGTTTCTAATCCTTGACTATTGTGAATAATGCTGCAGTGAACATAGGCATGCAGCTATCTCTTTGAGATAATGATTTCATTTCCTTTGGATACATATCCAGAAGTAGAATTGATGGATCATATTGTAGTTCTACTTTTAATTTTTTGAGGAACCTCCATACTGCTTTCCATAGTGCCTGTACCAGTTTACATTCCCAACAGTGATATACAAGGGTTCTTTTTTCTCACATTCTCATCAGCATTTATCTCGTCTTTTTGGTAATAGGGATCCTAACAGGTGTGAAATGATATCTCACTGTGGTTTTGATTTGCATTTACTTGATGATTATTGATAGTGAGCATCTTTTCATGTACCTGTTGGTTGTTTGTATATCTTCCTCGGAAAAATGTATTTTTAGGTCCTTTGTCCATTTTTCAATTGGATTTTTTTTTTTTTTTTTTTTTTTTGCTATTGCATTGTAGGGCTTCCTTGTATACTTTAGATATTTAATCCTTCATCAGATATG
The DNA here is from genome assembly GCF_949987515.2 of Delphinus delphis. Lineage (NCBI taxonomy): Eukaryota > Metazoa > Chordata > Mammalia > Artiodactyla > Delphinidae > Delphinus > Delphinus delphis. The sequence goes on from NC_082683.1 coordinate 170,384,121, forward strand.
TGGTTTGCAAATATTTTCTCCCATTCCATACGTGGTCTTTTCATTCTATTGATTCTATTCATTCTTTGCTGTGCAGAAGCTCTTTAGTTTGACGTAGTCCCATCTGAGTATTTTTGCTTTTGTTGTCTTTGCTTTGGGTGTTTAATAAATGTATCTCACCTTGTTGAGTTCTAATATGTGCTAGGCATTTTCCAAGAGATTAACACATGTCTATTTAATGTTCATAACAACGTGTAGTACATCCAATGTTCTCCCTGTGTTGCTAATGAGAAAAGTCAATTTCGATGCTAAAAGCTTTTTTCTCTAGGTGATTCATCACATAGGTGTCAGAGCCAACCCACAATGAATCTGACTCCAAATTCTATGAGCAAACCCACTGTACTATATTTTTTCACTAAACAGTACATAAAGCAAATGATTTTTTTTTCTGCATTGTACTATGATCCAGTTCAAAACTTAAAAAAAGAAAAATGGCCATAGATACAGCAAACGTAAATGAGGACAAAGTAGTTCAAGGGCAGTTCATCCCGTAACCCAGTAGAATCATTTTGTTTGCAGCTTAAAATTTCAAAGGATGTAATTCATTTACGTTTGAGTGGATCGATTCATCTGTTCATTTTAACAAACGTGAAAATGTTTACTGGGACCCTCTCAGGAGTGAGGCACGATGCGACATTTTGAGAGTTAAAAAGAAGAATGAATGAGGCATCGTCCTTCTTGTCAAGAACCCTACCATCTAGTTGGGTAGAAGAGGCATAAAATGATAACTATTATACAAACTACGTAAAATTTCCATACAGTTGGTATGGATGTGTGTTCAAGAGGGTCTGGTTTCACTTCCATGGCCCCCAAAGGACATAACCAAGATACCCCTATCTCTACAAAGGAGACATTGGGCTAATTTGTTAAAAGCATAGCCTGTGAAGCACAGCCCGTGGTTTGAAGCAAGCGTGGCTATCAAACCGAATTAATAGTTTTCCTCTTAGAATCGTTCTTGTTCCAGCTCCTAAAAAAAGATTTTAGAAAAGCTTTATTTGATTGACTTGTCCCATTGTGAAGTATGCACCTGCTGTGAAATGAAGCCACAGAGGAAAAAAAAGTTGAATAATTTAACTTTTTTATTTGTAAAGATAATCAGGGTTTTTCTGATTACATCTTAACTTCATAAATGTTAAATAACCTATCAGCATCTAGTTGTTGTAAATTATGAAAAGGAGCCTCGCCAGGAATATTAACCAACGAAATCCTTGTTCTTTAGCGAACAGGAAAATGTGTTATGGCAGCTTGTCATCGTGCAACTGGTAACTTTGACACCAAATAACAAAACTGCCATTTGCACTTCGGGTAAATTGGTTCACGTGAGTTTCCACTGCTCGTCTTGCTCTGACATAAATTTATGAACTCAGGAACTCACCAAGTCGTGTGGCTTGCCAGCTGACTTTAACAAATATGCCCATTTCATTTCATTTAGTCATCAGAATACCAGGGGGCTAGGTCGTTTCAGACTCATTGCAGATGGTCTAGGGTTTGCAGGAACACAGGAGGCTTTCATGTCACTGTCCTATAAAGTATGACAGTGGAGGGGGCCCTCTTCCTAAATAAATGCGTGTCAGTGCTTGACATGTTCACAGCTTCAAGGAGCGTTTTCTGTTTCAACACCTCATAGGTGTATATAAAGGACATTTATTAACCAAGATGTGGAAAATTGCCTTTTCTGGGTTCATGCTTTGACCAGCCATGATAAAGATTATGTCTATATTTGAGATGTGGTGGAAGTACAGTTTTGTTTCCTGACCTCCTAGGAGTCCTGTCCTTTTAAGCAGAGAAGTTACTGGAAGCAGACCAGTAGGTACAGACTAAAGACATATAATGAGGTGCAACCTCAGGCAAATCAAAGGGAAGACCACTCTAAATTACTTCTGAGAATAAAGACGAGGATATCGTTACAGGAAGACAAGTTGACCACATCCAAGTATATGTAAAAAATAAAACTAGCATAACAAGATAGTTATAAAGATATTTACTTGATTCAATATAGCATTGCTGTAATTGTAATTAGAATAGCAGCTTTATATAAAGATGGGTTCAGAAGTGTTAGAAGGCACATGAAAACAGTGTCATAACTGTGGGTTTTTGGGGGGTTTTTTGCATTTCGTTCCATTTCCTTTTGTGGAGATGTCTGTCATTTATTCAGTACTTTCTATTTGCAGTAATGACCTAAAATGCTTTACATAAATTTTTTAATTTAATCCTTTCATCACTTTAAGATGTGGCTATTAGTGTCATCATTTTACAGCTGAAGAGACTGGCATCCGTAGAGGGTGGGTAATTTACCAGGGACAAATGCAGGCAGAAGAGGGATTTGATCTGACTCCATTCTGTGGTTTATCTAGTTCAAGACTCATGGCATGTTTTTCAAATGTGTGTTTGTCAAACTTTTCTACAAGTTCTACCCTAAGATCAGAGAAGACAGAATGAACATGCAGTCCCAGGAGGTTTGGAAAAAACCTGAAGCAATCACCATAACCTTGCAACTTTTTTAAGGTCTTGCTTTTTATCTTAAAAATTCATGCAAATTTGGCATTGAATTCCAATGTGTTTGTCTCCATCCCCCAATAATGTATTGTATAATTTATCATTCAGGGGTACATTTTCTATTAATCTCTTTAGTTAAAGCATGGTATGCTGTTCTATTTCAGGATATTAAGTCAATCTGAAGAAAGCCGACCCCACTGTCCAGGCAATTCTTCCTCTCTTCATTTCATCATATATATGTGTGTACAAACAGCAACCTTTTCTTCCCACTGCTTTATAGACTATGTCAGGGTAACGATAAGGAGAAATGCCCAAATCTGAGGTGGGATGCTGTGACATACCAAGATACTCTGGATGGATATTCCCATAAGCATATCTTCCTGCTGTGAAAGGTCAAATTGCAAACCAAGAGGGTACTGATTCACTCTTCAATCTCTTTTACTACCTCGAGCAATTCTCCCCAAAGAACATCTTTAGTGGGGGGGAAAAAAAAAACCTGATTATATTGCTCTTTATTTTACCTCTAATACAGTACTTAAGTTTTCCTCACCTATTAATAAATTCAGAGTCTCCAACGCTCTCTGTAATCAACCCCCTTCATACAACTCTCAAACTTCGTAATTATAGCAGTCTTGTTGGGAGCAGTAAAAAACATTCCCAGTTTTGTCTTGCAGTTGAGAATTAAGCCTTGAAGAATATCTTCTAAATGAGCTCATTACATGTACTCACTATACCATTAAAGAGAAAATGAATTTACTTAAATTTTGTACATATTAATCTTTGTTGTGATATCTGAAAAAAATAATATAGAATTGTCTATTACCTGACACTAAGCAGAAGCATCGTGGTCCTAGCCAACTTCTCATCCCATGTCTGAGGAAGATTACACATAACAAATTCATTTTAAAGCAATAGTAAGTGACAAAAATTAAATTGTGTTTTGACTGCACCGCGAATAATATCTGTACTTGTTCAACACACTGGTTATGTCTGCATAAACGTTTTCGGCTGGTGTACAGTTCACTCTGAAGTGACGATAGAGTTAAAAAAAACTGAGTAGAGAAAGTTCCCATCACTCACTACACATAAAATTTCCTAGTCTTGTGCTTTTTAGGGAGAAAAATCCACACCCAATTTTTGTGAACAAGGGATAGTGGGATTCTGCTGGTTTTCCCTAGCTTGGGCAGGGGAGTTGTGTATTTCACAAATTTTACAAGTCAAATTGATTTTGGGAAAGAGGGCATGTTTGTCCTTGTCTCCAAAAATACTTGGACAAAAGTCCACAAATGTCCAGGGCATGTGTATCCTGGTTTGGGAAACCTGCTCTTCAGAACTTTAAATATTTACCTATAATTTCATTCCATCAGTGGTCATTCTAATTCCTCCATCACTTTTTTCGCTGTATCTAATCAGTGTCCAAGACCTGTTCTGCCTGTCTATACGTGTTCTCTCAAAATTATCCTTTCACTTTTTCCCCCGATTGTCCTAATCCAAGTCTTTATTATCAAGAGACAGCATAAATATAGAGATAAGCTTTGGTATCAAATGAGCCTGAGTTCAAGTCTGACCACCCCAATTAATCTGTGTGATATCTGCAACAGGTTTCTCCTCTGGCCCTTGGTTTTCTCATTTTAAAAAATGGTAGTGATATTTACCTTACAGTATTGTCCTGTGGTTTCATTCATTCATTCAATCAACATTTGAGCTACCGCTCTGTACTAAAATCTAAGCACTGAAACTACCTTCAAGAGAAGAACAAAGTCCCCAGCTGTATGAAGTTGACATTCTAGTGATGTGAAATGAGATAATGTATGTTGCCTGGCATAAGACAGGAATGTAGTGAAATGCTGTTCTTGTTTTGTTATTGCTACAACCATGCAACCGCTTTCCAACTGGTAACCCTACTTCCTGGCTCACATGTTTTCAATCCATTGTTCACTGATTATATATAAAACCCAAACTTCTTGAAGAAACAAATGATAGAATATACTTGTCACTTGAGCTTGAGAGTGAAGAAGGTAGGGTCTACTCTAAGGGTCTTACTCCAAGGCCTCCAGCATAGGGAAATGGAGAGAGGAAACCAAAGAAGAATAACAGGTTTGGGAGTGGAAAATAGTGTAATTCTTTTTTGGACCTGTTAAGATTGAGGTCTCTGGGAAGGAGGCTGTTCAAAATACAAATCTGGAACACGAGGAAGGGTATAAAGCCAGAGAGAAGAATTTAGGAATCGATGATAGAATAACAGTAAGTTAAGCTGTAAGGACAAAAGCAACAGTTTCATTAGGATGCTCTAAATTTAAAATTAAAATTCTCAGCCTGGGTTGCCAAATTCAGCACCATCTAGCACCTTTCCAAAGGAAATGATTGATGAGTCCTTCTGGTGAAGATCCTTGGTTTCATCTATCCTACACAAAATACTGAACACCTCTGGTATTTGCTAGGTCTTCTGCCCCTCATACATTGGAGCTGTAGCTACAAAAAGCAAAACCACATTTCATTCTTTAGACCTCATTCTTTAGTCCTGTGCTGTAGATTTCCTTGTTTCTGTAGCAAAGAAACTTACTTAAGCATTACAAAGGTAAGTAAGGAAGCCCACATGTTAGAAGCTGTCAGATCAATGAGAAACTTTAGTGGGCCTAAAGTTTCAATATATTCTTCATTCAAGGCTTATAATCTCTCCTTAAGAAAGTGTGTGTGTTGTTCATGGCCAAATAAAACTTACAGGCACTTAATTCTATGAATAGATTGTAAAGAGGCTAAACTGACAGGACCTTCTTTCTTTAGGAGGCATTGTGAAAAATGACAGCTTTTGAACCCAAACTTCATATACACTTAGGTCCGTAAGTCTCACTGACAGAGTAGACTGTCCTGACTCAATAATTAATGCACTGGGAATTCTCTAGGTAGACTATGATTTGGATACTTTATGGGCTATTATGTCAGGGATCCGTGTCAGATGAGATACATACACAATGCCTACAGAAAAATTACTGTCACAAGCAAAACTGGTGGGGTTTTTTATGTACTTTAAGAGTAAGTAAGCCTAGGAAAAATATATGCCCATTTCTAATTGCCTTGTATTTATTTGCCTTGAAATATGCTTCCGTTTTTATTTGCCCGTAGAGTATATCTTTGAAGAGAATTATTGTATTTCATTTGTTTTCAAAAATGGGTGATAAACATTTCTTAGTTTTGGAATAGGCATTCTAATATTTTCCAACTTAAGTTTCATGCAGTTATTAATCACTATATTAAGCAATAGTACACATTTAAGTTTAAAATTTTGAAACATACATTTTTCTTAAAAGAGGAACATTTTTTAAAAAAAAGAGGAACATTTGTTGACCAAACAGACATACATGTTTTTATTCTCTCTCTCTTTAAAGGGATCCTCACCCCCAAAATACCTGTGGAGTACAATGTCTTACTCAACGCTGGAAGTGTAGCACCTCTGATCTTCTCTGCTGGTCATCATCAGTCCATCCTTCTGGAAAATTTGACTCCATCCACACAGTATGAGACAAGGATACAAGCATGTCAAAATGGTGAAAGTCTTTCAGCCACTCGTCCAGGGTTTTTTTTATTTAAAAGTATTTTATTTAAAAATAAATTCCTTAAAAAGGAAGAGATTCTCAATTCAAATACAAAGACTAACATTTCATTTCTTATTGGTACTGGACTGTCTACCCAGACAAATCAGAGCCTGGCATTGAGTGAAGCATTATGCATTTCTGCACATTAAATCATGAATATTTAAATATAGGAAAATGGTGGTTTTGCAAAGTCTTGTTTTTTGTTGTTGTTGTTGGTTTTTGCGGTACGCTGGCCTCTCACTGTTGTGGCCTCTCCCGTTGCGGAGCACAGGCTCCGGATGCGCAGGCTCAGCGGCCATGGCTCACGGGCCCAGCCGCTCTGCGGCATGCGGTATATTCCCAGACCAGGGCACGAACCCGCATCCCCTGCATTGGCAGGCGGACTCTCAACCACTGTGCCACCAGGGAAGCCCCAAAGTCTTGTTTTATAAGGCCCTTTAAAAGAAAAGCACCTAGAGCACATACAATAATCATTGGTAATATAAAACAAAATAGGCATTACAAAAATCTCATAGGAAATGTACTCACCTTGGTTCTATTTCAGTTTTATTTAGGGGTGGGAGAGTAGGAAGGGAGACATTATTTAGAAGTTGAGTTACACTCAAATGAATCAACATATTTTACAGTGCTTCCCTGATACCTGTCTCGTGTACCTAACCTGTCACCTTGAGTGTCATGGCTTAGGCTAGTGGTCAATGAAGTCGTCATCTATCTGTGTGGTCTTAAGGAAGAGCCTCTCTCACTTCCTAGATACCTCCAGGTGTTATATAATATGTAACACCCAACTGCTAAGAGAGAAGAAGTATAACTCAAAACAAGTTGCTTCACCTTAGATTAAAGAAATTTACCAACCTTATACTCAACATGAAACTCCTGTCCTTAGGAACTTCTGTTTCCAAATGAGTACTATTTCCCGTAGAGTTGGTTAGGACTAGGGGGTCTGCGATTTTCCTATGCTTCATCTCTGAAATTGAGTCAGTTTGCCCACTTGTCTCTACAAACCAGACTCAGACATTTTGTGTGAAGAGTATTGCTTTACCTGATCCACTCTTCAGCTAATCCACATGGAAATAGCTTTAAATTAAGGTTTTCTTGATTTAAATGCAAAAATCAACTTCTGCCTCTCTGTGTCCCTAAAGCTATGCTGTGAAGAAACAATATCCTTGAAATTCATTGTTTGACTTTTGTGTGTTGAGGGAACAATCATTATTTTTAAATATTAGCAAAAATAAGATACTATTAAGAGCATACATGATGTTCAGGTCACATATACAGTTACGAAATTGAAGCACATTTTCACTTTCTGGCTAGAATAACTGCAGTAAATTAGAGAAACCTCAGTTCAGACAAGCATAAGCTTTATTGTCTATGCCTGTGTAAAAAATGTGGTTAATTAATGGATTTCCCAAATCCATTTCCCAAATCCCAAATTAATGGATTTCCCAAAAGTGATTCCTTATTTAAATGTTCAAATCCTGAAGAGATTTAAATACTAGTCTAAAGTATGTTTACAAAATTTGTGTGTATACTAAATTTCAGATAAAATGATTGTCATGATATTCGTACCCTTCTATATGTACATATAATTCTTTTCGCTGCTTGACAAGTTATTAAAGTCTTGGGTTTCTTTTTTTTCAAGGAGGTTGTGGAGTTAGCAGTAGGATATTTGTCAAAACAGCTGAAGGATTCCCCATGGATCTAAATTCTCCTGTTCTTAAGGCACTGGGATCAGCTTGCATAATGGTTAAATGGACGCCACCTAAAAAACCAAATGGAGTCATCATCAACTACTTTATTCACAGGTAACATTGACTATTACTGTTATTGTTGATTATTTAAGAATGTGTACTATTCCAGGACTGTAGAATCAAATACATTTTCTATTTCCATAAGAGAATTGATGGGAATTCATGTGTTTTGAAGCACCTACTAGAAACTAAAATTGGTATTGGAAACTTCTACACATTATCCAAGGAAAAAAGCCACAACTACCATGTAACATTTTTGTTTGAGCCCTCTTTGAAAGATGAGACCTCATAGCCCAAGAAGCCTTACCTTTGATAGAAGGGTAGAGCTGTCCTCTGGAGGTTCATTGACCAAGAGACATACTCATTCCAGAGGAAGAACCAGGTCTAGGACAAAAATTCTAATTATATCTCACCACCTAGTATGTGGAGATTGGAAAGGCTTTTTCTCATCCTTAAAAGATGACACTTTTCACTTTGCAGTTCCCCTTCTGTTTTGAGGTTTCCACTCACCTGGCTAGATGGTGTTAATGCAGCTTCTTTTCACCATGATACAGAGTTAATTAAGTGTAACCACCTAAAAGGAAGAAAAGAGAGAAGGGAGGGGAAGAGAAGGAGAAAAAGTGAGGAGAGTGAGAGTGAGAATGAGAGGGGGAGAAAGAAAGAAAGAGAGAGAGAGAGAGATGGTGGTTCCATGGGCATTTTGGTTTGAAGGGTATTGTGCTACTTGATCCAGTTTTCATTTGATCAGCATGGACATAGTTTTAAATTAATGTTTTCTTCAAATATATAATGAGGAGAAAGAGGAAAGAGAGAAAGAGACAGACAGGGAGAGATGGAGGGAGAGGGAGGAAGAGAGAGAGCAAGAAAGGAGAAAGTAAAACAAAAACAGAGGAAAGGGACCAGAGAACCTCTCAACTGAGAGTTTGCTATTCAGGCTGTTATAACAGAAATACCATAAATTGTGTGGTTTATAAACAACAAACATTAATTTCTCACAGTTCTGGATTCTGAGAAGTCCAAGATCAAGGTGCTGGCAGATTTACTGTATGGTGAGGGCCCACTTCCTGGCTCACAGATGGCCATCTTCTCACTGTGTCCTCACATGGCAGAAGCAGCAGGGGCCGTGTGGGGTCTCTTTTATAAGGGCACTAATCCCATTCATGAGGGCCCCACCCTCATGACCTAATCACCTCCTAAAGGCCCCACCTCCTAATACCATCCCCTTGGAAGTTAGGATTTCATCATATGAATTTGGGGGAAACACAATCGTTCAGATCATAGCACTGAGATGGAAAAGACACTTTCTAAGAAAGACACCGGCAGACAAAAAATTTGCAGCTGAAAACCCCATTCCAAAAGCCATCTATTTAAATCAGGCATACAAAGCCCAACACATTTTTTTCTCAGATCCTCATCCCACTTCAGCATCCTTTGTTAGTCTCTCCTGCAGCTTCATGTCTTCCCTTGTTTAGTCCTACACCCTGGACACATCGTGAAACTTAGTTTAGGCTCGTCTTACAACTTCAGATATTGAAACCCTTTCATTCAGACCAATCTTCAGCTATGGGAATGTAAGGAAAATTATGAAGGGAGAAAGTATTACTGCATTTCTGGTTTTGTAAATCACATTGCCATAAATGAGCAAGCCAAATGTTTTCTTCTCAGCAAACATTAATTTGAAGAATAATATTTCTGATTCAAATACACATGAACATGTAAAAATGGCTAATGTGAATTTACATTTTACATTAAACACATTAGTGCAGCCTTTACAATGCCCATCTTTGGAATAGTTTTCTTTCATCTACTCAATGCTAATTGTATGAGAAAAGCACATCAAATTCCTATTCTGAATAAAGGGAAATAAAGTATCTGTTATAGACCAGGAAGAGGCTTCTCTCTGTTGGTTTTGTAAATAATGCTCATGATTACAGTGACTATTCCATGGCAGCTATAGAGAGGGAAAACAAGAAATATAATGCAGAAAGCCCGCTTCAATGAAAAATACTGTAAATTGAATTTGACAGCATTTGATGGCATTTGATTATTCTAGTCACAGCCAAACAATGATATAAAGAGTAATATGAAACAGAATGTGTTACTGCCTAGCAGACTCAAAAGCAATAAACCTTCCTCCAGTGTGACACAATCATTTCACAATCATAATTGTAGCCTGTTTGATACCTCTGAGTACAGGAGAAGGGCACTGACTGACATAGATACATTTTGTTTTTTATTTAAAGTGAAATGAAAATGGTGCGCTGGGGCTCCAGATACAATCGTTATATTCACCTACATAGGCATGAATCACTTGGCAGTTATTTCAGCTGAAGTTTAAATGTGCTTAGACAACAACAATATCAAATTTTTCTTAGATAGCTGCAAAAAAAAAAAATCAGGAATTTGTAAGGACAGAAATAGAATGTAGACACAGAGTTCTTTTTCATTCTGGGACTCCATAGAGCCCCGCGTATAGTTATAGACACAAGCCTACGGTATTTCTGGGGAGGTTAGGGCATGTAATTTCTGTTTCATCATTTGCCTCCTCTTTCTTCTATCGCCACCAAAGGAAATCCATTTAGCTCAAATCAAAGACGGGGTTTGACCTATGCAGATATTTTCATTAAATTGCGGGAAGCCAACTTGCCAATCCCATCTTGAAGATGTTCGTCTCTGCTCTCTCCAAGCCCCCAAATCATTTCCCCTCAGTAATTCCCATCTATTGTTTAAATGTTGCCTCTAGATAGCATCCTGTTAAAAAGGATCTGCCCTAATAAACAGGTAAGATGTTTATGACTTTAGAAAACAAAACAAAAAATAAGCTAGTAAGGACAAGACTATTCATGTGATTGCTTCTGGTTAGTTCACCTGTTAACATGATCTTTTATTTAGGCTACTTTGTTGACCAATGTGAGTTACAAAAGAGATTTCCTACAATAGGGACAACCTTTATGTTGGCGTTTTGCAACCTGTTTACTGATAGGGCATACATAAGGCCATCTTGGGCATCTGCTTTCTTCTCATAGCAAGTTTGGCTTGTATAATAAAGATTCTTCAGTATTTCCCCTTTATTTTATATCTGTAATCTTGTAAATGGCAAAATCCACCCACAGAATCCAACTTCCATCTACAAAATCCACCAAACTCTTTTTCTTAAGACTTTACAAAATACGTAATAAAATGATCTCCCACTAGGAGATTCCATTTTAAGAGAGACAAAAATGCATGGGGTTTTATTTTCAAAAGCAGGCTCTAAATAAAGAAAAAGATTGGATCAATGTTCAGTAAAAGACAAAAATATATTAAAACACCTTCTAAATGCCGTAAAAGTAAAAATAAGTGATGAACCTTCCAAATATTCAAATAACTAAACATTCAGAAAAACTGAGTATGGTTTTGAAGGATAAAATCTGAGACAGTTTGAATGGATGGATGATATGGAAGAACATTCCAAGCAGGGTACCATAAATAATATTTTTTTAGAATGAATAATTAAGCTGATTGAGTAAACTAAGAAAAAAGGGCATTGATTCAAAGGTGAAGGAATTTTTATGCAATCAGTTTGTACTATGTGGAAAGACAGTATGGATGTGAAGATGGATGGATAGATAGATAGATAGATAGATAGATAGGTACAGATAGATAGATGGATAATAGATGACAGATAATATTCATATCTACTATAAGATCTGAGCCCTATTACCAAGGACTTTTACTATAGTAGGAGATGTAAGTCAAACTAAGCAAACAAAACAATGAGCAATATAATGTGAGAAATATAAATATTTACCAAAATATTTACAGGAGACAGGGACTCTTTCTGTCTGGAATATTTATGGAAGACTTCCATGGATGAAGTTGATGTCATTGAAACTTGGCCTTACAAAATAAAAATTTAATGACTGTTTAAATTAGAAATAATGTTTTTAAAAAAACTTTTTAACAGTACAGAATATTACAAAGGTTATGCATCCCTTTTTTATGACTTACCCATGTATATAGTTCCCATTGATAGACATAACTACTATTAATTTTAATATATGTAACATTGATGTTTTCTATTTATAGTTTCCCTTACATAAGGAATTGTTCAAATTTTCTTTGACCATTTGGACACACACACACACATACACACACAGCCCCCTCATTTCTTTTAATGACTCAACAATATTTTATTATATGGATGTGTATCATGTATTATTTAACCAGTCTCCTATTGTTGGCAAAATCAGTGATTTCTAAGTTTTCATTACAAAAGCAATTCTCCAAAAAAATCTTTACAATAAACATATGGAAGATTATTCTTAGTACTAGAAGTGCAGGATCCAATTTTGTGCATTTTAAATTTTGGAGATTGCTAAATTGTCTTCTAAAAATGGTATATGAGAATTTCTAATTCTGAAAACTCTAATCAATACTGGGACCAAACAATCTTTCAAATCTTTGCTAGTTCAGTATTTTATAAATTTATTTATTTGTTTGTTTATTTATTTATGGCTGCGTTGGGTCTTCGTTGCTGCTCACAGGCTTTCTCTGGTTGTGGCGAGCGGGGGCTGCTCTTCATTGCGGTGCATGGGCTTCTCATTGCGGTGGCTTCCCTTGTTGTGGAGCACGGGCTCTAGGCATGCGGGCTTCAGTAGTTGTGGCTTGCGGGCTCTAGAGTGCAGGCTTCAGTAGTTGTGGCACACGGGCTTAGTTGCTCCGCGGCATGTGGGATCTTCCCAGACCAGGGATTGAACCTGTGTTCCCTGCATTGGCAGGAGGATTCTTAACCACTGCGCCACCAGGGAAGCCCTAGTATTTTAAATGGCATATTATTGTTGTTTTAATTAAAATTTTGGTCATTATAAGTCAGGCTGTTCATTTATTTATTTCTAATATATATTTGTGTGTGTATAGTATATATCTTTAGACTATTTTCTTTTAGATTGTTTCTTGTTAATTTATCCTTTTTACATATTATGGAAATTCTTTTAGTGATCATATTAAACATAACACATCAATTATTTCTTCCAGCACTTTTCTGGCTCTACTCCTTATATCTAAATATAGATTGGATTTTGTTTTTTGTTTTCTTGAAGTATAATTAACACATTATTATTAGTTTCAAGTGTACAGCATAATGATTCAATATTTGTATACACTTCAAAATGATCACCACAATAAGTCTAGTTACCATCTGTCACCATATACAGTTACAAAATTTTTTCTTTATGATGACAACTATTTTTTTACTTTCTTAGCAACTTTCAAATTTGCAACATAATATTACTGGCCCTAGTCACCATGCTGTACATTACACACTTATTTCTTTTATATCTAGAAATTTGTACCTCTTTTCCCATTCTGCCCATCCCTCAAAGCCCTCCCCTCTTTTAGCCACCAGTCTATTCCATGTATCTGTGAGTCTGGTTTTGTTTTCTTTTTTTCATTTGTTTTGTTTTTTAGATTTCATATGTGAGTGAAATCCTATGGTATTTGTCTTTCTCTGACTTATTTCACTTATCATAATACCCTCAAGGTCCATTCATGTTGTCATAAATCGCAAATTTTTATTCTTTTTTATGGCTGAGTAGTACTCCTTATATATATACCACATCTTCTTTATCCATTCATCCATAGATGGACACTTAGGTTACTTCCATATCTTGGCTATTGTAAAAAATGCTACAATGAACATAGGGATACATATATCTTTTCAAATTAGTGTTTTCATATTTTTTTGTATAAATACCCAGAAGTGGAATTGCTGACTTTCTATTTTTAATTTTTTGAGGACCCTCCATACTGTTTTCCACTGTGTCTGTACCAATATATGTTTCTATCACCAGTGCACAAGGTTTCCCTTTTCTCCACATCCTCACCAACATTTGTTATTTCTTGTCCTTTTGATAATAGCCATTCTGACAGGTGTGAGATGATATATCATTGTGGTTTTGACTTGCATTTCACTGGTGATTAGTAATGTCGAGCATCTTTTCATGTGCCTGTTGGCCATCTGTATGTCTTCTTTGTAAAAAATGTGTATTCAGACCCTCTGCCATTTTTTAATTGGATTGTTTGTTTTTCTGTTGTTGATCTGTATGAGTTCTTTATATATTTTGGATATTTATTCCTTATCAGATATATGACTTGAAAATATCTTCTCCCATTCAGTAGGTTGACTTTTTATTTTATTGATGGTTTCCTTCCTTTTTAGTTTAATTTAGTCCCATTTGTTTATTTTTGCTTTTGTTGCCATTGCTTTTGGAGTTAGATCCAAAAAGCTATTGCCAAGAGCAATGTCCAGGAGCTCACTGCCTAACGTTTCTTCCAGGAGTTTTATGGTTTCTGATCTTACATTAATAGACTGATTTTGTTTTAAGGAATGAGACAGGAAATCTAGACATTTGTGGGGTTTTTTCTCAGAAAAATTAACTTTTAATAATCGGAATTCAGTCCTTAATTATACTTATATAAAATAACATGGAGAAAATTTACCTTCAATAGACTCATGCATTTACCTCAAATAGAATATCATTCAGTGAACTTCTAACAAGTGTATTTCAGGATGAAAGAGAGTAAGTTTAGAAGGAAGATCTGAGATGGAGGAAAGAATAGTGAACACTGAATCAATTTGTTCAATGAATATATAAATATTTAAAGCCTTTACAAAGTAATTTTTTAAAATAATGGCTAAGTTGCAAAGTTTTTAAAAAGCAGGAGTAAAAGTGTTGTACAAAAATAATTTGAAGACCCCATCTATCTGTAAGAGTGGTTAGGCAGAGCTAGAAACCTCCCAGGAAACCTTGCTTTTCCAACTGTGCAGGCTTAAGCTTCTCTGGCTGATGTGACAAGGACTCTACAGGTTGCAACCAAAAGCTCTCTTGATTGGTGAATGTACTTCCCAAACACTCTCACTTCATGTCTCTTTTTGTATCAATTAGGCATTCGTTATTTTTTTTTAAGCTATCTAGTTTGTCAACATTATTTTACAATTTACTGATTTGAAAGGCCACCCATACAAAATTCCCGTGTGTCGTCTCATCCATTGCAGGACTTTGTATTCTGTTTCCTTTGTGGTAGATAAAATATTAGTAAGCAAAGACTGATGGCAAAGACATCGCAGGTGAATAAAATGACTGGAATAAGCAAAATTCCCAACACCGAAGGCATAGGGTTCCGTGCTCAGGCTTGGCTGGAGACTTTGTTATTTGTAGGGAGAATTTAGAAGGTCGGCTTGACAGTAGATTTTGGAAGACTTTAAATACTAGGCTGAGGAGTTCAGGGTTTTGATTTGGAAACAATGAGAGCCATTAAAGATTTGGAGTAAAATAGAGAAGCAGTGTGACAGAATGGACAAAGCATGGCATTTGTAGTCAGAAGATATGGCTTCCAGGTCCTGGGTCTGCCACTTACAAGTTATGTGACCTTGGGCAAGTCACTATGTTCCCTAAGCTTTCACTTCTATGTAAGTTAGGCTGATAAACATAGAAAATAATTAACCTCTAGAATTTCATAGGAATTAAATGAAATCATGTATGTGAAAGTACTGTGTTAAACATAAAGCACAATAAAAAATAGAAAGTTATCCAAGATGGACCACCCACAGCCATGCTTGGGGAAGACAAATCTGGCAGTTATGTATGTATATTTAAGGACAAGGAAAGAGGTTCATGATAATAAAAGAAGCAGATTGCACGACAGTACACCTAGTATGATTCTGTTTTTCTTTAAATACATGGAATTTTTTTTACATTTATATGTGCACGAAAAATGTCTGGAATGTTAAACACCAAAAGAAAGTTAACGGTGCTTATCTCAGAGATAGGTTATGGATGATTCTTGTGTTTTTGCTCATCTTTATTTTCTAATTACTTTTTACAATCAATATGTAATATGGTGTGATAAAGACAAAATGATAAATTCAGTGAGTCCAGATGCAAATCTATCATTACCCTCTTTACAATTTTCCTATTTCCCTCTTTCTGTGAACATCATCCTCATTTTCTGTAGCAATCAAGGTCTGCTAGGAAAGAGAAACCACACCAGTTATTTTATTTTATTTATTTATTTGTTTATTTTTTTTGCGGTACGCGGGCCTCTCACTGTTGTGGCCTCTCCCATTGCGGAGCACAGGCTCCGGACGCGCAGGCTCAGTGGCCATGGCTCATGGGCCCAGACGCTCCGCGGCATGTGGGATCTACCCGGACCGGGGCACGAACCCGTGTCCCCTGCATCGGCAGGCGGACTCTCAACTACTGCACCACCAGGGAAGCCCCACACCAGTTATTTTAATAGAAAGAATTTAATATAAATAATTACTACCTGATTGTAGATTTGTTAACTAGGTAACTGAAAGGATGAAAGAGAACTCGAGGATATCATAGAGGTGGCAACTGCAGGAAAGAGCTAATACCCTTAGGACTGAGGCAACAAAGAGAAACGGCTTGAATTATTAAAACTTAGAAACTTAGAGGGGAGCACCTGTGATGCTGGAACCCAGACATCCAAGGAGGGGGCACCTGTCAGCTGGTGCAGGTGTCTGTAGGAGGAGGCATGAGATGAAGCTGGATTTCCAAGTGTTGGAAAAATGTCATATTTGAATCATCTGCTCCTAAGGGAGAAGGATCTACTGCTTACAAGGTGAAGAATCCTTGCTGCAGAGAAGCTCGTGTAATCAGCAAGCAAACAGGAAGCAAATAGGAAGGAGCCCCTTCCCTTTTCCTTTCAGTTCTCTAATCACCCTCTGGCGCCCCCTATTGGCAGATCCCAATATAGAATCAGCTAGTAAAGCAGGAATGTAGCGGGCAGAGTCCCAGCCCCACTGTCATAAAGCCAAATATAGAAGGGTAGGTTTAGAGCTGAGAGACAATAACTTAATAATGAGAACATTTTTGTGGTTCTTGTTGGAACCAAAATCTTGGATTATTCTTGTCAACCAGTCAGTCATCCAGTCATTGCTTCAAAAATAAGATGCAGTCTGACTTCACGGAACTTGTAGTATAGTAGGAGAGATATAAAAAAGAAAAGTCTATTACAATACACTGTGACAAGTGAGTCCATAAAGAAAAGACTAAGCACATAGAAGGATATTGTAACCCTATTTGAGAGAGAAGCAAGGGAAAGACTTTCTATTGGATTTTGACCAGAATGTAAAATGGGAATAGAAATCTCAGAAGGTGAATCTGCAGTGGTCAGCACAGGCCAGTTCTATGGCGAATCACTGAAGAGTTTTAAATGCAATTAAGTCCTAAAATTTTTGAAGGGTATTTGAATCTCTTTCCTCAACACCAGAACAGCCACCCACTCAGGAAAGCTGGATGATTCAACCTTCCCAAAGCATTTTTTAAATCACCCATGTTTCCATTTCCTCTACCATCGACCTAGTTCAGGATCCACATTTATTCTCATGTGGACTGTTGAGATGACCTTTTCACTGTGTGACTACTGTCACTCCCTGTTCAATGCAGCCTTTACGCAACTGCTGGATTTGTCTTCCCAAATACAGGCTTTGGACATCGTTTCTTTTTTTTAGTTGAAGTATAGTTGATTAATGATTTTATGTTAGTTTCCAGTGTACAGCAAAGCAATTCATTTATATATATATATATATATATATATATATATATATATATATATATATATATATATAAGTGTGTATCTGTTTATCCCAAACTCCTAATTTATCCCTCCCCCAACCTTTCCTCTTTGGTAACCATTAGTTTTCTGTGTCAGTGAGTCTGTTTCTGTTTGTAAATAAATTCATTTGTGTCATGTTTTAGATTCCACATATAAGTGATGTCACAGAGTATTTGTCTTTCTTTCTGACTTACTTCGCTTGGTATGATAATCTCTAGGTCCATCCATGTTGCTGCAAATAGCATCATTTCATTCTTGTTTATGGCTGAGTAATATTCCATTGCATATATGTACCACATCTTCTTTAACCATTCATCTGTCACTGGACATTTAGGTTGCTTCCCTGTCTTGGCTATTGTAAATAGGGCTGCAGTGAACATTGGAGTGCATGTATCTTTTCGAATTAGAGTTTTCATCTTTTCCAGATATATGCCCAGGAGTGGGATTGCTGGATCCTATGGTAGCTCTATTTTAGTTTTTTAAGGAACCTCCATACTGTCCTCCATAGTGGCTGTACCAATTTACATTCCAACCAACAGTGTAGGAGGGTTCCCTTTTCTCCACACCCTCTTACAGCTTTGGACATCATTTCTATGATAACTTCCTTTGTATTGTGTATTACATTTGACCCAGTAATTTTCACATGCATTACTTGATTTAATTCTTACCAAAATTCTAGACATTATACCCTATAAGATCATTGACTCCAGTTTACAAAGTGAAATGAACACTAGAGAACACAGGTGAGTTTGCCCAAGGTCATTTAATGATGTGTCAAGGCCAAGGCTTACAATCCATCTCCTCTGACTACAGGTGTTTCTGGCTATTTATTTAAATTAAGAATATTCTTAATATTCTTCATAAGGTAAGGTTGGCAGTTTCATAATGTTAAATTGTTATGGGAAATACACTGAATTATAGGATTTTGTTTTAATTACTTTTGAAGATAAGCACTGAGAACTTCTGGCATTCCAAGAGAGCAGGGAGTTCTTTAAAAGGTTATACCACATGAAAACAACAGAAGTATGAATGCCCTTTAAAATATATAGTTCCTAGTTTAATAATTATTTTTGTTTTCTTCGTAAGTGTTAAGCAACATTAAATTAACTCCAGTTGGAAAAGTGCATTATTGAAGTAGCTCCCCAATGAACTTAAGTATAGAAGAACTAATCATTTGACTCTTCAGAGAGAACTGAAAATGTGATTTCCCTAAACATAGACTGTTCAGGAGGAAGCACTTCCAGTTAAACACAGTTGAAGCCTCCATCTTAAATAAATTAGGAGTAATTGTCATCTACTCAACATCTTCTGTTCAAAGTTCATTTAGACATAAAAATGTTCTTTTTTGTTGTTGTTGTTGTTAATACCACAAATGGACTGTTTACCTCACTGTAATATTAATTAAATATTCAGTTGTGATAAGAAATACTTAACCCAGCTGCATCCTTTAACTGTTTTGGTGGATAAACTTGGGGCTAACATAATACTTAATCTCTTACATAGTATAGATTTTTAAAATTCACACTCTGAGGCAATTTTTTAAAGAATTGTCAGTTGTGTGTGTGTATGTGTGTTTTTATGTTTTTTTCTTCTTGTTTTGTTTTTTTTTCTTTTTCTTTTTTTAATAGAACGTCAGTTTTATGACAACCATGGCTACACCTCAATGTGGGAATTCATGAGAATTTAATAAAGCTCATTGACTTGTCATAGAAAGTTTGAAGCCAGACAAAATAGAAAGTTTTATTTACCCATAGAAGTTCATATGTTTGCCTGCTATATTATGTTCCCAGCAAACACCTTTTAAAAAACTGACTGAGAGGAATACTTGGCTGTGAGCCCCGTGGTCCTCATTAGAGTGGATCCCTCCCAGTGACACATCTGGTACCTGGTATCTGCAGCAGGTACAAAGGCCAAACCCTGCAAACCTACACGGAGTGCAGAGTCTGGCCCAGGCATGGTAGCAAGGAATAATGTGGTGGGTGGACTAACCATAATTGCAAGTCACAGGGAGTATCTGTGAAGCCTCCACAGCCTCCAGCAGGTAGACTGTCATTGCTCATACCTGGGTCATAGTGACTTATCAACTTGAGGATCATCAAATTCCCAAAGCCAAAGATTTTAAATAGCCTGACTTTTCGTGAAAGGTACTGTCATTGACTTTGTCTTAATAACCCTTTCCGTTTTGATGGTTAATCTGATGTGGCAGCATGTGAATATGCCAGCATCTGAAGAGTGTGTTAATTAAATACTCCTAACAGCCTGGAAAATACTGATTTATTCATCACTCTCTTCTCAACTAGAGATGAAGCTGAAAGAGGAAAGGGTCATCCCTTGGGTACATTCTTCCCCAACCTAGAATACTTACCCTTGTAGAAAAGTAGAGTTGATAGAGACGAGGCAAAGATGCAGAAAAGCCATGGAATTATATGCCTTTTGGCCATTCACTCAAAAAAAAATTTTGACTGGAATTTTGATGTTAGTAGATGCAAACTATTATATATAGAATAGATAAGCAACAAGGTCCTACTGTATGACACAGGGAACTATATTCAATAACCTCAGATAAACCATAATAGAAATGAATATACAAAAGGATGTATCTACATGTATAACTGAATCACTTTGCTGTACACCAGAGGCTAATACAACATTGTAAATCAACTATACTTCAATTAAAAGAAAAACTATTAAACCTACTGGGCTTAGATGTTGAGAACACAGAAAGAGACCAACCAGGATTCCTCAGGAACTTCCAATTCTGGTCAGGTCTGCATCATGATTTTACACCCAGATGAGCAAATATCTGTTCCAAATGAAATATTAGCTATCTGGGGTCATTCCAGCAACTGACAATTCCATTTGTCTTACTTAGATGTTTAATGCTCTATATGTTAAGTGCCAAAAGAGTTTGCATGGGACTTGTGGGGGAGGTTTGCGGGGGGGAAGGGGAGGAGTGAAGTATAGTTGATTTACAATATTGTGTTAGTGTCAAGTATACAGCAAAATGATTCAGTTACTTTCTCTGTGTGACTTACTTCATGGGCCCTAGTTTTAACATCAATAAAATCTAAAGATGGACCTAAACAATCACCTTCTCAGGTAGTTGAAAGAATTTTTTGAGCATACTCTGCGTTTTACTAGGTTTTGGAGAAGCCATAGGAAATAAATTTGACTTTTACCCTTTAAAGAGCTCTAAAGCAAATTCCTGTTATTAGACTTAACATGTTCATTTCATTAATGGGACTGTTGAAAAATTGAGTTTGTAAAAATTTCTTCTAAAAAGCAATTCCTTACTCTGTCTACAAACCTTCTTTTGAAGTGTGCCGTGTCACTGATTGTTTTGCTGGTTTCCTTCCAGACGTCCTGCTGGCCTTGAAGAGGAATCCCTTTTGTTTGTCTGGTCAGAAGGAGCCCTTGAATTTATTGACAATGCAGATACTTTGAGGCCTTTCACGCTCTATGAATATCGGGTCAGAGCCCGTAACTCCAGGGGCACTGTGGAGAGTCTGTGGTCATCAGCACGGACTCTAGAAGCCCCACCTCAAGATTTGCCAGCGCCCTGGGCTCAAGCCACTGGTGCTCATTCAGTTCTACTGAACTGGACGAAGCCAGAATCTCCCAATGGCATTATCTCCCAGTACCGTGTGGTCTACCAAGAGAGAACCGATGACCCGACGTTGAACTTCTCTGTTGTGCACGCTTTCACCGTGACGGTAAGAACTTCAGAAAAAAAGTATAACAGATACTTAGATTATCTGGTTAATATGTTGACATTAATTTTCTTATCTGCCTTGTCATTTTTCTTCACTTGGGGCTTAAACATATATATGAAAATGGTTAAGTGCAAAAAGTGCAACGTAGCCATGGACTAAGTATAAGAGATATTGGAGACCAGTTTTCAAACCACGGTTAATTTGTGGTAGACCTGTGGTAATTCTAGGTAGACCTGTCTAGGTACGCAGAGTTATACATATACATCACATGCACTATAACTTAGTGGTAATTTTTCAGGGTTGGCCTCCTCTGGCCCATAACACAACTTAATTCAGTCTACCTTGTATCTCCTGAGAGCTTTCTTTACCCCTGGCATAGCCTGACATTCTATGGGAGATACAAAAATAGGATGATCCTTATCTTGGGGAGCTTTCTCTGTTATAATACTGCAGAGATGAGAACTGAACATAAAAAGGTAAGAGTAGTAGTGGGTTACAGCCCATAATATCCACCACACTGGGATTCAGGTCCCAAACCCTACCACCTACCAGCTGCAAACCACAATACAAGTGAGAATATCATACACCAAAAGTGTTAGGCAAGAAATGCTCTGGAAAGTGTGTAAATGTGACGTAATTTGTGTAAAACATTCTGGAATATTGTAAATAGAGAGAGGAGACATATTGGGACAAGGGAATACTCTGCAACTTACCCATAAAGCAACGTGTAGGGAGAGGGGGTACCTTTACTTTTTACTTCATATGATTCTTTAGTTTTGACTTTTTCCAGTGACGGTTTATTCCATTATTTTATTTAAAAATATTTTTTAAAAATCTTAGTGAAGATCTGTGAAACACAAAATTAACCAAGTTATGTCTGAGAGATATTACTTGGCTGCCCTGACTCTCCCCAGCATTGAGAAAAATGACTGGCAGATAGCACATATTAACAGAAAAAGAAAAGAGAAGAAAAGAAAGAAATGCTCTGGGAGATCAGCAGGAAACCCTCAGATTTCCTTCACAGAGATGAAACATTGTGGTCTTGGGAGTCAAATACATAGGGTTTTCAAAACGTGCCAAGACCTTGCTAAGTGTGAAACCCCTCATAAGTAAGAAAGAATAGACATCGTAAAGTACCATTGTCAAAGACCAGACCATTTTCTATGCTTCCAGTTTTGGCAGCCCACTTTATATGAAGGTTATCTTATAGAGTATAACATCTATCAAAATGTTTAAATAAGATGAGGCAAACATATTTTCATGAAACTCCAGAAGAATCTTCGTAAATGAATGAAGTACAATATTTTCTCACCGTCCTATGTTCAAATTTCTCATAGAATTAAGAAATAAGCAGTGTGTAAATTAAAGAAATCTTCATTTTTTAAAATTTAATCTTTATTTTATATTGGGAGTATAGTTGATTTACAATGTTGTGTTAGTTTCACAGGTACGGCAAAGTGATTCAGTTGTACACATACATATATCCACTCTTTTTCAGATTCTTTTCCCATATAGGTCATTACAGAATATTGAGTAGAGTTCCCTGTCCTATACAGTAGGTCCTTGTTGATTATCTATTTTATATATAATAGTGTGTATATGTTAATCCCAAACTCCTAATTTATCCCTGCCCCCCACCTTTCCCCTTTGGTAACCATAAGTTTGTTTGTGAAGTCTGTGAATCTGTTTCTGTTTTGTAAATAAGTTCATTTGTATCATTTTTTTAGATTCCACATATAACTGATATCATGTGATATTTGTCTTTCTCTGTCTGACTTACTTCACTTAGTATGATAATCTCTAGGTCCATTCATGTTGCTGCAAATGGCATTACTTCATTTTTTAAGGCTGAGTAATATTCCATTATATGTATGTACCACATCTTCTTTATCAATTCATCTGTCACTGGACATTTAGGTTCTGTGTCTTGGCTATTGTAAATAGGGCTGCAGTGAACATTGGGGTGCATGTATCTTTTCGAATTATGGTTTTCTCTGGATAAATGTCCAGGAGTGGGACTGCTGGACCATATGGTAGTTCTAGTTTTAGTTTTTTAAGTAACCTCCATACTGTTCTCCATAGTGCTGTACCAATTTACGTTCCCACCAACAGTGTAGGAGGGTTCCCTTTTCTCCACATCCTCTCCAGCATTTATTGGTCATAGAATTTTTAATGATGGCCATTCTGACCAGTGTGATGTGATACCTCATTGTAGTTTTGATTTTCATTTCTCTAATAATTAGTGACGTTGAGCATCTTTTCATATGCTTTTTGACCATCTATATGTCTTCGAAATGTCTATTTAGATCTTCTGCCCTTTTTTTTTTTTTTTTTTTTTTTGAGGTATGTGGGCCTCTCACTGTTGTGGCCTCTCCCATTGTGGAGCACAGGCTCTGGACGCACAAGCTCAATGGCCATGGCTCACGGGCCCAGCCGCTCCGCAGCACGTGGGATCCTTCCAGACCGGGGCACGAACCCGTGTCCCCTGCATCAGCAGGCGGACTCTCAACCTCTGCGCCACCAGGGAAGCCCCCTGCCCATTTTTTGATTGGGTTGTTGGTTTTTTTTTTTTTTTTTGATATAGAGCTGTGTGAGCTGTGTGTATATTTTGGAGATTAATCCCTTGTCGGTCACTTCACTTGCAAATATTTTCTCCCATTCTGTGGGTTGTCTTTTCATCCTGTTTATGGTTTCCTTTGCTGTGCAAAAGCTTTTAAGTTTCATTAGGTCCCGCTTGTTTATTTTTGGTTTTATTTTCATTACTCTAGGAGGTGGGTCCAAAAAGCTTGCTGCAATTTATATCAGAAAGAAATCTTCATTTTATTTAGAATTCAGAATTGGTACTTTATTTTTTTATTTGACATTTAATTATCTTTATATATCAGGGTCTTTCATATTACATATTCTAGTGCCCTCATTATAAGCATCAGAAGCAGTGTTCTTAAGTGCAGAAATTCTTTTTTAGTTGATATGTGATCCATGGGGAAATCTATTACTTCTCACTATATCCCTGGAATTCATGTTCTTAACTTCCACCCTGAAAGAAAAATATTGAAAAATCCTTGACAAGATCTTTCTGAATGAGGCAACTTAATTTAAATATATTTTTATTGAAGGCATCAATGTTGCAATGCTTAAACCTCTGATCTTTCAAAATATGGCTTTCAGAGGTTTCAGCCTAAACGTTCAATCTACCAAAAAGTTCTATGAGAACTCCCTTTTGATATATCCTCTAAGTCATCCCTTCATAGCCAGTTTCATTTTACAACCCAAGACTCAAAGTATCCAGTGAACTCTGTTCTTTATTTAATCTGCTTGGTTCTATTTTTATCACACTAAAAAAAGTTCCTGAAAAAGTGGAAGGCCTATGGCCTCAAGCTTTAAGCTTTACGTGGCCCTTTGTATATAGCCCTCCCCAACATAATTTCCATTTGCCAGCCAAGTATTGCTGTCTTCCTCCATTCTTCTAAAGATTAATCCTTGCACAGCTAAAGAGAAGACCCATAATAATCAAGAAACAATATTTCTGCATTCCATTTTTGAATGTGTATGTGTGTTCAAAGTAGCTCCCCAAAATCCGGATCTTTGGCCCTGAGGGTCCCAAGAGAAGATTTCATTAGGTTGATCAGGAAAAGTCCCATTTGAACTTATTGTTAGCAGTCGAGGACATATTCCACAGAGCAATCGGGCCAGTGTTATGTCGTTCTGGTCACTAGGCCAAGTTTCCAGAGCAGGAGGCCACTATGACTCTTTATAGACTGACATCTTTGAAAGAAATAATCAGGAAAATAAGCTGTTGTCTTTGAGTTTCATCCATTCCTACATTCCCAAGAGAATGTATTCAACCGTTTTTTAAAGATACCTAAAGAAGGAGGTTCGGGAGTTTCTTAATTCCAATTCCTCACCATCAGAGAAGAATGTTCCTTTTATCCTAGCCAAATCCCTCCTCCTGTGATTTAGGTCCATCTCTTCCTGTTCAGAACAGCATGATTTCTCTATACTAGCATACTGGGCCCTCAGGGTCAAGAACAGATTATCAACAATTCAATCCAATTTGGCCAATAGTCATTGAGTACTCTATTCAACATGTCAGTACTCAATACTGCTGTTATCTGTGTTATCAGTGTCTCCCATGCAGCTGGTCTATTGGGCAGAGACTCTGGGGGAAGATGAGTAGTCAAGTCTGAGGCACAGATTTTTACTACTAGGCATTTCAGGTTTTTAAGTTTCTTTGCTTCCGAGTTTCTACTGCTCATGTGTTGATGATTCCCTTTTAAATCTCTTGGAGTGCCTTCCTGGCTATACTTACTATTTCTTCAATTCCTATACCCACTAAACATCTTCACTGTCTCTTTCCATTTCTGTGCCTGCCCTAGGAAATTTTTCCAACTTTTTATCTCATTGACCACTTTGGCTGAAATTTACCAGAGCAAAGGAATTACATTTTTCAGTTAGCGAGATACAGAATCCATTCCCACAATCCAGGATTACAATTCAATCCGCAGACTTGCAAGAAGTGTCACTAATGCCCCTCCTTTAGGCTCTTGTTTATCTTGGGATCCCATCCCTGCATGAGAAGCCACCAATAAATTGCCTGTAGTGTACTGCCATCCCTAGCTTGTCCCAAAGTCCCCCCGGAGCTGTTTACAGACAGGTGGATGTGGCTGGGAGAGCCACATAAAACAGGTGCAATGAATGCATGAGTCCTCCTGATGGTGGCAGTGGATGGAGAACTGGCAGTGGGGGCCCTCCATGGGGGTGGAGAGCATATGTGTTGGCAAGAGCTGCAGCATTAGCAACAGAGGCAGCAGGAGAGAAGAAATGGAAAGAGCTGTATCACCAGCTTTTCTCCCAACCTCATGAAAAGTTTCATCTCCTTTTTGGACCTACGGAGATCCTTCTAAGGGGAAGAGATATATCTAGTTCCTTAGGGTCTCTTCAGACCAATTCCCTCCACTACTGAAAACCAGCTTTAGGTTGAAGTCCTTAAACCCCCTTCCCAATTAGTTCTGCGATGAATTGTGCGGTGTCAGGAGAGAAACTGCATTTATCCTTGCTTGGCACACGAGAGTTCCATGGTGGTATTTACAGGGAACACTCCTGGCAAGGTTGGCGGTACTGTTGCCACCATTAGGATTTGTTTGCTTTTTCTCCCTGGCACCTGCCATCACACTGGCAAAAATAACTTGGGATGGAAAGGAAAAAGTGGTTTACCTGTTAGTCTGTGCTCTCAGTATATCCCTGCTTACCCCACAGGGTTATAAAACATCAAGCCCAGATCAGACACTTGCCCAGTCCCCAGAAAGATAGATGGTCCCTCACTCTGTATGTAGAATCAAACATACGGTGTTGAGGGGTAAGCAAATTATATGGGTCACTAAAAGTTGGCTTCTAATCTGGAAATAAAATCCAGAATTACAAACTCTAGTTTCTAGATTCTAGTTGCCAAACTCCCTTGCCCAGTGTCAAGGAGGAGGTATTCAAAATGTCCCCATGTGGTTGTCGCAGATCTCTTTACCATTAGGTAGATATGTAAAAGGAAAAAATGAGATATTTTATAATTGCCATATCATGGAGAGTCTGTGAGTACATCGATGAATTTATTTTTAATCCCATTTTCATTTTGGCTTAGTATGATGTAAAACATTATTGCTCTTTACATATGATCTTGAATTAGTTGTAGCTCTTACAGTTTGATGGTTCTTGGCATTTTCCCCCAGATCCACTGATAAGTCAAAAGAAATGCTTTAGGAAATCTAGCTATCTAAAACAACTCCTTTGGTAACTGTTGTTCTAAAATCAAGAAAAAATAGTAATAAAAACAATAACTCTACTTTCTGTATCAATTCTATTAGCTGGGATTTTCAGTTTAGAATATGAGTACCTGCATCATTCATTCTTTTATATAAAAGATACAAAATATGGGTGAGTAGATGTGACACAAAACAATGAATACTTGTTGGAACATCCCATTTTTTATTGTAATGTTGTATTTTATTTGACCTCAACTTTTCATTTATTAGCCTTACCTTATCTTTAGCCTTGTTTTCTAATAATGCTCTACCAAACACAAATATATAGTGGGGATCTGCTTTTTGCTCGGTTTTATTGGGGGTGAAATACCATGTAAGTCTTCTTGAACTTTGTATAACTACTTCCTTGAAAGGGCTTTATTTTTCTCCAACCACTTCATTCCAGCAAGCTTCATCAGGACTCCCTTCCTTGCTCATCAGTAATCTCTAGAGCAGGTCCCATGGTTTTCCAGTCACTTTCAGTGACAAGGACCAGCCCGGTTTTGGTAAATGGGACTCATTTCAGGTGTTAAAAAAAATCCAGTCTAAAGCCTGACTTGTGTTAAGGGATCTACAATGGGGAAGAGAAGGCATGTCCATTTTTCTTCCTTTTCTTCAGTTCCCTTCTCTTCTCTTGTTGACTTCCTCAGGGTCATGGAAGAAAAGATAAAATTAAACAAAAAGTAGCAGAGTCTAACTCCTTAATATTGTTCTAATGCATCTACTGTTGCCTTCTTATTTGTAGGTGTCTCATGGGATTTTTTTGTGTGGATTCCATAGAGGTCTCCCATGGGAGATTCCATGCTTCACAGTTCCTGATGCAGGCGACACACGCTTTGGCAAATTTCTTGCACCCCTATCCATTACTGCCTCAAAGATCCACCCACAACCTTCTACTTCTGTGTTCCCGTTCCCGAGCAGTCAGCCAATATCAGGTCCTATCATGTTGACAAAACTCCTTGCTTTCTTGGCATCCACTAGGCTTGCAGAAAACTTGTCCTATCAAAAGAGGAAAGTACAACTAGTCCAGCACTATCTTCTCTACTTGCCTCACCACTGGGTAAGACGCAGCCAGCCTCAGAACTTCAGAATTTGTTGAACGAGCTGCAGGTATCAGCTTCTGCATTAGGCCATGATCCCCAAATCCTGAGATCGTATAAGAATCTCGGAAGATCCTTCTTCACCCTAGTGGCTGCATCAGAATTACCCTATAAGTCTTGTCACCTCCATAGCAAGCCTCTTGAAAGGAGTGGAATGTCCATCTCACCTTTCTTGCAGACACCCTCAATTTCTTCATGCTGTTCTCTAAGATATCCTTCATATGCTTTGAGAGAGGAGTATGGAGTATCCCCATCCTCCCTCAAGTGGTAAGGAGATAACCTGGAGAAATTTCTCTACTGAATTCCCCTCTTGAACTTGCTTTTCATGAATCTTCTTATATAGGAAGGGTCTTCTCTTACATAAGTTGTCTTTTACAGATCTTCAGAGGAAGATGGGCTTGAAGGTGTAAGGCTGATTCTTTGTGTAAGTCCTGCAGACATATGTCTAACAGTGCCAGTGGAGTTACTTATCACCTATTTTTCTAAGCTCTACTCATCATTCTCCAGTACATCCTGCTACATAGCTGAATGGCTCCATCATCTTTCTAGCTGCTCAAGCCAGATCATCCTTGAGTCCTCCCTTACCTTACTTCTATATCAAATCCTTCACTAAGTCCCATTGAATCTAATTCTAAAGTATATGTTGAATCCTTTTGCTTGAAGGCCCAATGTTGTTCCCTTCTCAAATGATCACATTCGTACACTTCAAATGGATCCGCCTTCCTACTTAATTGTCAAGTTTGAACTAAAATATTACTTATCTCACAAGGCTGTTGTAAGGGCTAGATAAATTAATGCATATGCAAAGTACTTTAAGACTGTAAATAGCAATATAAATAGGCTGTAGAACTTCAGATATCCTACTATTTATTTGGAATAACAGAGGCTGAAAGAAATGAGCAAATGTAGAAAAAAATTGGGGTTTGGATAAAGCAACTGTATGAATTTGGTCATGATTGGGAAAATGTAGATTGTGTTTATTTTAAGCAGGCCTTGCAACAAAATTCTGAGCTTGCAAATTTAGACATTTTCTAATACCATACTGTGCATTTCCAGGTAGTTTCTCAGATATTGGATTAGGCTCTATTTCCTTTCTAAATCACCCTGAGTGAGAATGCGCTTTCTGTCTCCCTGAGGTTTAGTTCTGACCCGTCTCCCCTCATAAACATCTCATGCGGACCACCCTAAGAGTCCTCCTCAGGCCATTTCCACTCTACGTGCAGCTCAGTTTACCCACCATGACACTCACAGGACCCTGCCTGTTCACTTAGATCTGAGATCATGTAAGCAAAACATGCAGTCTTTTGGCAATACACACACACACACACACACACACACACACACACACTCTCTCTCACTCCCTCTCTCTCTCTCTCTCTCTCTCTCTCTCTCTCTCTCTCTCTCTCTCTCTCTCTCTCTCCCCCAAAACCACACAGATGCTGCTAAATTGGCATCCACCCACTTCACCTTTACCAAAGAGCAGTCTATCAGTTTACGGGAGAAGTGGGTGGGAAGACTGTTTGCCCTTTGACACAGGCATGTTGTTATTTTCTGGCCTTTAACTGAATTATAAGGAAACCCTTGTTAGACACCCAAGAATCCCACGGAGCCTTGTTAAAAAAATATATGAAAGTAAAAGGAACTAGTCCACACTGTAACAGGCCCAGGCCATAAATTCAGAATATGTGCCATTTAGCAGAGACAGCAAGCTGTAAGTGGCAGTGAAGGGCAGAAGTTAATTGAACTACTGGGCTCTTGTCACCAGTGGAAAGTAGCCACTACCTGAGGCAAGATGGCTGCCCCCGAGTCCCCGGTTGCAGCCAAGAGATCACATCCTGAGCTCCGCAAGGGCTTCTGGGTGAGGGGGAAATCATACACAGACGACCAATTCTTTTATGGTTCACAGCCGATCAAAGTGAAATTCAGCAGCTGTTCAGGACAAGTGACCACTGTAACGGCTGTAATATAACCTACTAAATAGAGAGGGAATTGCATTAGAGCAAGAGGTTAGCCGTGATTATCGGCAGGTGAGTGCTTTATTGAAGTTGAAAGACCATTAACATTGATAGAGTAATTATTTCAACTTGAAAGTAATTACCTTGATGGGTGATAACTTCTCCAGCATTCCCAGATTTGATTGGGCCAAACAATGGTGAGCTCCTGAAGCCTAGAAAAATATTACAACAATACTGTGATTTTTAAATTACTGAAACCACTGTTGGAGTATTTTAATTATGCCAAACAGTGAAAAGATTTTTGTCTTATACCAGCCAGTGACCTCTCATGTAGAGAGAGACATTTGCTTTTTAATCCAAATGCAATGACCCACACCCGCCACCTGTGAATACATATGTGATGGGTTTGCAAATGAATCTTTTTATCTCGTTAGAATGTTTAAGGTGAAACACCTTGTTAGTGCTGTAGCTGGATGTTACTAAGTTCCAATGGCTGGCCTTAGGGATCATATCTATGAACTGGGATGCCCTAAAAGAGTATTTTCTCTTTGTCACAGAGGGTTTAAATTTGTATATATTAAATATCTTGATAATGCCATCCTCAAAATTGAAAATTCTGGATGCCCTATATCGTGGATCCCAAATCTCAGATTTTAGTCCTAGAACTCATTCGTTGAGACAGCTTTCTTGCTTGATGTGATGCAAGTCCACTAAAAACATGCCGTGGTCAGGGTGTTTCTGTTCATCCATACTGAACATCAGTTAAACAAAATGAAATTGGAAAACCTGAGCTTCTCTGAAAACTAACGCATGTACGAAAATTGCGAGTCATTTGCAATTGAGGACCAAGACACACAAAATCTAACGTGGTTGATCAAGACCAAGAAATACTATGGGACTCTTCCAGTCATCAGTTGTTCACCTTAAATCTCCTTTGATACTCTATCATGCCCAGAAGCTACGACAGAGACAAAGAAAGAAGAAATAGTCTCTTCCCTCTGGGACCCATGGTGGTCTTGGAGCACATGAGGAAAGAGACGAATTACAATATGATAAGCAATTCTTTGGTCATGCGTGGGCATTGACTGTACTTATAAATTCTCCAAAGAACTTGGGGGAGCCCTTACTCATACCCCTGCTTCCAAACCCAGCACTCGCCCTACAGAACCGCAAAGCATTGACTGAACAAACACAGCATCGTGAGTCTTAGTTCTGCTGTCAGAAGAGATGGATGTAGCATCACCTTCAAGTTCCCGGATGGTTCCTTAGACCTTTCTATCATCTTGGCAGGATTTGATCAGATGATCAGCCAATGAAGGACTGTCTTTATGGCAGTACTTCCCGGGATTTGTCTCCTAATGAAAATCTTAGACTCTCCTAAGGGCAAAACAGGTTTCCACCTGTTGTCTGCGAGCCACTAAGGACTGCTTTACCAAGGAAGCCATAAATTCAGAATGTGTGCTGTGGGTTGCCACCGTCTCCCCATCTCTGCTCTGAATTCCTCTCCATAGACAAGGTCATTGGGTCTGTCTTTCAGAGGGAATCAGAGTACAGAAATCCCTGCCTGCCAAGCCAAAAGAGATTTGCTAACTGAAAAGTGAAGAACTCTGACCCACGTGATGTCACATCAGAGTTCTCACCACAGCAGGTTTGCCGTGTGTCATACAAGGTTGGGCTAAAGATCATCTTAAGGAGCCCCTCAGGTACTCTGAATTTAAAATAAGTGTAATAGGGCTTCCCTGGTGGTGCAGTGGTTGAGAGTCCGCCTGCCGATGCAGGGGACGCGGGTTCGTGCCCCGGTCCGGGAGGATCCCACATGCCACAGAGTGGCTGGGCCTGTGAGCCGTGGCCGCTGAGCCTGCGTGTCCAGAGCCTGTGCTCTGCAACGGGAGAGGCCACAATAGTGAGAGGCCCGCGTACTGCAAAAACAAAATAAAGTAAGTGTAATAACTCATTTTTAAACATTTCCTATGATACTTGGATTATTAAATGTTCACATTACAAAATCAGAGAGTTTTCATCCATTCCAAAAGATGCATTGTCTACTTCTGAAAGATAATGACCATGTCTAGCTAGTAAAATTACGGTATATTTTTAACGCATGTAAATGTTACTTTTTGACAAGACACAAGTAATGAGTTTTCTCATATAAGTTCCTATTGGGTGATTATGATACAGGGTTTTATTTTTGCTAAAGCAATTACTAGTGTCATGGCTGGATACCTGTGCCCATTAGTGGTTGGTTCTGTGTTTTTTTTTTAGGATGGTTATTGATCTCTTGCTGAGCTGACATTCAGGTTTTATGCCAGATAGCTTGATTAATGGGTTGGTTTCAATAAGTGGACTGAATGGGGATAGAAAGCAGGGGCAGCCTTCTCTGCCAACCCCAAATCCGTCAAGACGCATCGCTCATTATGAAACAGTTATCAAGGGTACGTGAAAAATTAACGGGGCTCAGTTTGATCCTGAAAAGAGTCGGCTTTCTACTTGGCAGAGCACCCCCCACTCTTTCCAGATGTTGTGCACGGGCCCCTGGAGAAACAGCAAAGGGAGATGTATTAATACATTGTATTGATTAGATCAAGACCCCTGACAGCTATTTGTAGAGATACCATCTGGCCGCTGTTCGAATTCCTTCACCAAAAACAGGACGTGACATGTTATTAATCTCAACTCTCTAAGTATAGACAGTTGCCTTTTCTCCTAAACCACATTTTACCATTCCGTAGGAGATAGAGGCAGACCTGAAGGGTGCAGAAATTAAGGTTATTACACAAATTGAGCCATATGGTCCAAATATTTCAGCAAGAAAATTGCCAGACAATAAAAATTGCTCCTGCCTTCCTAATGGTGTAAATTACAGTTTAACCATGCCTCTGATGATGTCCTTCTGCCGCACTTAACTACTGTTACATGAAGGACATTGTTTTAAAAATATAAAAAACAAGTAAATGCCAGCAGCGTGTTTTACAATCTGTTAGTGTGTCATTAAGAACACTGTCAGAATTGCATAAACATAATGGCAGGCAAGCCAGCATACAAAGGAACTCGTATGGAAATAGAAAGGGTCTTGAAAACTCTCATCTTTAGCTCTGTATTGTCAAGAGCATGGTCCCCTCTGGAAGTTTTCCAGAGAGAAAAACCCTGTCCAGTGCTTTACTCTCATTCTCTCCTGTGCCCCGATGGCAGTGTTTTTCCAAACAAGGCTCGCCAGAACTTGCGAACCTCTGTACACATCCTGCCCCAAGTGAGGGGAGAGCTAACCAACTCTGAATGGATTGACAGAAGTTGGCCTTTTTAAGTATTTCTGCTGGTGGAGGAAAGTGGTCAGACCCCACCATCTTCCTAAACGGCGACAAATAGTATTTAAAACACAAATTATGCTTTTTTTTTTTCCCAAAGAAAGTAATCTCGTTCTTTGGGGCACAATATTAAGGGGATACTTACCCAAGATAATCATACAGTAAAGACCCTTCATAGCTGAGGAAGACTTGAACCCATACAATGTTTTTGTACCTTTTATACCAAAGCACCTGGCATTTAAAATATATATATATATATATACAGGTCATAAGAATATTGATGTTTTACTCTAAATTGCGCACTCTGCCAACCTTTTGGACTTCTAAGATGTTCAAAACCCAGTTTAGGGTAAAAGTCAGGAGAGACATTTATCATAATTAGATTATCCAAAATTTGAAGGAAAACTACTTTTAAGTCCTAGTGGAGATTTTTCTTCCAGCACTTTTTTCTCCTCCGTCTCCCTGAAGGGAGAAGGCCTACGGTATATTTTTCCCTTTAAACTAAAAGATTAAAAAAACAGGAGAAAAACAGGAAAGATATAGATATACGTATACACATATATCTCTCCTATTTTGTAAGCATGCATTAAAATTAATGAGGACCAGTTATTATTTCCTCATGGCTCGAAGGGCGGGGGTAGCGATCTGTTGACTGGAGCATTTTCCGCCTGGAAAGCTCCTCCCCAGGTATCCCCATGGCTGACTTCCTTACTTCCTTCTGGTCTTGATTAAAGTGTCACCTTCTATCATTCTCAGGGAGAACTTACCTGACCTACCTAGCTATCATTTCACCCCCTCCTCCACCACACACAGACTTTCTATCCCTCTTCCCTGCTTTATTTTTCTCCTTAATATTTAACATTATATAGCAGTATATATTTTTGCTTATTTATCTTGTTTACTGTCTGTCTCTCCAACCAGAATATAAGCCCCATGAGGGCAGAGTTTTTTTTGCTTACTCAGTTCCCTTATTCCCAGAACCTAGAATAATGCCACACTTAGACAAATATTTGTGTAATGCGTGAAAGGATTCATGAATTGATAAACTCTGTAATGAGCATGAGGCAACTTGCATGTTTTTTCTTGTTTCTATTCAAACTGTAATCATATTCTAGAGTCTCTTGCAATTTCTTGGTAATGCTATAGAGGAGAGCTTAAGAGGAGATCTACATGTTCACAGATAAATCCAACTGAGGTGGAATCATTTATATCTTCCAATTTTAATCAATAAGCAGTTATTGGCTGATAACTTTCAACATAAAACACGTTGTGGGCACATTACACATGTTATCTTATTTCATCTTAATAACCATTTTGTGGAGTGAGCATTATTATCTGCAATTTATTAGTGAAGAAACAGAAACTCAGAGACATGCCCACAGTTACACTGTGATTCAATTTCAGGTCTCTCTGCTTCTGAAGTTTGTTCTTTCTACTACCCAGTGCTACTTCTTGAGTTACCAGCCCAGAGGAAATGAGATATTATTTATGAAAAGCTAAATATCAATGAAAGCCACAAATTATAGTTCAGTGCAACACAAGTGAGAGGTGCCAAATAGCTTGATATGATTGTCTAAAAGAAATATAGAAAACCATTTATAAAAGATTCAAAGAATTAGAGGCCAATCCCCTGCCCTCCAAGGCCCCCACTTCGCCCCCCAGCCGCATTGGTCCTGGGGGCATAAGAGGAAGGCCGGGGAGATGAGGAGAGGCAGGCAGGAGGAACCCTCCCAGACCCCAGACCAGAGGAGCAGGAGAGGAGAGGAGGGTGTTTGTCCCACCCACTCGAGCCCAGGAAATTTGCTGGGCTCCCAGGTGAGGTTCCCTGTCCTCTGAGACCAGGGGTGGGGGGCACGCCTGGGCCCCTTCTGTTCCTTGAGCCTAAGCCCCACCCCCCACAGCCCACAGGACCTTTTCCAGCCCTGTGGGTCCTGAGCTTTGGCCCCGCTCACTGCCCAAACCTTGCCCTTGCTTAGGCCCCTCTCTCCACAGCCAAGGCCTTCCCCCTCTCCCTTTTTTTTTTTTTCCTTTCCCCAGCTCCTCTTTTTTACTATTGTGGCACTGATGTACCTTCCAGTTGTTGATTCATCATCTATATTTTTATTTTTACATTCTTTCTAACATATCTGTTAGTTTCCTAGTATAATTTTATTTTTTACTTTGTTACTGTTCTTTTTTATTTATTCATATATATTTTTTGCCACCCCCCATGGCTTGTGGGATCCTGGGTCGTGAGCCCAGGGTCGGGCAGAAGCTCCCATGGTGAGAACTCCAAGTCCAAACCATCGGACTAACAGAGAACCACAGACCCCAGGGAATATTCATCGGAGTGAGGTCTCACAGAGTTCCTCATCTCAGCACCAAGACCCAGCTCTACCCAATGGCCTACAAACTCCAGTGTTGGAAGCCTCAGGCCAAACAACCAATAAAACAGGAACACAATCCCACTCATAAAAAGAAAAAAAAAATGAGATGGAAAAAAAATATGTCAGGGATGAAGGAGCAAGGTAAGAACCTACAAGACCAAATAAATGAAGAGGAAATAGGCAATCTACCTAAAAAAGAATTCAGAGTAATGATAGTAAAGATGATCCAGAATCTCAAAAATAGAACGGAAGCATCATGAGAAAATACAAGAAATGTTTAACAAAGATCTAGAAGAACTAGAACAAACAAACAGATGGACAACACAACAACTGAAATGAAAAATACACTAGAAGGAATCAATAACAGAATAACTGAGGCAGAAGAATGAATAAGTGAGCTGGAAGACAAAATGGTGGAAATAACTGACAAGGAGCAGAATAAAGAAAAAAGAATGAAAAGAATTGAAGACAATCTCAGAGACCTCTGGGACAACACTAAATGCACCAACATACAAATTATAGGGGTCCCAGAAGAAAGAGAGAAAAAGAAAGGGTCTGAGAAAATATTTGAAGCGATTATAGTGGAAAACTTCCCTAACATGGGAAAGGAAATACTCACCCAAGTCCAGGAAGCACAGAGAGTCCCATACAGGATAAAGCCTGGGAAAAACACAACAAGACACATTTAATCAAACTAACAAAAATTAAATTCAAAGAAACAATATTAAAAGTAGCAAGGGAAAAACAAAAAATAACATACAAAGGAATCCCCATAAGGTTATCAGCTTATTTTTCAGTGGAAACTCTGCAAGCCAGAAGGGAGTGGCAGGATATACTTAAAGTGATGAAAGAGAAAAACCTACAACCAAGATTACTCTACCCAGCAAGGATCTCATTCAGATTCAATGGAGATGTCAAAAGCTTTACAGACAAGCAAAAGCTAAGAGAATTCAGAACCACCAAACCAGCTTTACAACAAATGCTAAAGAAACTTCTCTAAGTGGGAAACACAAAAGTAGAAAAAGACCCACAAAAGCAAACCCAAAACAATTAAGAAAATGGTAATAGGAACATACATATTGATGATAACCTTGAATGTAAATGGATTAAATGCCCCAACCAAAAGACACAGACTGGCTGAATGGATACAAAAACAAGACCCACATATATGCTGTCTACAAGAGACCCACTTCAGACCTAGGGACACATACAGACTGAAAGTGAAGGGATGGAAAAAGATATTCCATGAAAATGGAAATCAAAAGAGAGCTGGAGTAGCAATACTCGTATCACATAAAATAGGCTTTAAAATAAAAATTGTTACAAGAGATAAGGAAGGACACTACATAACGATCAAAGGATCAATCCAAGAAGAAGATATAACAATTATAAATTGCACCCAACATAGGAGCACCTCAATACATAAGGCAAATGCTAACAACCATGAAAGGAGAAATCGACAGTAACACAATAATAGTAGGGGACTTTAACACCCCACTTACACCAATGGACAAATCATCAAAACAGAAAATAAATAAGAAAACAGAAGCTTTAAATGATACAATAGACCAGATAGTCTAATTGATATTTATAGAACATTCCACCCAAAAGTGGCAGAATACGCTTTCTTCTCAAGTGCACATGGAACATTCTCCAGGATAGATCACATCTTGGGTCACAAATCAAGCCTCAGAAAATTTAAGAAAATTGAAATCCTTTCAAGCATCTTTTCTGACCACAACGCTATGAGATTGGAAATCAATTACAGGAAAAAAAATGTAAAAAACACAAATACATGGAGGCTAAACAGCACGCTACTAAATAACCAAGAGATCACTGAAGAAATCAAAGAAGAAATAACAAAATACATAGAAACAAATGACAATGAAAACACGATGACCCAAAACCTATGGGATGCAGCAAAAGCAGTTCTACGAGGGAAGTTTATAGCAATTCAATCTCACCTCAAGAAACAAGAAAAATCTCAAATAAACAATCTAACCCTACACTTAAAACAACTAGAGAGGGGCTTCCCTGATGGGGCAGTGGTTAAGAATCCGCCTGCCAACTCAGGGGACACGGGTTCGAGCCCTGGTCCAGGAAGATCCCACATGCCACGGAGCAACTAAGCCTGTGCACCACAACTACTGAGCCTGCACTCTAGAGCCCGTGAGCCACAACTACTGAAACCCGTGAGCCACAACTACTGAAGCCCGTGAGCCTAGAGCCTGTGCTGTGCAACAAGAAAAGCCACTGCAATGAGAAGCTCATGCACCACAATGAAGAGTAGCCGCTGCTTACCGCAACTAGAGAAAGCCAGCACTCAAAAACAAAGACCCAATACAGCCAAAAATAAATTAAAAATTAAAAAAAAAAACAACTAGAGAAAGAAGAACAAAGAAAACCCAAAGTCAGTAGAAAGAAAGAAATCATAAATATCAGAGCAGAAATAAATGAAATAGAAACAAAGAAAACAATAGCAAAGATCAATAAAACTAAAAGCTGTTTCTTTCAGAAGATGAACCAAATTGATAAACCCTTAGCCAGATTCACCAAGATAAAAAGGGAGAGGACTCAAATCAATAAAATTGGAAATGAAAAAGGAGAAATCACAACTGACACTGCAGGACCACAAAGGATTATAAGAGACTACTTCAAACAACTATATGCCAATAAAATGGACAACCGTGAAGAAATGGACAAATTCTTGGAAAGGTACAATTTTCCAAGACTGAACCAGGAAGAATTAGAAAATATAAACAGACCTGTCACAAGTAATGAATTTGAAACCATAATTAAAAACCTTCCAATAAACAAAAGTCCAGGACCAGATTGCTTCACAGGCAAATTCTACCAGACATTTAGAGAAGAGCTAACACCCATCCTTCTCAAAGTCTTCCAAAATATTTCAGAGGGAGAAACACTCCCAAATTCATTCTACGAAGTCACCATCACCCTGATACCAAAACCAGAAAAAGATGTCACAAAAAAAGAAAATTATAAAACTATATCACTGATGAACATAGATGCAAAAATCCTGAATAAAATACTAGCAAACAGAATCCAACAGCACATTAAAAGGATCATACACCATGAGGAAGTGGGATTTATCCCAGGTATGCAAGGATTCTTCAATATACACAAATCAGTCAATGTGATACACCACATTAACAAATTAAGGAATAAAATCCATATGATCATCTCAATAGATGCAGAAAAACTTTTGACAAAATTCAACACCAATTTATGTTAAAAACTCTCCAGAAAATGGGCATAGAGGGAACCTACCTCAACATAATAAAGGCCATATATGACAAACCCACAGCAAGCATCATTCTCGATGGTGAAAAACTAAAAGCATTTGCACTAGGGTCAGGAACAAGACAGGGATGTCCACTCTCACCACTCTTATTCAACATAGTTTTGGAAGTCCTAGCCACAGCAATCAGAGAAGAAAAAGAAATAAAAAGAATACAAATTGGAAAAGAAGAAGTAAAACTGCCACTGTTAGCCAATTATGTAATACTATACATAGAAAATCCTAAAGATGCCACCAGAAAACTACTAGAACTAATCAATGAATTTAGTAAGGTTGCAGGATACAAAATTAATGCACAGAAATCTCTGGCATTCCTATACACCACCAACAAAAAATCAGAAAGGGAAATTAAGGAATCACTCCCATTTACCACTGCAGCAGAAAGAATAAAATACCTAGGAATAAACCTACCTAAGGAGGTGAAAGACTTGTACTCAGAAAACTATAAAACACTGATGAAATAAATTAAAGATGACATAAACAGATGGAGAAATATACCATGTTCTTAGATTGGAAGAATCAATATTGTGAAAATGACTATACTACCCAAAGCAATCTACAGATTCAATGTAATCCCTATCAAACTACCAATGGCATTCTTCACAGAATTAGAACAAAAAATTTTACAGTTCATATGGGAACACGAAAGACCCCTAATAGCCAAAGCAATCTTGAGAAAGAAAAACGGAGTTGGAGGAATCAGGCTCCCCAACTTTAAACTATACCACAAAGCTACAGTAATCAAGACAGTATGGTACTGGCACAAAAACAGAAATATAGATCAATGGTACAGGACAGAATGCCCAGAGATAAACCCATGCACCTATGCGCACCTAATTTATGACAAAGGAGGCAAGAACATACAATGGAGAAAAGACAGCCTCTTCAATAAGTGGTGCTGGGAAAACTTGACAGCTACATGTAAAAGAATGAAATTAGAACACTACCTAACACCATACACAAAAATAAACTCCAAATGGATTAAAGACTTAAATGTAAGACCAGACAGTATAAAACTTTTAGAGGAAAACATAGGAAAAACACTCTTTGACGTAATCCACAGCAAGATCTTTTTTGACCCACCTCCTAGAGTAACAGGAATAAAAATAAAAATAAACAAATGGGACTTAATTAAACTTAAATGCTTTTGCACAGCAAAGGAAACCATAAAGAGGACAAAAAGACAACCCTCAGAATGGGAGAAAATATTTGCAAATGAAACAACAGACAAAGGATTAACCTCCAAAACATACAAACAGTTCATGGAGCTCAATATTTAAAAAACAAACAATCCAGTTAAAAAATGGGCAAAAGACCTAAATAGACATTTCACCAAGGAAGACATACAGATGGCCAAGAGGCACATGAAAAGATGCTCAACATCACTAATTATTAGAGAAATGCAAATCAAAACTACAGTGAGGTATCACCTCACACTGGTCAGAAAGGCCATTATCTAAAAAGCTAGAAAAAATAAATGCTGGAAAGAGTGTGGTGAAAAAGGAACCCTCCTATACTGTTAGTGGGAATGTAAATTGTTACAACCACTATGGAAAACAGTATGGAGGTTCCTTAAAAAACTAAAAACAGACCTACCATAAGACCCAGCAATCCCACTGCTGGGCACATACCCTGAGAAAACCATAATTCAAAAAGAGTCATGTACCCAAATATTCACTGCAGCTCTATTTACAATAGCCAGGACATGGAAGCAACCTAAGTATCCATCAACAGGTGAATGGATAAAGAAGATGTGGCACATATATACAATGGAATATTACTTAGCCATAAAAAGAAAAGAAATTGAGTTATTTGTAGTGAGGTGGTATGCTAACACATATATATGGAATCTAAAAAAACAAAATTGGTTCTGAAGAATCTAGAGGCAGGACAGGAATGAAGACGTAGATGTAGAGAATGGACTTGAGGACATGGGTAGGGGGAGGGGGAAACTGGGGCAAAGTGAGATTAACATCGACATATATACACTACCGAATGTAAAATAGACAGCAAGTGGGAAGCAACCGCATAGCACAGGGAGATCAGGGCGGTGCTTTGCGATGACCTAGAGATGTGGCATAGGGAGGGCAGGAGGAATGCTCAAGAGGGAGGGGATATGGGGACATGCATATGCGTATGGCTGATTCGTTTTGTTGTGCAACAGAAACTAAGATGGTATTGTGAAGCGGTTATAATCAACAACCCATGAAGATCTATTAAAAAAAAGATTCAAAGAATTAAAGGATCCGTTGGACTGAGAAGTTTAGACTTTGG
Source organism: Delphinus delphis (assembly GCF_949987515.2). Taxonomy (NCBI): domain Eukaryota; kingdom Metazoa; phylum Chordata; class Mammalia; order Artiodactyla; family Delphinidae; genus Delphinus; species Delphinus delphis. Next base: position 170,425,439 of record NC_082683.1, read on the forward strand.
GGAGAGGTCTGTGTCTTAAACAATGGGTTGGATTCAAACAGAAGGAGAGGAGAGAAACTGACATTTCCTTATTCAGGCAAAGAAGCAGGAGGCTGGTTTATAAACATCCAATGGCACGTGTCTGCTTCAGGAGGCTGAGAGGGAAATATTTTTCCAATCTGTCCCCATTTACTGGGCTGATACTCATTCAAAATGCTCCCAGCAAATGCCTAGCAAAGCTGTCGAGTGAGGGGGTCAGTGGCTTGGGTCTAGGGGTCCAGGCATGTGTGGATTAGTGACTGTCTTGGCGTTTTGCGGAGGTTATGTGTGGTGATGTCTCCCTCAGAGGGGCAGCTCCCCATAGGGTAGCAGGAACAGAGTAGATAACCCAGTGAATGGTGGTTGTTATGACCTGAAGTAGATTGATGGAGAGAAAAATCAGTACACGAAGATGTCATTGTGCTCATGTATTGAGAGGGTACTGTCTGGACTCAACCAGAATATTTTTAAAGGGAAAAAAAGAAAAGCTTTTCTCTCTTTATTCCCCCTTCCTTCCCTAACAACTCTTTCCCAGAAGCATGTACCACTTAACAAATCACATTAGTAACAGAATGGTCTTGTGGCAGTTGACCCAAGAGTCCAGGTGACAGCAGTGGGGAAGGAAAAGGCAGGCTACTGGTTGGGAAAATTAGAATAGGCTTTGTCTCCAAAGCTGACTTGCGATACTAAACTCGCTTAACATATCACGTAAAGTTCACAGCATTCAGGTGATGCCTCACTGTGCCAAGGACAGTGCTGGGTCCCAACCCAAACCTCATCAGGTAAGCCTGTGAGGTCTTCACTGGCTTTGGGGAACTGCCTGGGGCCACCTCCCCAGCATTCACATCTAGAGCACTAACCACAGTCAAGTGGGTGAGGACACAGCCCCGAGGCCTGCCCTTGAGATGCCACAGAGCCGCTTGAAGAACGAGGGGAAGGAAGAGCCAATCACTCTTCTGAGGTTGTCTTCTAGGCTTTCTCTGTGTAGGACCTGTGCCACCATCTTTTCTTACCTTATCCTGTGTCATTTCTGATTTACAAAAAATCTTAATGTATACCTAAAATTAGCTTCCTAAATATTGCTGTGTACATTAAACTGTGATAATGTTCTTCCTTTGTGACCGACCATATTCTAGAAATACAATAATAACACGTTTAGGTTGAGCATAGTCAGGGCCTCAGGAGGGCCCACCAATTTGTCCTTTCTGTCCAGAAGTACCTGGTCATCGTACCTCATGCCTTGGCATCCTTTTCTTAACAGAGTGATAATTATGTATTAGTGGAATATATGCTTATTATATCCAGAAATTAAAGTTGTGAGAGGCATTGTGCATCCAGGTCCCTGTGGCTGGATGGTCACATCTGTTAGAAATAAATCACTTTAAAAAATTATATTAGCCTTACAGACGGTCAAGAAATGGAGGGAGGTGAGGGAGGGGCGACTGGGGCGAGGACGCTTGATTTTAAATCTTGTGAAATAGAGTGTGGTCAGTCTGCTGTCAGCATATTACAACATTCAGACACCAACTCTGTATTTCTGCTCTTTGAACCCCAGGTGGCCAATTAATGGTATGTGCTATTTATTCATTACAAAATAGGCAGGATAAATTGAATGGTTAGATTGGCTGATAAGAATTCTTAGCAAGGAGTGGAATAAAAGATGATAGATGACGAGAGACACCCCCCCCCCAAAAAATAATAAAATTCTTTGGGAAATTCCAGAAAAAATCTGGAGTCATTTTCCTCTTAAATGTACCTGGAGTTTCAACTGGAAACAAGGAAATTTAAATGGAAAGATTCTCTGGTAAATGTTCTTCCTAAAATGTATTCTCTTTAATTCTCTCAGTTGTGTTTCCTTAGAGTTTCTTTCCTTCCTAAGGCAGAAAGACAGTCTTAAATTCTTCCCAATTATTAGTTTCATTAGGGTGTTTTGGTGCCTCTTTTTACGATAAGCAATGCCATCTTGCAGACTCTCTATTCATCAAGCTGCAAGTCAGCAAATGAGGAGCCTGTGAGTTTACCTGATGTTGTGAACACCCATTTTTGCAAATATGAATGAACTAAGGCAGGGATTATAAAACAATCTGTCTACATAATTAAAATTCCGTTTAAATATATGTATTAAACATATTAACTTACAAATATTCATTTTGTGGCCAAAGAGTAACGCTTCTACATAGCTGACATTTATTCCTATAAATAATGTTCTCGCTCTCTCTCTCTCTTATTTCAAAAGGTACATCAGAAGAATAAACTAGAAGAGAGTGAATTTTCGAGGGTTTTCTTTTAACTGATGCAGTAGTGGCATACCATGCAGTGTTACTAGATTGTATGCCTTGGGATCTGTAGAAGCTTGTAGAGGTTCCCAGAAATAAGAAATCCTTACCTCATCTTCAAAGATGCAAAAAGATAGTATGAATGCTCTTTGTTTCCTAACTTTTAAATAACTTAGTAATTCTAATAGTTCAGAAAGATAAAGTTTCCATCTGACAGCATCTAGAAGAAACGATTCAATTGGGTACACCTTTGAAAGCCAAATATATCATTTTAGAAGTCAGCATTTGTTTCAGCAGTGACTGTTTCTGACTATTTTAGGGTGTGTGGTCTACTGAGTATTTTCATTTTTGAGCCCTCCTGCCGGGTACTCCGTGGAAAATGGTCTGACCCTTTTCTTTCCATGAGGAGAGTGCCCTCTGCTGGTTATGTGTACATGCCACGTGCCACTGCTAAGACAAGAAACCACCTGTGCATCAAACGGGTGAGCAGTTAAGATGCATCTGAGCATCTTAGGGAGGTTTTTGGAAAATCCTTGCCTCTTCTTGTACTAGAATGATTGCAGGTGTGAAAGTGGCCATAGTTCACATAGTTTTCTTTTTGCTGCTGTATTATTGCACCCTGTTGGGGGATACATCTAGGCATTTCATGTGTCCTGCTTTTAAAATGCCCAGATGGTGACTACGTGCTCTGGTTTGAATTGAGCAGGCCTCATCTTTCATGCGCTGTAGTCCGCCTGGTTATCAGAGAGACACGAGACAAGGAAAATTCTTCCATTTTTCAGCTCCTCTTCATCTGTTTCGAGTCACCCGCAGTGAATGATGCACTTGCACAATTGTTAAGATGACAGTCACCGTGATAACTGAACATCGCTTCCCTGGGATGGGAAATGCCCTGTGTACCCGGAGCTCCCTGCTTCCCTCCCAGCCCAGTACCTTTTGTGGTGTAACTGATTACTTGCAATCTTGTAAGTAACACGGGAGTGAGAGGCGGTGTAAATATTTTATACCTTGCCGAAACCACTTACATTTGCACTGGTCTTCTTCACTCTAGACTTTAAGCTTAACAGAGAATTTAAATCAAATCATTCAACCTGAGAAATAGTCAAAAGAACAAATAAAATACATGTAACAGTGTAACTGGTTAAAATAGCCCAAGTGCATAATAGAGGTTTAGGATGAGTTTGTGACATGCCCATTTTACAGGGCTTTCGTCTCCAACTATATTCTTCAAAGTGCCATCTGGGCAATGACCATCGGTATCATTTTTATCAGTAATAGTCAGCACTTCCCACTGGGAAATTAGTCAAGGGGATGAGATTTTTTTTACAAATCATCCTTAAGCATTTATCTTCCAAAAAGCGTTGTAGGACTTTGTCCATTACAAGGCCGGGACCTAAATGAGTTCCTTGTTCTTATTTTAGAACTTTATTCATGATAAGCTAGTGATTGGATTGCATTTGATTTTTCAGAGAAGGAAATGATATTGCTTTGTTTTCCTTCTTAGTAATAGCTTTTCTGAAGGCAGAATGTTAATATAGTCCAGTTGTCTCCAAACTTTTTAGAATGTGCACTCCTATAAATAACAATTTTGGGAGTACACATTTCCATTATATGTATGTTTACTTACTTATAAATTATAAAATATGTACTAGTGAACAAATATTATTTACACTATGAAAGTAGAAATTTTTTTTCTTATAATTTTATTTTATTTTTTAACATCTTTATTGGAGTATAATTGCTTTACAATGGTGTGTTAGTTTCTGCTTCATAACAAAGTGAAATCAGTTATACGTATACATATATCCCCATATCTCTTCTCTCTTGCATCTCCCTCCCTCCCACCCTCCCTATCCCATCCCTCTAGGTGGTCACAAAACACCGAGCTGATCTCCCTGTGCTCTGCGGCTGCTTCCCACTAGCTAGCTATTTTACATTTGGTAGTATATATATGTCCATGCCACTCTCTCACTTTGTCCCAGCTTACCCTTCCCCCTCCCTGTATCCTCAAGTCCATTCTCTAGTAGGTCTGCATCTTTATTCTCTTCTTGCCCCTAGGTTCTTCATGACCATTTTTTTGTTTTGTTTTTTAGATTCCATATATATGTGTTAGCATACAGTATTTGTTTTTCTCTTTCTGACTCACTTCACTCTGTATGACAGACTCTAGGTCCATCTACCTCACTACAAATAACTCAATTTCGTTTCTTTCTATGGCTGAGTAATATTCCATTGTATATATGTGCCACATCTCTTTTATCCATTCATCTGTTGATGGACACTTAGGTTGCTTCCATGTCCTGGCTATTGTAAATAGAGCTGCAATGAACATTGTGATACATGACTCCCTTTGAATTATGGTTTTCTCAGGGTATATGCCCAGTAGTGGGATTGCGGGGTTGTATGGTAGTTCTATTTTTAGTTTTTTAAGGAACCTCCATACTGTTCTCCATAGTGGCTCTACCAATTTACATTCCCACCAACAGTGCAAGCAGGTTCCCTTTTCTCCACACCCTCTCCAGAATTTATTGTTTGTAGATTTTTTGTTGATGGCTATTCTGACCGGTGTGAGAAGATATCTCATTGTAGTTTTGATTTGCATTTCTCTAATGATTAATGATGTTGAGCATTCTTTCATGTGTTTGTTGGCAATCTGTATATCTTCTTTGGAGAAATGTCTATTTAAGTCTTCTGCCCATTTTTGGGTTGGGTTGTTTGTTTTTCTGATATTGAGCTGCATGAGCTGCTTGTAAATTTTGGAGATTAATCCTTTGTCAGTTGCTTCATTTGCAAATATTTTCTCCCATTCTGAGGGTTGTCTTTTCGTTTTGTTTATGGTTTCCTTTGCTGTGCAAAAGCTTTGAAGTTTCATTAGGTCCCATTTGTTTATTTTTGTTTTTATTTCCATTTCTCTAGGAGGTGGGTCCAAAGGATCTTGCTGTGATTTATGTCATAGAGTGTTCTGCCTATGTTTTCCTCAAAGAGTTTGATAGTGTCTGGCCTTACATTTAGGTCTTTAATCCATTTTGAGTTTATTTTTGTGTGTGGTGTTAGGGAGTGTTCTAATATCATTCTTTTACATGTAGCTGTCCAGTTTTCCCAGCACCACTTATTGAAGAGGCTGTCCTTTCTCCACTGTATATTCTTGCCTCCTTTATCAAAGATAAGGTGACCATACGTGCGTGGGTTTATCTCTGGGCTTTCTATCCTGTTCCATTGATCTATATTTCTGTTTTTGTGCCAGTACCATACTATCTTGATTACTGTAGCTTTGTAGTATAGTCTGAAGTCAGGGAGCCTGATTCCTCCAGCTCCCTTTTTCTTTCTCAAGATTGCTTTGGCTATTTGGGGTCTTTTGTGTTTCCATACAAATTGTGAAATTTTTTGTTCTAGTTCTGTGAAAAATGGCAGTGGTAGTTTGATAGGGATTGCACTGAATCTGTAGATTGCTTTGGGTAGTAGCGTCATTTTCACAGTGTTGATTCTTCCAATCCAAGAACATGGTATATCTCTCCATCTATTTGTATCACCTTTAATTTCTTTCATCAGTGTCTTAAAATTTTCTGCATACAGGTCTTTTGTCTCCTTAGGTAGGTTTATTCCTAGATATTTTATTCTTTTTCTTGCAATGGTAAGAGGGAGTGTTTTCTTAATTTTACTTTCAGATTTTTCATTGAAAGTAGAAATTTTAAAAGCAGTAGACATAGATAAAATCATCAGAATATTAGAATATTTGCTTAATCAGGAAATACCATCATTAGCTAGTACCTCAGGGCACAATATACACTTATTAAAAGATTCATTGTTAAATACTGGATGTCAATCCATTTTCCATGTGGTCTCCTTGACAATATCAAATTTTTTTGTAAATCTCTGGTCAACTATGATTGGACTATCAGTGCTTATATCTCATACTATGGCTGGTAAAGAGCTTGTCTCTTAAGTAAGAAATATCAAACCGGACTTTTACTTATTCTTTATTAATTATGAATTTAAGTATTATATCTGAACCATGGTTTTTCCTTCTTTCAGGAATCTTGAAAGTCACCCATGTTTCCAAATGTAGTATAGTTAAAACCAGATAATATAATTCATGAACCCACTTAGCATGGAACCATAAACTGTGCTGAAAAAAAAGCATAAAGCATGATGTGCTAAAAGCAAATAAATGAGATAAATATTTCCAGCTCCTCCACATTGTAAAACTCCCATTCTTCCCTTTCTAGGGACTGATCCAGAACTTCAGTTATTCATTCACTTATCCAATCAATATGCCACCTGGGTATGCAGCAGTGAATACACTGGACAAAAATTCTTTCTTCTTGAGGCTTTTATTCTAGTGGGGAAAGACAATAAACAGGATAAGTAAGCAATTTATATATATATATATATATGTGTGTGTGTGTGAGTGTGTGTGTGTGTGTGTGTGTGTGTGTGTGTGTGTATATATATATTGATATGGTATGATAAGGGCAATGGAAAAAAATAAATCATAGATGAGGGATCAGAGGTTCTGCCCTGGCCTAGTAGGGGAGTGTTATATTGGCCAAGCATGGGACTGGGAAGAGTGTTGGCCTGTTGGGATAGGGAGGGTGGTATTTAACGTAAGGAGTCCAGGGAAAGCCTCACAAGAAGGTAACATTAGAGCAGAGATTTGAAGGAGAAAACCATGCATTTAACTGGAAGAAGAATCTTAGTTCTGGAATGGGGATGCATATTCATATTCTGGGCTTCAGAAGTCTGGGTTTGGTCCCTGGGTGTTCCTTTAATTCCCAGAATCCATCGTATGTGCATTGACCTTCAGCCTAGGATTCCTAAAGGTCAGGTTCAACCACTGACATCCCTTTGATGGGTAAATACTTCGTTGCTTGGGGACTTAAGGCTAAACCACCAGATGAGTTGTGTAATGTAGACATTTTCCCAGTTTCCAAATCTGCTCTTTGGGTCCATAACATTCACATACTGGTAATGAAGTCTTCCTTGAATGCCAGTCCATCCTCTGGCTATCTAACAACCTTCATTTCTTGCCATACACTCTTTCAAAATGTCCTCATATTCCAGGTAAACCAGAATAAGACACATTCGTTGCAAAATAGAGAGAAGTTCTTTCCAATCACTATATCCAGCTTCAAGCCCAGGAACTCTTAACAATGTTCCATATCTTTCTCTAGTGTTTTTCCTAATCCCATTTTAATAATCTATAGCCCCCAAAATAAATGGTAAGTGTAACTACCCCAAAACATCATATATACGATATTGGACTAAAAGAAGAGAATGCATATTTATATGCATGACACAACAACAAAAAAGAAAACAGTACAGTCCATAGACTTTATTTCTGTAACAGGTCATGAGGCCAGTAGTGATATTTATGATTTCCGTTTCTTATCTCCCTAATGAATTGGGGTTATTTGGCTGATGAGCTCAATCAACCAAGCTCATTTCTGAAGGATCTGAGTTCTTGGTGGTCTTGCATCCATAAGCTTGCAGTGATCTTCCATTAGCCTGGCGAGATGGTCAAAAAAAGAGAGGGAGGTCTCTGTTTTATCCTATCAATCACCCCAGCCACTGCATTTTTTTTTTTTTTTTTGCCTCCTTGCCTAGTGGCAGAAGGTAATCCAAATGATGAGGCAACAGTTTTCTAACTTCAGTTCAGTGAAACCATTATAGAAGCATTTCTCTTCCAAATTAGCAGATTCCAGAGTCTCAGTTACAGTAAATAAAACTTTTGCAAATTGATCTTTAGTCTTATTATATTTGAAAGGATGCCTCCCCTCCCTGCCTTTCTACCCTCAGTCTTCTGGGATTTCTGCATCATATATGAAGGTCAAATGGTTAACTGTAAATTCTCTTCTGACTCCAAGACTCTAGGAATTTTAAATTTGTTTTAATTTGCTTAAATCTTGCGTTGAATGATACTGTGCTACTCTTCTATCTAATATACGTAGTACACTTCCTACCTATTGCTATTTAAAGCCCATCCTGTCTGTGGAGTTTTTTGTGACTGCTTAATTTAAGCCCATGATGACTTCTTACATGTATACCTTTAGTGCTAGTTTCCATGTGTTTTTACAGTGCTTTCACAAATGTGAGTCTTGCATTCCTAACGGCTTGCAGTTCCAGAAATCCAAGATTTGCATGCTTTGTACTTCTTTTCCACTCCCTTTAGTGCCTAGCACCATGCTAGAAAAGAATAGTTGTTAAATCAATATTTGACTGTGGATTTGACTCTCAGACCATAAACCAATCTCAGCATTTTTCTTTGCTGAGATTTTTTTAAACAAAGCATAAAATCAAATTTATAAATAAATCAACTATACTTCAATTATAAATAAATAAACAAGTGCCCTTTGAAATCCCCATACCCCCTCCCCTCCATTGCCTTAGCTGCTTCTATTAGCAAGGGTCTGATTCAGAGCACTTTTATTGAGTGCCACTATGTACCAGGCACTTTCAGAAAGGTCATCTGGTTTAATCCTCACAAAAGTCCATGAGAAATAGATTAACTGTTAGAAACCAAGACTCAGAAAAAGTAGGTAATTTGCCAAAGGTCCCTCTAGTATGAGTGACAGAGCTGTAACTTGAACTCCGGTCTTCTACGCTGACTGCTTTTTTATTAAAGCACTTCGACTCTCAGAGTTTACCTCATTCCCCAGACATTAGTCACAGGGCTTCTCAGAGAATTTCCTCCTGCACTAAAGACATCATTTCTGGCTTTTTGCTAAGACAAGACAAGCAAAATGATAGATTATAGAATAATTTTAATAATGCATTCAAAATACCGAACTCACAGCACACTGTCTATCCTCAGTGAGAAAATTTTTTTTCTGTTTTGTCCAAGGGTCTAATAAAAATGATTATGCAAAATTAAAAACAATCTTTGATTTGCCTAAATGAAAATAAGAACCACAACTTCTAGCTCTCAGAACCAATAAAAGTTGTTTTCATTTTTAATTAAGTATGCTTAGCTTAAGTACATTTTCTCTTAAGGTGTAATGACTAACCCGTGATCATTTCCTTTTGTTTATTCATTTAAAGTGCAAATAAAAGCAGATAATCAATAGATCATAATCTAAAACTAGAGGATTTACAAGTTAATAAGCTTGAGTCAATAGATATTCCATACCGAAACCCTCAGTGCTGAACCTGACATAATTTGCTTTGCACTAAGCTGGTTGACTTAATGCTTTAATTTAATTCCAATATTACCTGAAAAATCCAAAGAAAAGGGGAAATTTTAAATCCTATTAAAATGTTTTCAAAACAACAACACAACTGCTTCAGTGTGCCACCAGCTTCTGCAGAAAACACCTGGGCTCTGATTGTTGATAACAGTTAACCCCTTTGGAGCCTGGCACAAATGAATTGTGGAAGACGGTCTACCTTTACAATATCTTTTCTTAGCCTCAAGTGTTATCAGTTTTTAGTCTTATAACATCTGCTTTTCCTGACTTGCAGGCAAACTATTGGCGTTGTGTTTATTTGGAAGCAAGTTTTCTATTCCCCTTGATTCCTCTTGAGATTATCATTCAGTCTGACATCCCATAAACCAGAACATTAAACAGGTCAGAGAGCAGAGGATGCCTTTCCTGGGTCCCTGGAAAGAAGAAATGAGACCCTCTCCATATGAAGAAGTAGCATAGGCTGGCTTCCACCTTCCAAAGTCTGGTGGGACTAATGGGGGTACATTCAAGGTTATAAGCCCAGACTCTATAGTCAGAAGGCCTCAACTCAAATCCTGGTTCTGTCCCTTATAATTATATGACCATGGACAATTTGCTTCAACTGTCTTTACATCTATTTCCTTATCTGAAAATGAGGATAAGAGCAGTGTCTATCTCATGAGGTTGTTTTAAGGATTAAACAATGTAATATACATTAGGCACTTGGAAAATGCCTGCTGTATAGCAAGCACTCAGTGTGATTAACCCTTGAGAAACTCTTTAGGAAAAGGATGAAAAAGTACACAGAACATATGCTAAGAATAACTTTGAAAGCAGCAGCAGCGCTGAAGGTAGTGGTCAGATGTGTCTTTCGGCACTGTTTTGTGTGCACAGCCGAAGTCCTAATGTATTCCATTTGTTACCATCCTCACAACATCATCTGTGAGTTCTCAGTCTGGTTTTCATTTTGTGTTATCACTGGTCCCATTGTAGCCAGAGTGGCGGTATGTTTCGGCTGCCCTTTAACTAGACCAGCTTCAGCTTTCTCGTCCCATCGTTGTCGCCAAGAACAAGTCAGTTCACTTTGCTAAAATAAATGGGCCAGAAGTTGTGCACTGGCTTTTGACCATAGAGTACACTTTTCTATTCAGGAAGCATACTCAGAAAACAGAGAACAGAAAGCTCCTTGATTTTTATGGTGAACATTTGTTCACATTTCTCCATCTCTCTCTGAAATCACATGCATCTAAGTCTTACCATCAACGTAGGTGACAGTTGTTACATACTTGTTTCCTGTGCCTGCACGGACTTGATCAATGCCATTCACACTCCTGTCACTTCAGTTGAGCTATGTATGCTGTCGGTACTACACACGTTGAGTTTAATTGCCACTTAAAATGTCTTCAAAAAGATTACACCATGATTTCGCATTAAAATGAAAAGTTATTGTATAAACAGAAAGGCACAGAAGCAGCAGCTTAATATATAATTTAAAAAAAAAAACCTATACCCATGCAAGTCTAAAGGTGTCTTTCCACAAATATAAAACAAAAACTCCAAGTGTTAAAAAAGCATTGTATGTTCATTCAATTGGAAGTATTTTTTCCTTTCTTAGGTATACATAAAATAACAGTGTGTCTTGGATTCCTTCAAATTCAAGCATTCAAAGAAATGAGGTATATTCCATGACGAATTTATTTTACTAAAGTACAGTTGATTCACAATGTTGTGTTAATTTCTGCTGTACAGCAAAGTGATTCAGTTATACATATATATATATATATATATATATATACACACATTCTTTTTCATATTCTTTTCCATTGGTTTATCACAGGATATTAAATATAATTCCCTGTGCTATACAGTAGGATGTTGTTGTTTATCCTTTCTATATATAATAGTTTGCACCTGCTAATCCCAAACTCCCAGTCCATCCATCCCCCACCCCCTCACCCTTGGCAACCACAAATCTGTTCTCTATGTCTGTGAGTCTATTTCTATTTTGTAGATAAGTTCATTTGTGTTATATTTTAGATTCCACATATAAGTGATATTATATGACATTTGTGTTTCTCTTTCTGACTTACTTCACTTAGTATGATAATCTCTAGGTCTATCCATGTTGCTGCAATGGCATTATTTCATTCTTTTTTATGGCTCAGTAATATTCCATTGTGTATATATACCACATCTTCTTTATCAATTTATCTGTCAGTGGATACTTAGGTTGCCTCCATGTCTTGGCTGTTGTAAACAGTGCTGCTATGAACACTGGGGTACATTATCTTTTCGAATTATAGTATTCTCCAGATAAATGCCCAGAAGTGGGATTGCTAGAGCATACGGCAACTCATTTTTTAAGGAACCTCCATACTGTTTTCCATAGTGGTTACACCAATTTATATTCCCATCAACGGTGTAGGAGGATTCCCTTTTCTCCATACCCTCTCCAGCATTTGTTATTTGTAGATCTTTTAGTGATGGTTATTCTGACCGGTGTGAGGTGTTACCTCGTTGTCATTTTGATTTGCACTTCTCTAATAATTAGCACTTCTCTAATAATTAGCACTTCTCTGATGACCATTCTTTCATGTGCCTGTTGGCCACCTGTATGCCTTCTTTGGAGAAATGTTTGTTTAGTTATTCTGCCCATTTTTCTATTGGGTTGTTTTTTGTTGTTGTTGTTATTGAGTTGTATGAGCTGTTTATATATTTTGGAAATTAAGCCCTTACTGGTCATATCGTTTGCAAACATTTTCTCCCATTCTGTGGGTTGTCTTTTCATTTTGGTTATGGTTTCCTTTGCTGTGCAAAAGATTATAAGTTTGATTAGGTCCTGTTTGTTTATTTTTGCTTTTATTTCTATTGCCTTGGGAAACTGGCCTGAGAAAAGCTTGGTATGATTTATGTCAGAGAATCGGGTTTTTTTTTTTGGTGTGGCATTGCCTAGATTATCAGTACAATAATGAATAGAGGGAATTCTGGCTTACCTGATTGTTATATTAATGGGAAGGTTTCTAAGGCTTTTATGTTAAATATGGGTTGGCCAAAAAGCTCGTTTGGGTTTTTTCATAAACCGTTATGGGAAAACTCAAACGAACTTTTTGGCCAGCCCAATATAATTTACTGTATGGTTTTAGTAAATGTTTTTGATCAGACTAAGGATAATTTCTTCCATTTTCACCTGGCAAAGAGGTTTTATCATGAACGGGTGTTGAATTTTGTTAATTCTATTAAGATGGTCATATGGGAATCAACTTTTCTAAGGGCTAAATCTTATACAGTCATGATATCTCTTTTAAATATATTGTTGGACTCTATTTGCTAATATTATGACTTTTTCATCTCATCTCAAGTGATTTTGGTCAACAGAAACACATTTTTCTTGTTATGTTCTTGTCCAATTTTGATATTTTCTTGATGACATGTCATGAGTTTGGTATGTGGCCCAGTTTACCTCTTTTCTGGAACCCTTTGTCTATACATAATATTATCTGTTACTTGCAGATTTAGTTAAAAGCAATAACAAAAAACTTCACTGGTAAAACTCTCTGGACCTGGGCCTTTTTGAAGTAAGGGGCTGATTTAGGGCTTTATTTATTTTTATTTTAAGACTGATTAATGTATTTGAGTACATTTGTTTAAGTTCTCCTATTTTTCTCGAATTGCCCACTTTATGTACACTTTCACATTTACTATCATAAACTGGTTCACATTTTCCTATTTCCAAGGATAACCTGGCCCGTGAGGACTAAATGAGTATCTGCCATCCTAATACCCAAGACCCTCTGAAAAGTATCATTTTGAGTTTATTAGCACCAACCTCCCTTTGTAAATGTCCCATACTACCTAATAGTATGATTTATTCTTCATTGGAGAAAGACATTGTCTTTTTCAGCTCAGCCCCCAAAGTCAGGGTAAGAACACAAAAACGGTATCATATTCCATGCCCTATAGGTAAAAGCGAAAAATCATGCTCATTATTATATGATCCAGTTTATATATATATATATATATATATATATATATACACACACATATATGTATATACATATATATGTAAATACATTTCTAAAGACCAAATAGCTGACGTCAATAACAAGGAAGAATTTACTCAATTAGTCAATGCATATTTATCCAGTACCTACTAGGTCTTCACAGCAAACATTTACAAAGGTAGTGTTTATGGATTTAACCTAAAAGATCTACTTACATTCGTAAGATGCTACGCCATTTTTCAAAATCATTCTCCATATATTCTCCATATAAGCCAGGGTACTATGCACTAAAAATACCTTGTGAGTTATTCAGTACTTTAGACTCAACCTTTTATTTATGCATAGCTTCCAGAATATCTATTGAATATCTTATGCATAGAAGCATCTCTTAGATGCTTAGGATAATAATAAAACCTAGCACTTATTAAATTCCTACTGCATAACAGAAACTATTCTACAAGTTAACTCACTAAAACTTACAAACTGAAAAAGATAGGTACTATTACTATTCCTTTTTTACATATGAAGAAACCAGAGTAAAGCAAGGTTAAGAAACAGTCCTGACGCGAAGCGTTTCGTTCACTTTGCAGTGGGAAGACAAACAAGTGAACAGACAGATATAATACAGTAGAAGATCCATTAATAAAGGAAGTAGATCTGTGAATAAATTCAAACCCATTCTCTGTCACACGGAGCAATGCTTTTGACGAAGAAATTTGGGACAACTTGTTTCAAACAAATAATTTGAATTGAAAAGAGTGTGTACATATGAGTTGGGAATCTCAAGTTCAGTTGCAAATCTAGTGTTGATGGATTGTAGGACCTTGTACAGGTAATTTAGGCCGTTTGGATTTTAGTTTCAACTACAAAATTAGCCTGTTGGAGTAGAATCCAGTTATAATTTTTTGACTCTTTACCCTTAATTAAAAGTTTTACTAATAGGACTTATGTATACATGGATATTTCATATTGAATCACAAGTACTATGAGTGTGTCTATCAAAAGTTGGAAATATAAGACTCCTCCCTTCACTGCATAAAAGTTCAAACAAATCTTTGATTAATCTTTAATTGGAACTGTCAGTTAAAGCCAAGTATAATGCAGTTAAGTGGTACAGTATAGTTCGTGAACCCCTTAGAGTCCCAGAAACGTTTTCAGGGATCTGCCAGGTCAAAAGTATTTTCATAATAATATGAAGACATTATGTGTCTTTTTCACTCTCATCCCCTCACAGGTGTACAGTGGAGTTTTCCAGAGCCTACATTATGTGTGATGATGCTTCTTCTCTGCTGGCTAACAGAATATGTGCTTCTGTGTTCTTTTCCTTTAATACTTTCTCAATTTTAACTTTTTATATAGCAAATATTGGTAGATATAAATCACAGAAACAAAAGCTTTTGGGAATCCTCTATTATTTTTAAGAAGTAGGGGTCCTGAGATCAAAACATTAGGACCACTGATGCAGTTGACAAGAACATTTGAAGTCAATATAGTACAGGAGTAAAAGCATAACCCTGCCACTTACTAGAACTGTGACTCTGGGCAAGTTACTTATCTAAGCCTCAGTTTCCTTATCTGTAATGTTACCACCCTCAGAACTTTGTTGTGAAGATGAAATGAGATTATGCATGTAAAGTCCTTTTTACACCAGGTCTGACGCAGTAAAAGCAAAAACTTTTATCAAAAATAATGATCCTGTCTTAGAAAGGATACACAAGAAAATGGTAAACTGATAACTTTTGTTACCATTGGGCAGGGAACTTGTCATTGTATCCTATTCACATGGAAGTCGCAATTTATCAAAAGTAACGATTTAATGAAAACTCTGAAATTTTTTTTTAATTACCTTGTTCCTAATAGATAAAGGCCTTGTTCATTTCTGATGAAATTTTATCTCTGAAAAGAGCATTGACCATCAATGATGGTAGCTCTTAGTATATGCATTGTTTTGCTGTGGAGACTACAGCCAACTGCAAGTTAATTGGCTGATACCCAAGCATACCTGTATCACTTTGCCGCACACAGAATTTTAGCTAACCTAGTTTCCACATGCAAAGTGAAAAGGAAGTCCTGATTTCTAAAAAATAGTATACCTCTCCTACATCATCAGTCTCTCTCTTGTTATTAGAGAATTCCCAACAGTATACACACATGCTCTAGCATCTCCCTTGTTTTTTAAATGTGATCCCACAGGCCCCTCCAGCTACCATCCTATTTCCCTGATCTCCTTCACAGCCACACTTCTCAGAAGACTTATGTTACTATTCTGTTCCTACTTCTATACATCTGGTTGTCCCTTCCTCCCACTCCAACGGATTTCTGCTGGCTCTACTTCCAAAGTATAAGTCCACTCAGTTAGTTTCATCTCTGCCATTATCACACTACTCCAAGCCACTATCAGCCCTCCCTGGACTTCTGCAAAAGCCACTCCCTCTTGACCCCCATTATCTACTGAATTGTGTTCCCCCCAAATTCATATGTTGATCCCCTAACCCCCAATGTGACTTTATTTAGAAATAGGACTATAGGGAAGTAATTAAGGTTAAATGAGGTTGTAAGAGTGGGGCCCTAATCTGATAGGACTGGTGTCCTTATAAGAAGAGGAAGAGACACAAGATATCTCTCCCTCTCTCCATGTGCACAGAGAGCAAAGCCACGTGAGGACACAGCGAGAAGGCAGCAGTCTACAACCAGGAAGAGAGCCCTCACCAGAAACCCTGATGGCACTGTGATCTGGGTGTTCTAGCCTCCAGACTGCAAGAATATAAATTTCTGTTTTTAAGCCAGTCTGGTATTTTTGTTATGGCAGCCTGAGTAGACTAATACAACCCCCTACATATATTTTTCCCACAGCAGCCATAGTGATCTTCTTTAATTTATTTATTTTTATTGAAGTACACTTGATTTACAATGTTGTGTTAGTTTCAGGTGTACAGCAGAGTGATTCAGATATATAGATATATAGATGATGTGCTTTTTCAGATTCTTTTCCACTGTAGGTTATTACAAGATATTGAATATAGTTCCCATGCTATACAGTATATCCTTGCTGATTATCAATTTTATATATAGTAGTGTGTATATTTTAATCCCAAACTCCTAATTTATCCCTCCTCACTACCTTTACCCTTTGGTAACCATAAGTTTGTTTTCTATGTCTGTGAGTCTGTTTCTGTTTTGTAAATAAGTTTAGTTGTACCATTTTTTAGATTCCACATATGTGATATCATATAATATTTGTCTTTGTCTGACTTACTTCACTTAATATAATAATCTCTAGGTCCATCCATGTTGCTGCAAATGGCATTATTTCATTCTTTTTATGGCTGAGTAATATTCCATTTTTTATATATATATATATATATATATATATATATATTCCACATCTTCTTTATCCATTCATCTATCCATGGACATTTAGGTTGTTTCTGTGTCTTGGCTATTGTAAATAGTGCTGCTATGAACACTGGGGTGCCTGTAGCTTTTTGAATTAGAGTTTTCTCCAGATATATGTGCAGGAGTGGGATTGCTGGATCATATGGTAACTCTGTTTTTAGTTTTTGAAGGAAGAATGATCTCTTTAAAACCTAAATCAAATTGTGTCACTCCCTTGCTTAAAGGCCTTCAATAATTTTCCATTGAAATTAGCATCAGACTCTAACTCTTATCTTGGCCTGAAAGCTATCCACCATCTGGCACCTGCCCATCACTTTGACCATACCTCAGGTCATCCTCCCTCACAGGCCTCACTCACACTAACTTCTCTCTGCCAGCAAAAATCTCAAGCTCATCCTTCTGCCTAAAAGTTCCCCCTGGGGCTTCCCTGGTGGCGCAGTGGTTGAGAGTCCTCCTGCCGATGCAGGGGGCGCGGGTTCGTGCCCTGGTCCGGGAAGATCCCACATGCCGCGGAGCGGCTGGGCCCGTGAGCCATGGCCGTTGAGCCTGCGAGTCCGGAGCCTGTGCTCCGCAATGGGAGAGGCCACAGCGGTGAGAGGCCCGCATACCGCAAAAAAAAAAAAAAAAAAAGTTCCCCCCTGGTTTTTCACATGGTTTCTTCTGTAGTCTTGCCTACATGGAACTTCCTCAAGGATCTTCACCCACCTTTCTTAAACCAAGACTCAGTCTTCCCTACCACCTAAAAAACACTAGTTCATCACTCTAATTATTTCCTTCATAATTTATCACAGCTTCTAATTCGCTGTCTCTGTCTCTCTCTCTCTCTCTGACCCACACACTCCCTCTCTCTCCATTTTCTTGTATAAATGTAGGACTCCTTACTTTTTCCCTCCTTACAATGTAAGACTCAGGAGGGTATGTCCTTGTCTCCCGTGCTTTCTGCTGTGTCCTCAGAGCTTAGGAGGGTGCCTAGTACACAGGAAACCTTCAATAAATATGTGTTTAATCAAGGGCTGAATAAACATAAGACTGGCTGGAATTAATGAAATTCTGTTCAATGCAGTTTAGTACAGTTTTACTGGTATTGCCATAAAATAGATTGCCAGAGTGGAATTGCTGGGTCACAGAGTATACACATTTTTAATTTTGATAGATCAGAAGGACTGCTTTTTAATATTTAGTGTGACTGATTTGCCACTTTAAAATTTAATTATCACAAATTTAATTTTTTTTCCTCTTCTCCTTTGAAAAATGAGCCATTTCAAAACCTTTCTCTTTTCTCCCCCAAGTTTTTATGGTAACTGAGGCTTCATCGTTCATTTGCAAGAACCCTAGCTTTTGTTTTATATGGATAGATTAAATTGATAGAGCCCATTTATCTATAAATGCGTTATCTATAAATGAGTTGAATCTTCTTGTTGCACTGACCCCCCCATTACAAAATGAATGATGTACTTCAATGAGAGAAGAAAATACCCCCTTTTTCACATGTCATTCTTCTTCTCTGAATGTAGATATTTGTGGAAGACACAAAAGTACACACAGCACTAACACATGAAAACTCTAAGCTGAACATTTTAAATTTGAAATTTACAGTTGTTACAACAGATGACCCCCGACTAATCAGTTATGTAACAATACATATCACAATTACTTGACGGGAGGATACGCATTTATACTTTCTTGAAATCTTTCCAATTGAGCCCTCTGACATCAGTTAGAACCCAGAGCTAGGAATGCTTTCACACTTGTTTGAACTTTTGAATTAGCTTCATTCTATTTTGTTGTCATCAACAGTATCCCTAAACTTTTCCAGCTGCCTTCTAGTTGTTTGATGTGTATAAAGTATAAGGGTATGGATGGTTCCACACAAACATGTCCCCACTACCAGCAAAAACCATAAACCAGGTACATGTGATTCAGGACAGAGGACAGTATAATTGTCTTCAATTCAGTCCAGCTGTTATAATCCCCACCTTGAGTTCAATCAAAAGACAAACACTGCAAAGAATAATTTCAAATTTTGAAATGGATCAAATATTCAATAAAATTTTTTTAAATCTTATTCCTTTTTTTAAATGTTATCATGTTTTAATTTATAGGAGAAGAAATTTTGTCTCTGAAGATTATGAGCTGAACAGGCACACATTTGGCCTAATTATATACAGTTGAGGAATAATGGCTTCCACCTCTTTGTACAACTGCCGTAGTCACTCATGTATAATATCTCTGACCATGGGCATTTTTTTTTTTTTTTTTTTTTTTTTTTTTGCGGTACACGGGCCTCTCACTGTTGTGGCCTCTCCCGTTGCGGAGCACAGGCTCCGGACGCGCAGGCTCAGCAGCCATGGCTCACGGGCCCAGCGGCTCCGCGGCATGTGGGATCTTCCCGGACCGGGGCACGAACCCGTGTCCCCTGCATCGGCAGGCGGACTCTCAACCACTGCGCCACCAGGGAAGCCCCATGGGCATTTTTATGTTAACATTATTTACAATGTTCCAATTGTAAGTTTACAATGTATAGCATATCTATTTTTTCTCTTTTTTTTAATTGAAGTATAGTTGATATATAATGTTGTGTTAGTTTAAGATATGCAGCAAAGTGATTCAGATATATATACATGTATTCTTATACATATATATGTATTCTTTTCAGATTCTTTTCCCTTATAGGTTATTTAAAAATATTGAGTAGATTTCCCTGTGCTATACAGTAGGTCCTTGCTGGTTATCTATTTTATATACAGTAGTGTGTATATTTTAATCCCAAACTCCTAATTTACCCTTGTTGTTCATCTATTTTATATTTAGTAATTTATATCTGCTAATCCCAAACTCCTAATTTATCCTTCCCTGCCTCCCTTTCCCCTTTGGTAACTATAAGTTTGTTTCCTCTGTCTGCGAGTTTATTTATGATTTAAGTTCATTTATATCTTTTTTTTTTTAAGATTCCACATATAAGTGATACCGTATGATATTTGTCTTTCTCTGTCTGGTGTACTTCACTTAGTATAATAATCTCTAGGTCCCTCCATGTTGCTGCAAAATCGTATTCCTAAGAAAATACTCTCCTATTACTTTTAAATATGACAGTCTGTACTTTATTGGCTGAATAATAATTAAATGAATGAATGAATTCATCTTAACAGATTTATTATTTTATCAGTCACTAACCATGACCAAAATTTAAACGTTCTTCCATTATTCCTTCAAATTGCATGGCAGAGTTCTGTTGTTCATTGTTTCCTAACAAATGTAGTCCAGAACCTTTAGGGTGACATTCACAGCCCTGTCCAATCTTACCACCAGTCTCTTCCCTTCCTTAATCCCCACTATTGCCCTGTATCCACAACCCTTCAGCTACGTTCAACTCTTAGCTCTTTTCCAAATGTATCCTGCATTTTTTCCTTCTGTTCTTTCTTCCAATCCCTCACACATTTTCATCTACTCAAACTCTACATCTTTCCTGTCCTACATCAGATGCCAGCGAAGTTTTCCCCCGCCCCTCACCTTCTTTCCCAATTAGAAGTATGTATCTCTTCAGTATTTCCCTGATTTCCCTGGCGCTCAGTATAGCATCTACTACACTCTGAATTGTGTGCATCTGTATATATTGTTGATCTGCTCTATTAGATTAAAAGTTCCTAAGCATCAAAAGCCTGTGCTCGGGCTTCCCTGGTGGCGCAGTGGTTGGGAGTCCGCCTGCCGATGCAGGGGACGCGGGTTCGTGCCCCGGTCCGGGAGGATCCCACATGCCGCGGAGCGGCTGGGCCCGTGAGCCATGGCCGCTGAGCCTGCGCGTCCGGAGCCTGTGCTCCGCAACGGGAGAGGCCACAACAGTGAGAGGCCCGCGTACCGCGAGGAAAAAAAAAAAGCCTGTGCTCTCCATCTCGTATCCCCACACCAACTTTACTGAATCTTGTACATATCAGATGCTCAAAAGGGTTTAAAGAATTGAATGGAGCTGCTGGCCGACAATACTAAATGTTTCCCCTGACCATTTTGGCAACTCTGTCTTGCCACTTAGCAACGCCACCTAACATAGACACACTGTTCACACACATGGCAATAGATCATGAACCCAAAGGGTGTTTTCTTCTTCCTTTCTTGTACTGTCAGTCGATCTTTCATTCTGGAGCAACTCTACGTGTATGTGTGTGTCATGAAAAAATGTCTTCTTTGTCCCACCAGCCAGGAGCTCTGTAGACAGAGATGGCATTTTATACTGACCCATAAAGTCAGTATACACGTGAAATCAGTGGAAATTTTCTGACTGTGTTAACATTTTGCAGGCTTGGAAGTCCATGCTTAGATAACCATGGATAAGCACTTAAGGTTGATATTTGGGGATGGGTAACAAAGAGCATTTCTGTATTAAGACTGATTGGATTTTTACAAAATAAGTACTAGATAGAAATATGTTGATGAACTTTTGGAGAACTCAAAAATTAACTTTATGAATGGGAAGGAATATAGATTGACAATGCCTCAAATTATTTGGCTTTCAGAAATCTAGAAAAATATTTTGTGTTGATTTTTTAGGCACTAAAATATGTAAAAGTCATCCAATTGACTGGATGTACGCGGCTCAAAGCCATGAATTTCAGGTGATGCTAAATGGGAACTTTTCTTATTTCTCGTGTTTCAGTGGTAACTAAACCAGAAGCTTGTCAATAACCAGTCCTTTATTTTATCATTATGACAAGATAAACTGTAACTTACGATAAAACGGAGACGCAGCATCCAAGTGGTTCAACTGAAGAAAACAAAAGTAAATATATTTAAATCTAGATTTCCCTGAAGTTCTCTGTGCAAAATAAGCAAACTTTCAATATGAGGTATTCTCTGGGTCTTGGCATTCGTGAGAATTAAGGAGGCAAAGGAATCCTACAACTGGGTTAGGATTTATAAGCCAAGAGTCACCCATTTTTAAATACGGAGCCCAAGATAAGGGGTGAAGCCAGAAGAAACCCCATTGGCTGGAAATGAAGTTGATGGTGACCAGGAAGATTAACCCCTTCCAAATGCAATAAGCACACATAAGACTCTGTTGATGAACACAGCAGTGCCGAGACATCACTGTTTTAGTTCATTACCAGGAGCAGGGTAAAAAGAGTCCTTAGGGCCAAGGTAAATGGGTTCAGTGAAAATGCACCTTAAAGACCAGAGGGAAGGCTCTGGAAACTGCTGGATCATCAGATCAATGGACTCAAAGATGACTAAGTTAGGTTGCTTTATGCAGTTTAAACATTTGTGCAGGGAGTCTCCCCATGCAGCCTTTTATTGACAGCTACAGATCAATGGTAATTTTTGATCATTTTCAACCTACATAAACCTATTGACCCCATGGCCACCTTTGGGGCACTTCAAGTAATCAAAAATAATCAGAGGAGATGGTGTAAAATTGTCTGACTGCCAAAGACTCCAAGTAGTTTCACGTGCCCCCAGGAGCAGAGTTGAGAGGTTAAAGTGTAGTTCACATTGCCAGCAGAACCTCAACTGGCGGAGTGTTCCAGAGAGTCTTGTCTTTATGTCTCATTAAAGGACTCACTGATCTGTATGTATTAGATTGCAGAGAACGAATTATTCCTGTTTTCCTTTGTTGAGTCATTCTTTTCTTCGGCTGCCTAACAGAAGTGGTTAATATACTTTTAGAATTAAAAAAAAATTAGCAATATTATGTGGTTGTACACATGGACAGGACAAAGACAAAAGGGAAGAAGGTATATATATATATATATATATATATATATATATATCTCAAAAGAATCAGTAGGACAGAAAAGGGAAATAACAAACAAAACAATGACAATGAAAAGAAATCTTATTGAATTAAGATAATCTCCAGAGGGAAGGAAGAAAAGGGGCAGCAGCGGAGCGAAAAGAAGGAAGTTTTTAATGAGGACTTTCCCAGTCAGTGGGACAGAATGCTCCGTCCCCAAAGGAAGGAATGGAATCCAAATCACGTAAGGTCAACAGGGCTCAAGCAAATATTCTGAATTTAAGGAAAATCACAAGTAACTGAGTAAACAAACAAGACTCAACCTAATCCATAGAGTGAACTGTGCCCAGATTTTACAGTTGGTTTCTAAAATAGTGAACTCTGGGGTTAGATATCCATTCAGGGAAGAATAATATAAAGGATTTCCTAAAATGTCAAAGGATAAATCGGTTAGGGATTGTCTTGCCATTGTGAAGTTTTCTTTATTTTTTATGTGGACTTAACTAAATATTGACAAAAAGTATGGCTATCACTGAGGTTTATTTAAAGCATGCGTGTGTGTGTTGTAGTTTTGCAGAAATAACAAGTTGACATAATATGGGAACTTGTCTCAGTATAAATTTATGATAGAAAAATTCTCCTTCACGTTTCCTGTACATTTATGATATGTGATTATTTCTATATTTTAAGAAGATATATAGACCAAATTAAGCAAAACAACAGTTGTAATCACCTTTTGTAGGAGTCTACATGTAAACATTTCTGTGTCAGGCAGGCGTGAACTTCAACTTGAGACCTGCAGGTCATATTTCCACATTAGTTGGTGGAGGTTTTGAAGCCAGAACATTTTCAGTACTTCTGCTTTCAAGGATCTGGCTATAAATGTTTATTAAAAGAATCTATAATGAAATCAGTTTTGTTATTTTTTAAATGGCGGCCTGGAGTGTGTTGGATGACTGAATGTCAGTTAATCATTGAGCACTCATGGCACCGAAAGTGCTTGGTAGTATTGCCATCTAGGGGCTGAATGGAATTCTCAGCTCTGAAATAAACTGTAATGGAGCAGGTGCTGCTATGGACAATATACGTATGTTTTTGCTTTACAGCCCACATGCTTTTCGTGTTTCTTATGACAAAAGCTATCTCTAAATGTCCCCCAGCAGCCTACCTTTTTTCATATATAATCTGTTAGAGGTGATCACTGTTTGCTTTGGAGCTGATGCTTTTTTGGCATCTACTACTGAATATTCTGAACAAAGAATGGTTCTTTTTTGCATTATTAATCTTGCCCGTGTTTGCCCTATTTCCACAGAAAAGGAATCATTTATCAGAAAAGAATGTTTGTCATCGGGACTTGTAGCATATTCAACTTTAATATTCACTCTGGTCATTCTATTTCTGTGCTGTATTTATCTAAAAGACCAATCCAGTGTTGTTGGAGAAATAAGTTTTAAATATTTATGATCTAACTTTTAATATTTTAAAAAAGAGAAATTAGTATTTCTGTATACTTTTTTTCAGAGCCTGGTCGCTTAGCAAATGTTTAAATATTAAAAGATTTCAAGAGTTCAGCCTGTAATATCATAATAGGACCTTACTGAAACAGGAAAATTGACTTTACAAGTTTTTGATAAGTAAAGGAAATTATATTTCCCCTGCTTGTGTTTAACACATAATAAGAAACATTAACTAATAGAAACTTATAAAACTTACAACCAAGAATGTGGGGGAATGGTGTCAAAAATTATTTCTATGGTGTGTTTTGGTTTCGTCTAACCAGTTTTTTTGGAAAGTGGTTCAGTTGGATTTTGCCACCTGGTTTTAGATTTTATTCAAAATGAGATTTGGATTCCCTCAAATTAAAAAGAATTTCCATACACATAACTTTGTCTGGTGCTTTCGGGTACTGCTCTCAGAAATAACTTTCTCTTCTTCATCTCATCTTCCTCTTCCTGTGCCCACCAAGAAAAGGACAATTGAAGATGATCTGTCACATTTAAGTGTCAAATAAACCAAAGCTGACCTCACATACCATTAAGTGTATATATCCTAGTAAACCAGTAAAAACTTCTTTGTGATTATTCACGTCCAATGGATATGGTACACAACAGAAAGTGTCTGTGTGTGATTACCTATACATACATTACTGGTCCACTTGCAGACATAATTCCTATCTGTAAACAGACACTTCCATCCAGCCCAGATGTAGAAAGAGCACCCTGGGCTCTTTCAAAACATTAGGATTCTTAGGTCCAGTTTAATTATGCAAAATATGGTTAGTGCTGCTGTCCAAGCAGGAAAAAAACGAATTATGCTATCATTTTTTTTTCTTTTAAATTAACAAAGACCAAATACTCAAAGCCTAGCTAACAATTACTTTTGGTAAATTGCAGAGCTTTAGTTAGGATGTTTTTAACAAACGAGAATATTTTCACGTTGATATTAATAGTAGACTGCCCTCAGGGTGCTTGTGCATCTATAGTTCAGTTGGCTTATTGTTGTTTCCTTGTGTTTGTTTTATTGTCTTTGTAAAATGTAAATACACACCAAGAGAATGAGAGAGGGGGGAGATGGGGAGAGTCTTATGTAAAAAATAGTGTCAGGGTTTAATGAGAGAGAATTAGCGTTGCTCAGGTTCAATTTCCAAATCCTTAAGATTATTCCATTCTCTGCCACTCAACTTGGTACCACTGATTTCCATCATGAAATCATGCTACACTGACCTGAGACATCATAGATTTTTTTTATTGCTTTTGTAATATATTGCATCCCTTGGGTCGCAAGCTCTGAAAGGGCAAGGATCCTATCTGATCCAAGCTGTGTGTGTGTGTGTGTGTGTGTGTGTGTGTCTGAAATCACACAACATTAGGTAATATATTTAGCATGTGAAGAACAAGAAAAAACCATATTGTTTTCTTAATAATTCAAATCTCTGTTGTGATATTTCTGCTGTCATTGGTGAGGCGTCTTGGCCAAAGAATGACCTTCCAGCAATTGGTAGCAGTTTCCAAAAGGAAACTAAACTGTTCATTTTCTTCCAGGGGACGAGCCATCAAGCCCACCTGTTCGGCTTAGAACCCTTCACCACATATCACATTAGTGTTGTGGCCACAAACCGGGCGGGAGAAGTTTCAAGCCCCTGGACTCTAGTGCGAACCCTAGAATCTTCCCCCAGTGGGCTGAGCTACTTTACGGTGGAGCAGAAGGAGAACGGCCGGGCATTGCTACTGCGGTGGTCAGAGCCTGTAAGAACCAATGGTGTGATTAAGGTAATGTCTACCCTGAATATGCGATCATGTTTGGTATTCTACAGATAAATAGATGAGCCCTGACATGCCATCAGGTCACTGTGGGAAAACTCCCTTCACAGTCTGGTTAATTCTTCCTGATAGTTCCTCCAGGCGCTTAATCATAGATCAGAGAAAACTAGCTCACACGTGTTAAGCTTCCTATGAACCCCACGCTGTCTAAGTGCTCTCTATGGATTATCTCATTTAATCCGCACATCAGCCCTACTCTGTAGGTACCACTAAACCTCACTGGGCACGTAAAGGCTAAACCACTGTCTGAGGCTAAACAACATTGCGACAACCGAACTGGGATTTGAAGCCAGGTAGTCACACCAAAACGGAACTCTAAATGACCATGTTCCTAGTGCCTCTCGAATTGTCCTTCCCAGCTCTTTGCTTAAGCTTTGCCTAATTTGCACTTTGAGCAGAGCTCACTCATCAGGAAACAGGAAGCCCCGCATGTCTGCTAAGTCCACGATGTCCCTATGTAGCCATGAGCAGCAGTCTTACTAATGTCACATCGAACCCCAGCTTCACCAGTCTGTGAGCGCCCAAATAAGGTTTCCATTATCATCCACATTTTGATGCTTTGAACCATCACCCACATAAGAGGCAGCATCATCACCCTTCTGATGTTCTTCTCCAAGGCTGCTGGCGACTCAGCTGTCCGTCTATTACTGCCTCTGCCTCTGCCTCTAGTCTCCTCTGGCCCTGGACCACCACTCAGGCCCTCATCCATCACCTCGTGCAGGCTGGGACTGCCACCCCCTGCAGATGCTGTAGACACTCTGCCTCTCCTTTACCGCTCCCTCTCAAGGTGGCAAAGACTCCCCCACTAATTCCACATAGAACTTCTAAGACTAAGCTGTGACTTTTGATAAACCTTCCCTGAAAACCCCATAGTGGGATGCTGGCAGGAAATTACCTACAGCAGTGCCTTAGATCTGTAACTAGAGCTCACAGACCCAGGCCCATCCTCATGGGCCTCCCTGTAGGCTGCCTCACTGCCTGGTACGGCGGCCACCTCTCTGCCCACCTCCAGGTATGCTACAAGCTGCTTTCTACCAGCCCCTGGCATGTGACTGAGCCGGACTTTGGCTACTCTAGGATAGGAGGCCTGAGCCCTAGGAACCATGGCCTTAAAATCCAAGCCTCAGCCCTAAGGTCCCCATCAGAGCAAAGAGTATCTCTCTCACACCCATCAAAGCACCCCTCCTTGTGAGTGTTTATTTCCCATCCCAGTGTCTGCCTCTTCCTGGAATGATTGACAATAGAAATATCTACTCCTTTTACGTGCGTTTGTGGTTCCCCAAATATTTATTGAGGCTTCTACTAAGTTCCAGGCAATTATTCAGGAGTGAACAAGACAGGCAAGGTCCCTGCTGTCATAGACCTTGTGTGTGTGTGAGAATACATGAACAGTGGGGCTACAGAGAGGCAAACAAAAAGCTAGTACACAAACCAGAGAATTTCAGAGAGTGGTGAATGCTATAAAGAAAATTAAACAGAATAATGTAATTATGCCTGCTCGGGCTGTTTTAGCATGGATGATCATTTGAATTGAGTTGACGTTTGAGCTGAGCCCTGAATGACAAGACAGAGTCAGTCATGTGAAGATACGAGAGCAAAATGTTCAGACAAAGTGAACAGCAAATGCAAGGCCTGAAGCCAGGGATGAACTTGGTTTCTTCACATCAAGGGAAGAAAGCCAGTGTGGTTGAAGTTTGGGAGGGTTGGGGAGGGAAGATGATACTAGATGAGATTCAAGGGATTGGTGAAAGGTGGACTGTGTGCTCAACCTTGTGGGCTGTGATCAGAGCTTGGGATTTATTCTGAGTGTGATGAAAAACTACGGAAGGGTTTAGGCAAAGGGATAGCACAATCAAATTTATGTTTTTCCAAATCACTCTGGCTCCTATGTAGGAAATGGGCTATAAGGAGACCAGTGGAGTTTGGAATCTGTGAAAGAAGTCAGGGTAGAATTGACTGTGGCTTGAATTAGAGTAGGAGTTGAGAAGGTCAAGAAATGTGAGTGGATTGGGGATGTATCCAGAGGTAGAGATGACAAGGTCTGTTAATGGACTGAATGTGATACATGAAGGAAAAGTAGTACTTCAGAATGACATCTGGACTTTGGCCTTGAGTCATTGACTGGGAAGGGAAGGCTGGAAGATGTACAGGTTTGAGGGGATAAGTAGGTAGTTGGAAGTACAAGTCTAGAACACTCGAGAGAGTTCTTCATGAAGATATATGTATTTGGAATTCATTAGCAGATGAGTAGTATTCAAACCCATGGGCCTGGAGGACATCACCTATGGAGAGAATCTAACTCGAGATGAAGAGAGCCTGGGATCAAGCCCTGGGGAATACAAAAATTTAGAGGTCAAGAGTATGGAGAGGAGCTGTCAAGACACATGAGGTAGAAGGAAAAGTAGATGAGAGGGATGTCCCAGAAGGGAACAGAAAATGTGCCAATGGTGTTGAGAGATCCAGTAACATGAGGGCAGAGATATGACCCTGTATTTGGAAACCAGGAGGTCACTGTGATCTTCACAAGAAAATCAAATGTTGAAATGGGAAACCTGGTCGGGATGGTTTGAGGGAATAGGATAGCAACTCTTCAAAGAAGTATAGATGGAAAGAAAAAAACAGAGAAATGGGGCAGGAGCCAGGGGACTATGGTGTCAAGAAGTTTTATTCAAAAATCAGTGAAAGATCCTAGAGTGCATTTAAATGTTAATGGAAATAACCCAGTAGAGGGAGATAAATCAGTGAAGCAAGAGATAATTGCAAGAGGGAAATCTGTAGGAAGGAGGAGAGGACAGGATCCAGAGCTCAGGTGGACTTCAGTGGGGGCAGAGGTACTTCATCCATAGGAAAAGGAACAGAGGCAAATAGGGTACGTCTAGATTCACATGCCTATGGCAGTGATAATCTATAACATGAGAACATTCCTGTCTGACTGCCTCTACTTTCCTCAGTCAAATATGTGGTTATGTCAACAACCACCTGTGAGGGAGAGAAGGGGGTATTGGCTGTTAGTGGGGAAAGGAGAAGATATTTCTTACTTTGAAAAATGAGAGAGCAAACATATGGTTTTATAGTTGGTAATCATCTATTTAAAAGTTATGGTAAGAAATTTAAAGTGAGACCAGTCAATATATTTGAGAGTTTTTCTCCAAACCCAGTTAGAAGCTAAGGTCCAGAGGGAGAGCTGAATTTAACACTAGTTAGAGATTTGCCAGGTGAATATGGGGGAGGGGACAGAGAGTCAGAGAGACTTTCAAATTGATTGTGGAATCTAAGCTGTCTTCAGAAAATACTCTATTCCCCTTCCCTCAGGGGTATGATCTTGCCCTGAGACCCCCAACAAGAAAATCACACCAAAATACAATAGTCCAACATAAATAGATTTCCAGATCTAGGCTATTTAATCTTAAATAACATTAAAGTATATCAACAATCCAGGAACAACCTGTGGGAAGATTTGCCTCTCAAGGGACTCTGGTATTTGTCCATCTCATCTTAAGAGACATAATCACAGGGTCACGACCATGTACAGGAAGGTCTCCTGTCTCTCAGGTACACTGAAGCATGAAAAGATGGGGAACCATCATTCAAAAACATCTACATTCAAGTTAAGTTACCTCTCGTCTTCCCCAAAGAACAATGAATAATATGGTTTGGAAACTTGCTCTACGTTTGTATCATGAGCATTCAGATGGTTTTCCCTGGAACAAAACAATACTTTGCTCCAAAGAAACCATCTATTCTTCTATAACTGGTAAGAGGAAACAGGGTGGGTTTTCCATTTTCTGGTCATCAGTTTGTACCTATGTTTTTGTATATGTGTATAACATGTATATGTACCTATGTACACGCATGTGTGCCCACACCAGACACTCACACATTTTCCGCCCTGGCACCCTGGTACAAATGATTAAGCATTATAATTCCATTTCCCAGTAAATGCTGTGGCAATAGACAATGTGGATAGGCCCAATTTAGCCTACTCAGGGTGAAATTAGAAGCTCTTAATTTTTATAAAATAGGGAATTTGAATACTATTCCCCACTTCTAAAAGATAAAAATGGGAGGAAACCCCGTGAGCGCTCTTTAAGTCAACGAATTAATTTCAGTGACTCTTAGCTTTTAGATATATGCTGACATGATATCCAACCTTAAAAAGAGAAAAGGCAAAGATCACATTCCCAAAATTCATATCAGAATGCTTCTTCTGGGTTAGGATCATCAAGGTGAGGAACAGGGGGCAGAAGGGGTTAAAAGGGACGAAGTAGTGACACCAAGAAATCATATGCTTTGTTCCCCATCTTCCTGCAGACGTACAATGTCTTCAGTGATGGTGTCTTGGAGTACGCCGGCCTGAATCGTCAATTTCTCTTCCGACGCCTGGACCCCTTCACGCTCTACACGCTGACGCTGGAGGCCTGCACCAGGGCGGGCTGTGCACACTCGGCACCCCAGCCTCTGTGGACAGAAGAAGCCGCACCCCAGTCTCAGCTGGCTCCCACCATCCAGTCTGTGGGGTCCACCAGCGTTGAGCTGAGCTGGTCAGAGCCCGTTAACCCAAACGGAAAGATAATTCGCTATGAAGTGATTCGCAGATGCTTCGAGGGAAAAGCTGGGGGGAATCAGACAATCCAGGACGATGAGAAAATTGTTTTCACAGAATATGATACTGAAAGGAATACATTTGTGTATAATGACACAGGTCTGCGGCCATGGATGCAGTGTGAATATAAAATCCACACTTGGAATTCAGCAGGCCGTACCTGCAGCTCTTGGAGTGTGGTAAGGACCAGGCAGGCACTTCCAGAAGGCCTCTCTCCACCTGAGATAGCCCAGGTATCTGTGAATCCCCCCAAACTGATGATTTCCTGGATCCCACCAGCACAGCCTAATGGCATTATCCAGTCCTATAGGCTTCAAAGGAACGGGGTGCTCTATCCTTTCAGCTTCGATGCCGAGACTTTCAATTATACTGATGAAGCGCTGCTTCCTTTTTCCACGTACAGGTATGTAGTCACAGCCTGCACCAGTGAGGGCTGTTCCACTAGCACGCCTACCAGCATCACAACCCTTGAGGCTGCCCCTGCAGGGGTCCGCCCTCCAGCTCTTTGGACCATCAGTGCCACTCAAATAAATGCATCTTGGTCACCGCCATCAATTCAAAATGGAGAGATCACTCAGTATTTACTCAGATTGGATGGTAAGGAGTACCTTGCTGGGCAGAACCTGTCCCTGTTGGTTTCCCACCTGCAGCCTTCCACACAGTATAATCTCTCCCTAGTGGCCTGCACCAGTGGAGGTTGCACAGCTAGTGTGGCAGAGTCTGCCTGGACGATGGAGGCCCCGCCCCAAAACATGGACCCTCCAAAACTACAAGTCACGGGCTCAGAATCCATAGAAATCACCTGGAAACCGCCAGGAACCCCAAATGGCCAGATCAGAAGCTATGAACTTAGGAGGGACGGAACCATTGTCTATACCGGCCTGGAAACTCGCTATCATGATTTTACTCTCGCCCCAGGTGTGGAGTATGGCTACACAGTGATGGCCAACAACAGCCAAGGGGGTGTTTTGAGTCCACTTGTCAAAGATCGAACCAGCCCCTCAGCGCCTTCAGGGATGGAGCCTCCAAAATTGCTGGCCAAGGGCCCTCAGGACATCTTAGTGAGCTGGGACCCTCCAGTAAGGACAAACGGTCATATCGTCAACTACACCCTCTTCATCCGTGAGCTGTTTGAAAGAGAAACAAAAATCGTACACGTAAACACAACTCATAATTCTTTTGGTACACGGTCATTCATAGTAAACCAGCTGAAGCCATTTCACAGGTAGGTAACTGACCCTGGGTTTCCTGAGAACAAGCCACTGCCCCTTTCTATGGCGTGAGCCCTCGGTCAGTCCCAGTGGAGACTCTAACAGCAAGATGTGTGACGTGCCCAAGCCCCATCCGTTTAACCATCCAAGTAGACTAACTACTTCCTTATCCAGCCCAAACCTGCTTGATTACTTCTGGAGAGCAAAATTCTTGCAGGTGACATTTTGAGAGTCAGTTTTTTTAGAAATGTTTGCACTTCATCGCGATGTCTGGAACCAAGGAGTGGAGAGGTAGGGCCACTTCCCTGAGTCTGGTCCCTCCTGGAAACATGCCAGCCCCCGGTCAGTTCTGAGAACCCCAGTGCGGTTCTCTGAACTAGACTGTGAGGCAAAGGAGTATTATTTTAAAGAATGAAAAAAGGGGCCGTCATTGAGAGCTATTGCCAGCCAGAGTTGGACTGATCCGAAATTTGCTCTGGGGCCAGCCCTCCTTATTGAATCCAGCATGTCTTCCAGGAATAGTGAGGCTCCTCTGCCTATTTCCCCAGCCCTTCAGTCAGCTCTGATCTCGTGGTTTCTTGGGACGGTGCCACTCTGCCAGCTCCTGTTTTCTTAGTGGTCCCCTCTGAGCTCTCTGATGAGCAAGGGTGTGTGTTGCTTTCCACACAAAGGAATCTGACCACCAGCCCTCTTCCCATACTTTAAAGAATTGCTTGGCTTTTTTCCCCATCACATTTTAACTAACATACATCCCCAGAGAGAAGAGTAACAAAGGACATTGTATTCTTAAAATTTAGTAAAATGAACAGAACCACTTTAAAAGAATTAAAGGCTGGGTGTTGATTACCAACCACCATTGATAAAATTCATCTATTATTGTAATGTACTGATGTGTAGATTAGATCTCTCCTATAATTATCTCTGATATATAGTGCTGTTGAAATGAAACATTCGCAGTCTTATGCATATCCTAATGACAATTATTTAGGGTTGCATTAAATATTAAACAGTGATTAAAACTTCTGCAAGTATCTTCCATAGCTAATCCACATGCTCTGTGAGTTGGCTTTTCTCTTACTCTGATGCAGGGCATAAAAAAGGCCCATGTTAGCTGCAGAGCTGTACATTTCATCCCGGCTTCCTCTTTACCTGACTGGTACTTGCACGCTTTAAAGATCGTATCAGATTGCTCCCCTCCGAAACTCTTATTCAAAAAGATTTCTAGGGAAAAAAAAAGTCTCTGGATGTGAGAGGGGCATTTTTCCCAGGCTGAAAAAAGAAAGTCTGATTTTTGTGAGAAACTTAGCCATGGGATTTAAGGCAATGAGAGATGCCCCTTCACCGTCCACTCTCATCGAAGATGTAAGTGACATTAACGACTTAGAATATCAACGGAATATTACTCAGCCATAAATAAGAATGAAAATTTTGTCATTTGCAACAATATGAGTAGACCTGGAGGGCATAATGCTTAGTGAAATAAGTCAGACAGAGAAAGACAAATACTGTATGTATTCACTTATATGTGGAATTTGAAAAATAAAACTAATGAATGGATGTAACAAAAGGGAAACCGACAGATACAGAGAATAAACTAGTGTTACCAGTGAGGAGACGAGGAGGGAAGGGCAAGATAGGTGAGGGGGGTTAAGACATACAAACTACTGGGTATAAAATAAATAAGGTATGTGGACGTAATGTACAGCACAGGGAATATAGCCAATATTTTATAATAACTTTATATAGAGTATAAACAATAAAAAACATCAAATCACACACAAAAATAAAACCAGGGCTTCCCTGGTGGCGCAGTGGTTGAGAGTCCGCCTGCCGATGCAGGGGACGCAGGTTCGTGCCCCGGTCCGGGAAAATCCCACATGCCGCGGAGCGGTTGGGCCCGTGAGCCATGGCCGCTGGGCCTGCGCGTCCGGAGCCTGTGCTCCGCAACGGGAGAGGCCACAGCAGTGAGAGGCCCGCATACCGCAAGAAAAATAAATAAATAAAAATAAAACCAGAATATGACTTCTATATGAAGTTGGGATTCACGTCATTTGGGGTTTTTCCAGCAGCTTAATGTTTACTGAGTACTGCAAATTAGTGTGTCCTCCTTGAGGTACCCCCGAGATGGTCAGTAGGAAGAAGGATCCTGAGAATACCCTAAGAAGCAGGAGGAATCTGACCCAGAATTTTAAAACCACCAGAGATAATCCAGAAAACAAATAATCCAGACGTGGAAAATCAAAACTGAGTTCTCAGAATCGCTTAGAAGGCAGATCTGCCATTCACAGCTGTAGATCTGTTCACCAATTAACTGGCAGCCCATCACGGTGAAAATGGGCGTGAGAGGAGAGGGAGGGAAGGGGAAGCAGAAAAGGGAACTGGGAGACTCCCCAAAGGGAGAGAGAAGTGTAATTAAGAAGAGGGCAAGGGGAACAGAAAGAAAGCGAGGAAGTGAGCACAAGGCGGTGATTATCTGGAAGAGCGAAAGCAGAAAGTAGAAGACGGAAAAGCCTGGAAGCAAAAGAAATAAAGGGAGAAAGGGAGGTGGCTGGGGCTTGAGGGGAAATTAGGGGTGTCATAATATCATAAAAATTAGGGGCATGGAAAAGAGGGGGAAGCACTTATTTGCAGCCATAGGCACTTAAGACTAACAAAAGCCCCTTTTGTTGGAAGGGAAAAGTCCCTGTTATGTAAATAGACCTTTCGCAGTGGCAGGAGACCCGCTATGAAGCAAAACATAATTGATTGGTTGAGTTTAACTGGATGGTGATAAGGTGTCTCCATGATTGATAATCTGGTGTGTAGCTGGGTTAACTTTGGCCCCGGAAGTTCCCCATGTGGTGTAAGGGAGCCTGTTTTAAGATGTCAGGTATCAGGTGAGGGGGTTTATTAGCACAGAGACCTTGATTCCATGACGTTCCTTCCTGACCTGGAAACGTTCCTGGGGAATCATTTAGCTCCAGCTGCAGAGAGAGGAGCTCAGGGCTGCTGAAAACTCGTTCAAACTCCCAAGATCTGTATTCTCCCTCGCTGTGTTAAGGAACTCTACAGCGTACCAGAATTTTCCTGCTGGAGAGTATCTTGAAAATGTATTCTTCTATACATTCCTGTTTAGGGAAGAATCGTGCCCACCCTTTCCAGACAGGTGAGCATCTTCCTTTAGTTTGGAAAGCCAGGAGGTTTGAAAATGTTCTAAAATTTCCATGGAAACATGACTTTGTTGTCCTTGAAAAGGGTTCGTTGTAGGTAAGAATAGATATAAACGTGTCTGTCTTTTTTTCAGAAAACACTTGGCCTTTTAAAGATTCTTCCCACGAAAATCGATTTTGCCAATAATGGGTTATTTCTGCCTTGTGTCCTGAAGGTATGAAGTTCGAATTCAAGCCTGCACCAGGCTGGGATGTGCATCAGGTGACTGGACATCCATACAGACCCCTGAGGTTGCACCTCGGATGCAACCGCCTCCACATCTAGAGGTCCAGACGGCTCCAGGGGGATTCCAGCCCATGGTTTCCCTTCTGTGGACAGGACCACTGCAGCCAAATGGACAGGTTTTATATTATGAATTGTACAGAAGACAAATAGCAGCTGAGCCTGGAAAATCAAACCCAGTGCTAACCTATAATGGAAGCTCAAGCTCTTTTATGGACATGGAACTACTGCCTTTCACAGAGTATGAATACCAGGTAAGGAATGTGTGTTACCAACAACTCGCACTGGGATGGGTGTGGGTACACATCAGCGCCCGTCTGGAAAAAAATTGCTTGCAATCTAAAAAGCCACTTAAAGAAACGTGGGACTTATGTCGTTTAATAATATTCTTTAAAAAAAATTTAAGCAGTAAATGAGGGAGGAAAGGCCATATTCATTTGCCTTCTTCGTTTTCTTAGTTCTTGAATGATGCAAGCACCACGTGCCAAGCACAAGACCAAGTGCAATTTTCTAGAAGAGGAAACGGAACCTTGAACAGCTTACCATAACCAGAAATAATAAGATCACGAAGTCACCAGGAATATGGCGAGCAAATCAGTGAGGGCAGTGATTAGAGGTAACAGTTTAGACGTGAAAGGAATGTGTTTTAGGCCAGTAATGTACAGGACAAATTTCCCAATGAAGTTAGTAAGAATTGAAAATATAAATTGATTCTTGAATGGTGTGGAGAAATACATAGATATAAACCCATAATCCCTTGTTTGCAATTCCAAATCTAAAAATCTCTTTAAAAGAAGTTGTTGGGTTTTCTATCTCTCTTTTTGTTTTTGGCCAAGCTGCGTGGCTTGCGGGATCTTAGTTCCCCGTCCATGGATCGAACCCAAGCCCACGGCAGTGAAAGCGCCGCATCCTAACCACTGGACTGCCAGGGAATTCCCCAAAACAAGTTTTTATCTAGGTTTGGTACAACTCATTCAGCAGCAAAACCCAGTTTAAACAAACCACACTATTTACAGCATTTATTTATCTCATTTAATATGAATAGTTATATATTTTGCTACAGAAGTATTGTATTCTATTACAAGGGCATTCTGCAGATATTACAAAATATACAGTATATGCATTTTATTAACTTTCCCAAATCTGAAAAAATTAAAAATTATTTAAAAGCACTTCAGGTCCCAAGGGTTTAGGGTAAGGATTGTGGCTTATGTCATGAAGGAACAAAATATCTATTGATGTCACAGTTGGAGAAAGAATACTGTTAGAAACAGCCAGAACCTATGTGGCCACCCTTTTGTTCTTTATCATTATCTTTACAGAAAAGTATCAAGTTATCAAAGACCTTTCTATTCTCAATTGTCTAGTCCCCTTTATGAATAAAAGTGCACCGTTGTAAGAGAGCTGAATGGAATCAGCATGAAATATTTGACCTCTAACTAGACAAAACTAAGTGACCTGTAGATACTGAAAGCAAACCAGTGATTGTAGCTTCTTTGGCATCATACTGTGTCATTGGGTTAAACAATTGGCCATATCATCTGTAAAGTCTTCCCTGAGTTTTCTAAGGAATGGTAAACTCCAAGCATGTATCTTAGCTCTGTCAGTTTTCTTACTGTTGGAGGATGGAGAGAATGAAAAGTGCCCACCAGACTGAGAAGGTATCTTGAGACCAAAAATTGAGACAAGCAGCTCCGTATAATCGATGGATCAGTTTATTACACTTACGCACAGGGTGGGATTGAGCAGACAATAATCCTGAAACACTGGCAGCTGCACTCTGCACCGTCAAGGGACCAATGGGACAGTTTTATAGTTAACCTAGGGTAGGGGGTACGTGCTTGGAAACAGGACGTGCATTCCTAAGTCAAGATTTATGAATCGGTAACTAGTTTTGTGGGCCCTGGGAACATGTCAGCGAAGGTCTTCATCGTTGTTTGGGGACTAACAGATCATAGAGGCCGCCTGGTCCTAGTGATTATGAAAGAATATCTACTAACTACAAAGCCCTTGAGGCAGAGAACTGATTCACTGCACAGACTGCACAGTTCAGTCCTGGGTAGGGGCAATGGAAGGCCAGGAGGAAAGGTACGAACCCAATATGGCAACAGTGATGCTAACAGCCATACACTCACCAGAAGCTAAGGACAACCAGTTACCAAGGGACCCACATTTCAGAGGGGAGACAAGTTAAGGACCTCAGGCTATGCTCTTTTTTTTTTTTTGCAGTACGCGGGCCTCTCACTGCTGTGGCCTCTCCCGTTGCGGAGCACAGGCTCCGGACGCACAGGCTCAGCGGCCATGGCTCACGGGCCCAGCCGCTCTGCGGCATGTGGGATCTTCCCGGACCGGGGCACGAACCCGTGTCCCCGGCATTGGCAGGCGGGCTCTCAACCACTGCGCCACCAGGGAAGCCCCTATGCTGTCTCTTTTGTAACTGTTACTATCAGCCCTGTGTCAGGCTCCTCCTCCATACTCACATCACCCAAATGAAATTACTTAATTTGGTTTTCACAGCAGACTGACCTCAAATTTGCATTTACTAGCTAATCCCATGTTGTTACAACATAAGAAGGATAGAGAGCAGAAAAAAAAAAAATCTAGTCTATCAGCCCCAAAACCAAGATTTTACAGGAAATATTTTGAAAAATATAGATTAAATGCTGAAATAAATGAACTAAACTATTGGATTTATTTAGCCTGTGCAAATGCTAAGTCTTTATAGATCCTGAGTTATCTTCCCGAAGTCATTTAGGAAGTAATGTACTATAAGAATTGATTTCCCTTTAACAAAAGAACATTTTGTCTTTGAGATGAATTTGAATTGCTCTCAAACCTGTCTGAGGGTTACTTTATCCACAGGCTGCTTTTCAGAAAACACCTTTATTGTCCTAGAGTCATTGGTTCGCCCACCATATCTGTGATTTGACCCTCCTACAGAGGATTGTGTTTTTGAGACAATCCATATATTCGTAGGGGATGAAAACAAAGAACCGAGAAACTGCCCAGAGATGGAAACCTATTCATCAGAAGGATGGTGAGGACCCATGGTCGGGTAGGTGGCCGTCCACCTGGTGTGCCTGGAGGGTGTCCAATGTCCCTCCCCACACCCCACTACCTGGCCCTACGTCATTGTATTCATTTCTGGTTTTGAGTTAAATCATTGAAGATAGCTCCCAAGCATTCCCTATGTTATCGAATGGGGGAGGGTGTCCTGCTGCTCGAGGCTAACAAAATCAATTACATACAAATGTAAATAAAACGGAAAGGTGCCTTTCCTCAGAATGCTGGCCATCTGGGGATGGTGGACTTAGTGTCCCCAAAAACCACCTCCAAAGATTCCGCTTGGCCATGAAAGCTTTTCAAGGGAAACAGAGAAGTAATCTCAGTTAATCATTGACATAAGGGGTCAGAGTCTTCGCCATCCCCCACTGCATGCAGGCGTGTGATCTTCCTCTAGATCTCATCTTGGTCACACAGTTTGTTTGGGAGATTACTGAAGGGGAAGGTAGGGAAGAGATCTGGTCATCTGTTAGTTACTTATTCTTCATTTCTACTTCTTTGATCTATGGAAAACAAGTTAGGCCAGGTGTTGTGTGATTAAAAGATTTGAAAGGTGTGCTTGGACGGGAGATGAGTAGAGCACGGGGCCGCCTGGTATAAAAGTTAGTTACAATATAGCTTTGCTAAAGTGACAAGAAAAGGGGCTCCTTGCTGAGGGCGGTTTCCTGCAAAGAGCAGCTTACAACCCCCACTTGTCAGACATCATTCCATTTCTATGGGATTAGGGGCAGAGGTCTATCTTCCGTAACTTTTTCATGCTGACATAGGCACCATATTCTTTTTTTTTCCTTAATTAATTTTTATTGGAATATAGTTGCTTTACAATGTTGTGTTAGCTTCTGCTGTATAATAAAGTGAACCAGCTATATGTATACATATATCCCCTCTTTTTCAGATTTCCTTCCCATTTAGTTCACCACAGAGCATTGAGTAGAGTTCCTTGTGCTATACAGTAGGTTCTCATTAGTCATCTATTTTATACATAGTATCAATAGTGTATATATGTCAAGCCCAATCTCCCAAATCATCGCCCCCCCTTCCCCCCTTGGTGTCCATACATTTAGGCACCGTATTCTCAGAGTGGAAGATGTCAACATGGGTCTCTTTGCTGACAAATTTAGTTGTAGCATCTCTTTGCTGACAATTTTAGTTGTCTGCTTACATATACGGGCAGAGCAAGCTACAATTATTTTGATGCACGCAAAGATATAGATTATTATGAGCAATAACGTTAATCCCATTGTCTTGAGGCCAGTTCTTGGAATTGTGCTAGCCATAGATTCAGTACTACTCAAGATGGAGCAGTTATGTCATGGCTACACTCTGGTCATCATGCAGTTAGCTTTTTTCCTCTGGTGGCAGTTACAGTATCTATAGAACAACTCAGGAATGTGCATCAGACACCAAGTCTATGACTCTCTTGCCCTCACCATTAACTGCTCGGTTTTGTAGTTGGAGGGTGAGGAGGCC
The DNA here is from genome assembly GCF_949987515.2 of Delphinus delphis. Classification (NCBI taxonomy): domain Eukaryota; kingdom Metazoa; phylum Chordata; class Mammalia; order Artiodactyla; family Delphinidae; genus Delphinus; species Delphinus delphis. The sequence goes on from NC_082683.1 coordinate 170,465,114, forward strand.
CTGCAGGATTCTGCTCGGTTCCACCTAGTCTAAATTAATTCATCAATCTGATGACCAATGATAGAGCTCTGGGGAAAAGAATACAGCACGGATAAATTCTGCTGAACGGGAGGGTCAAGAAATACCTGGAGAAAGAGATTCTCACTGAGAGAGGGGAGAATCATTTGCTACAGAAGATCTTGGAGGCAAGGACCAGCAGATGTCACCTCACAATGACTCACACATCAGTATGGGAACTGGCATGTTTGGTGGGCAGAAGCTGTGCGATTTTACAAGCACCTTCTAAGTTTTCAGTGATACCTCAAAATTGAAAGCCCTAAGGCGTTAGTAGCTCTCGGTGTTTATAGTACAAACGGATTGCCCAAAGAGCGCATTCAAAATGCAGATGCAGAGGGGTGGGATGGCAATTCCCAGAAATCTGCATTTTTAACCAGCAGCTTCGGTGGTCCACAACCTACTTTTTTGAGAAATACTGTCCCGGAGGATACAGCCATGTCACTATGCTACTTAAGCCTGATTTTCTGGTGCGGCTTTCCTAAATCAGTGTTCTCAGCCCTGACTGCACATTAGAATCACCTGGGGAACTTTAACAACATTCTGGATGCCAAGGCCCCATCCGCCTGTAGTTCTGCTTATGGGGTGGGTCCAGGCATCAATGCATTTCAAAAGGTCCCTAGGTGATTCTAATGTACAGTCAGGGCTGAGAATCACAGTCCTAAACCATCGTAAACTGATTGCCTAAGTAAGTGAAGCCAACTCCCCTCAAGTGCCTAATTTACATGATGATAATTGATGACCAACCTATTTACCTTGGTCTGTCCATGGCTTTCCTGAATCAGAGTTGTATTTATTGTTTTGGATGAAGCTGGAAAGGTAGACAGAATATATTACCTGCTAAGCTCATGTCTTCGATTCATCAAATAATTTCTTTCACTCTTCCTCCTGGATTTTATTTGGTTTTGGTTGTCATTGTTTCATTTTGTTTTGTGTCTCACTTGGGAGGCCTGGATTTTGGTTGAAAGAGTAACATTCACCATCGTTTAAAACAGGAACTTTCTAGTTTTGATCCATTTCAACACAGCTTCTACAATTCTGGGATTCTGAAGGATCAAACTCTGAATGATCAGCTTTCATAAAACGAGTAAAGATCTGAAATTGAAATCACAGAAATTTGGAGTTTTTAAAAAACTATTTCACAAGGATGAAAGGGCTGGCTTTGCAGAGTGACGCAGTGCAGGGTCTCATCAGAGAACAAACATTTGTGAATTTCAGATATAATTTTATTTACCAAAATCCTACTTTCAAACTACTCTATAAATGTGTGATTCATACATCAATGAGGTGCCTCTTTACCAAATGAAATTCTTCCCATGCACAGACCTTTTCGTTCAATGCAGATTACAGGCTAGCTGTGCAGAATACACACGCAGCAGAGTGTTTTTTTCACAGACAGTACTCATTTCTATCATCAACCCTCTCAAAATTGGAATATATACTAATATATACGATATAAAGCTCCGAATTCTATGTGGGGAAGTTTCTAATTGTTCAGCAAGAAGATTCAGACAGTGGTCCCTGCAGGTTTCAGAGACGGACCTGGGTGTGAGTCTGCTTTTATAAGAAGCTTCCGTTTTGACCTGCGGGGAGAGAGCTGAGACCGCTGAGCAGTTCTCAGTAATTGCGCATTCACATTCATACTCTCGCTGAAGGCGATGACTCACCGCGGATTTGCTCGGGCCGCCATGGCCCCCCTTTCATTGAATCCTGCTGTCAGTGACTTAATTCGTTTTCCTGAAACTTCCCCACTTTGACAGATTTTTTTCGATAAGCACCCACGCACACCCAGAGTCTCCAAAGGCTTCTGGGGTCCCGGGGCTGGACCACTGAGACCCGACAAGTCCGCCTGGGAGGAAACCTCGTGTATGACGCACTCGAGTGTGGGTCTGATCTTGGAGCTGCTGCTATGGAAAGTTCCCCAGGACGGCAGCCTGCTACTTACTAACAGACCAACGCTGGCCCCGAACAATTCAGTCTGAAGGTTTACGCGGGAGAGGATGGAGGAATGGTTGGAGGGCAGACAGTCAAGTGGGTCCTCACTGTTCCTGCCAAAAGGAGCTGTGTGGCGACTCCAGCAGGGGACAGCGGAGACGTTCTCTGTGCCAGCCCCACGAAAGGCTGCAACAGCGTGGACGACAAGCTAGAAAGGAGAAGCAGAAAAGACAGCAGCTTTTAGTCCTTTGCCCCTATTTCTGGATCCTTGAGTAAATTAACCTCCTTCAGCCTTTCCTCACCTGGGAATGGTTCACTCCAGGGCTAGATTCTGGGGGCGTAAGTGAGGGTCGCCTACAACCATATGCTTTTAAAAATTCTCATCAAACACTGGTTTCTCTTGATTGGCCTTGGTCATCTATGATTTGTAAAACCTCACAGAATATTTTCTGACCCTAAGCGATTTGATTTTCTAACAGTTTTTAGCTTTATGTTGGATCAAAGCAAGTGACTATATAAACAACAGAGTCCTACTGTGTAGCACAGGGAACTATGTTCAATGTCATATGATAAACCATAATGGAAAAGACTATGAAAAAGAACACATATATGTATAACCGAATCACTTGGCGGTACAGCAGAAATGAACACAACATTGGAAATCAACTGTACTTCGATAAAATTTTTTTTAAAAAAAGCAAGTGAGGGTATGAGACCAGCTTCATACACTGATAGTCGTGTCATTATCCACCACCAAAATGGATATATGGAAGGATCAGTAGCGGTGTTTCTGAAACCTAATTTATTTATGTACTAATAAATTTATTGAATGAATTAGAAGTATATTATAAAATATAAATGTAAATAAATAATAAAACTAATTTTTTTAGTTTACTAAATAAGAGTCCCACTTAGACCCTCGAGAAAACCTACATCATCAGTAAGGTGTCAGGACTATTTCTCTCCAAGTGAAAGCCAACTTTCCCTTAAATGGAAGAGAATTGTTTCTGCTCACCTGTCTGGGAAAGGGACTAAAGAAGTTCCTTGAAACCAAGGAAAAGGTGCAAACACTTTTTTCTCTCTCAAGAATCCCTCTGGGAGCCTGAGATGCAGGATTTGACACTGTTGGATTCATTCCTTCTCTCCTTCCTTCACCTCAGGTTGCCATGTTTTGGCTTCATTTTTTTTGTTTTTACATCTTTATTGGAGTATAATTGCTTTACAGTGTTGTGTTAGTTTCTGCTGTACAACAAAGTGAATCAGCTCTATGTATACATATATCCCCATATCCCCTCCTTCTTGAGCCTCCCTCCCACCCTCCCTATCCCACCCCTCTAGGTGGACACAAAGCACCGAGCTGATCTCCCTGTGCTATGCAGCTGCTTCCCACTAGCTATCTATTTTACATTTGGTAGTGTATATATGTCCATGCCACTCTCTCACTTCGTCCCAGCGTACCCTTCCCCCTCCCCGGGTCCTCAAGTCCATTCTCTTCATCTGCGTCTCTATTCCTGCTCTGCCACTAGGTTCATCAGTACCATTTTTCTAGATTTCATATATATGTGTTAATATACGGTATTTATTTTTCTCTTTCTGACTTACTTCACTCTGTGTGACAGACTCTAGGTCCATCCACATCACTACAAATGACTCAGTTTCGTTCCTTTCTATGGCTGAGTAATATTCCATTGTATATATGCGCCACATCTTCTTTATCCACTCATCTGTCGATAGACATTTTGGTTGCTTCCATGTCCTGGCTATTGTAAATAGTGCTGCCTCATTCTATACCAGACTCTCTCCAGGCATCAGAGAAAATCAGTACCCCAGCACTGCGTGATTCCACCCTTCTCTGTGCTTTGGTTTCCTTGTCTTTAAAATGTCGATAGGAGCACCATTGTACTCCTGGGCTTGCTTTGGGATGAAATGTGTTGATATGTGAATATGCTTAGGACAGCAACTCATACATAGAAGCTATTCAACTAGCATAATAATAACAGGTGTTATTATTATTACCCTCCCACCTCAGAGTGGAAAGAGGACTTCTGTCATCCAATATCCGTAAACCAACCAAGGGCAGGGTTCTTACTAACATCCTAGCACCATGTACTTTCCTGTGAGCAAGAGAATAAATGACCATGATTGAATAGGCCTGGGCGTGGGGCCCCCTCCTTCAGTCAGGGTTTCATGGGTATGTGGGAAACGCTTTCAGCCAGAAACCAGAGCTGCCCCCGCAACTGCACACAGCAGCCATGCTACCGTGAAATCGTTAGAATCCTGGTGCTCTTTCCCATTTGATGCTCACAGCCATTCTGTTTTCCAGATGAAAGAACTGAATGAAAATCATACAGTTTGGGCAAGATACTTTACTTCTTATAGGCTCACTTGCTCATTCAAAAATGGGTATATTGGGGACTTCGCTGGCTGTTCAGTGGTTAAGACTTCGCCTTCCTGGGCTTCCCTGGTGGCGCAATGGTTGAGAGTCCGCCTGCCAATGCAGGGGACACGGGTTCGTGCCCTGGTCCGGGAAGATCCCACATGCCGCAGAGCGGCTGGGCCCGTGAGCCATGGCCACTGAGCCTGCGCGTCTGGAGCCTGTGCTCCACAACGGGAGAGGCCACAACAGTGAGAGGCCCGCGTACCGCAAAAAAACCGACTTCGCCTTCCAATTCAGAGAGTGCAGGTTCGATCCCTGGTCGGGGAGCTAAGATTCCACATGCCTCGTGGCCAAAAATCCAAAATATAAAACAGAAGCAATATTGTAACAAATTCAATAAAGGCTTTAAAAATGGTCCACATCAAAAAAAAAATCTTTTAAAAAAAAAGGGTGTATTATGAGAACTAAGAAATTTTGTGTGTCCAGCAGGATGCCTGCTACACAGTAGGGCCGCCTCCCCACTCTACCCTCAGCCTCCCACTAAATAAAAGAAGGAGGTGCTTTCTTCCAAGAGGGAAAAGAGCCAGGTTAACAAAATTCTTATGTCACTAACAGTCATTAAGCCGGTGTTAGAATGTAAACATCTCTAACCAAGAGCACAATTGGCTCTGAAGGTGTGATGCCCCTTTGATGAGACAGTTCAACCTTCCTGGTCCTTGCTACTCTCTTCCCAGGAAAAGAATGATTTTCCCATGTTCCCACGGATAAGATTCTTTCGAACTCTGATAGTCTGAGGTAACTTGCTTCAGATTCCTTGTTTTCTCTTGCCATCACCCTTAATTCATTCCTCTCTTAAGAGATTTTTGGTATCGTATTTAGAGAAAATTCATTGAGCATGTTTTCTGTTTGGCTTACGGCTTGCATTTAATCAGGTATGAATCCCCCTAATGTATTTCTGACTGGCGTGGAGGCTGTTGTCTGGTTAGTTTCTCCTACGGGATCTAAGCTGCTCCCCCGCCACGACTCCCACAGCTCAAGGTTTTAAATGATTTATTGCTATTGGCTGACTCAAGCCGTGCATGCGTTCTGACACCTTAGAGCCTGAGCGCCACAGCTTAGACTGAAGACCATCAGGACATTTCGTGAATGGAAATCTGAATTCTGGCACTCGGGCCAGGGACCGTGTTCTTTTTGGCCATCAGGTCTTTTGTTGCAACAGGAGGTCATCTCTACCTGTGAGGGCGCACAGGAGCACGTCTGTTCTTTTTCTGTCCCTCATGGCACCCCCTAGGGCTCTACTCCTAAGCCTTTTGTCAGCGATCTCTACGTTGCCTTTGAGACAAGTTACTCGTCTGAAGATGGGTTGCTTCTCACCTTCCTGTTGACCCAACTCACTTAAGCCATGATTGATCCTCCTGTCTCTGTGTTGGAAGCTTGTTGGCTGGGCGTAAAACGTTCAATGCAACCAAGTTTTCTCCGAGTGAATGTAGGTAATGTAGAATTCCAACCTGCCCTCATGGCTTTCCACAAACGGTTCCTGCTCAGCGAGGTAGCCATAAAAATGAAGGTTCTCCAAAGTCACCTGAAACTTAGGAAAGGGTGAGACATGTTTTCCTTCTTTCCCTTTATCCTCTAAGTTGAGGATTTACTAACTTGTAGTTATTAAGCAGCCGCCAAGTTCAGAGTGTATGTCTAGTTGCTAGGATTGGTGCAGGAGGCTAAAAACCATGGACTCTGCCGCTCAGGGACTTAAAGTTGAGTGGATAAGACAAAGAAACAGACAACTCCTCACCTTCAGGGACAGCCCAGTCCCACACCAAACTCTCCTGGACACTCTCATTCCACTCTCTGGCCAGATGGTCTTGAGGAGCACGCGTGGTTCCTTGACATTAAAGACGAGAAGCATTCCACAGAGACATGAGGAGGGACTATTTCTCTATTTCTGCAGTCTCACAAAAGATGCTCTTTCCAAATGTCTCCATCCTTATGAGCAAATGCATCTCTCAGCCTGCACACTGTTATTGGTACCTTGGAAGGGTTCAAAATGTTCTCCCCTCCAGCAGTCAGAATCTCAGCAGGAAGCAGTTAAATGTCAAAAGGACATTTAAAGAGAATGTAATGAAAAGACTTTATGGAGGTATGGGCAGGATTAAGAGAATCAATAAGGGATATTAACATATTCTGGGACTAGCCATAGCCAGAAGCCATTACCTCTAGACCTAAAAGGACGAGAGGAAGAAGCTGTTTCCGGAACCCAGTAAATGCTATAGCCAGTGGGGTGGGGCTGCCATTCAGAAGCTGTGCCCATAGAGAAGGAACGCAGCCTGTTGCCAAACCAGGATGCCAAAGAGAGAGAGAAAGGAGAAAACAAAACCTTTCTCCTTCTTTTGTAAAGCAGTTTGCAGAACCAGCTTCACGGGCTACAGAGAGGAGCAGGGAAGGGCAGAGAATGGATCTGGGGACAAACAGAGAATACCCAGCACATCCCCTGTACCCCAGATTGGCGCCGCTTCTCACCCATGTTGTGGCAATACCTTCTCCAGTAGAATTCTTTTTGGGCTAGAGGATCACCTGGCAAGCTTTGGCTTGCCACTCTGCGATTATTGATAAAACACTAAGTAACTCTGAAGGCTTTAGGAGGATTGCACTTAAGTACTTGGGCTAATGGTGTATTTCCATTAAGTTCCAAATAAATGTCTCTGTCTCTAGGAAGCAATCAAATCTACAGATGGTGACAAACACGTTAACATATTGAAGTAAATCAGATGCCGTCGATGAAAATCTTGAAGAAGATGGTCGAGGTTTTCTCTTGTAAATTGATTTATCTATCTGTTGGTGAATCTGATCATTACTAAGATGCCTATAAGTGTCTAGGAAACTGTACAGTTCTCTCCCAAAGGCATATTTTCAATGGAAATTGGAAACAAAATTCTTCACTTCGAAGAATCCATTGAATTGCTTCACCATTTTCTTTTTACATACTTTGGGGTGCTTTTGAGAAATGTTAATTCATAATAATGTTAAATGGAGGATGCCACCCAATCAACAGATTTTGACGCAGCAGCAGTATTTCTGAAAAGCCAGGCTTTTGTTTATTCTAACCCTCAGAGTTCTAGAGTGGAGAAGTACCCAGAGACAGAGACACAGAGAGACGAGGGCTGACCTCAGAATGTAGTGAGGGTTTTCAGATCTATTGTTGATCCATAACAGCCAAATGGACCCAGAAGTGAGTTACAGAATTGCTGTTTAGTCTCACTTTCTCTTCCAAGGGGTCATATCCTGACTTTTCACACAAATAATATAATAATAACCATCGTTATGTATTTAGTGCTTGCTTTGTGCTAAAGACTATGTTAAAAATTTTGCGTACATTAACTCATTATAATCATTTGAGACAAGGATTATTCTGAACAATTACCCTTAGAAATCCGAGGCACTGCGAGGTTAGTTAACATACCCAAGGATGCAGCCGGTGAGCAGGAGAACTCGAATTTGAACATAGAAATTCAAGTTCTACAGACTGTGTTCTTAAATTCACCCTCCGGTTACTCCAGATTGTGTTTGTGTACAGCTCTGGGGCTTTCAAAATCTTAATAAAATATTTACAAATGTACTTATCCACCACCGCATTCCTCAAAGTTTATAGCAACTTTATTGCATGTAAATCTCAGAATAGTCCTGTGAGGTAGAGATTATTTTTTCCATATAATCAGGAAACTGAATGACCCAGTGAGGTGCCCAGTCAGAAGACGTTAGAGTCAGAACTTGAGTCCAGATGTTCTGATCCCAAATCCCATCCTCATTCTGCTGAAGCACAGTGTCCTCAAGTCACACCCATCAGGAGCATGAACTCCTGACTCTGCAAAGATAAACTGACTCGAGTTGTAATCTAGGCTGCATGACTTACTGGTTCTGTGTTCTCAGCCAGTAATTTACTCTCTAAGCCTCAGTTTCCTTACCTGTAAAATTGGGAATGAAAAAGCCTACCTTAGTAGTTTTACTGACCAGGGTTCTTAGCCTCCTTAATCAATATAAATTGATCAGAGGCCAGACAAGAAATTCAGGCAAGGCTTTATCGGGGCCCCTGCTGCAGCAGGAGGGGAGCGAGAACAAGCAACAGGTCTCCTTGCTTGCTCGCCAAGACAGGGGGGAGCTGGTTCCTTACATGGGGTGAGGGTAGGGATGTGTCCGTGGGTCGGGTCAGAGGGTGGCTTAGGTGATCTGTCCACGCCTTTGGTGATGTTGAGTGCAGGGGGCATGTGCAGTCCCCCACTTTTGCTCCTGGCTCTTCAGAAGTGGCAGTTGGCTTTTTTTGGTCTTCTTGTATCTTTTTGTCCGTAATTTTGCCCCAGACTTGCATGCACATAGTTATTTTTAGTCCCTTATAGTTTCTTTGTATTTTGTAGCTCAAGGAGACGTTTGTCCAGATGCAAGAACTGCAGCAAAGGGTCCCAGGTCCCAGCCTGTTTCAGTAGGATTGCTGTGAGCTTTAAATAAGTTAATTTAAAGGCCAGGACAGTGTCACTCACATATAAAAGTAGAATTTAAGATATAAATATATAGGAATTAGTCAATATCCAGTTATCCCTCTACAATGTAAGTCAGATAGTCGCTCCTTTACAGGGAACCCTCCCTTGGCCTCCCATGAAATGCAGACTCCTCTCTGGCTCAGTGAGGTCTCTCATGGTCTGACTTTTGTCCACATCTGTCATCATCCTGTCACTCTCTGGCCCTTACTCTCCAAGTCCAGCTGCACCAAACTTTTTTGAGACTCCAGCCTCATGGTCTTTTGCGCTTGCCCTCCCTTTGCCTAGAATGTTCTCCCCCCAGGTCTTCATATGGTGGCCTCCTTCTTGTCCTTAGTATCCCAGCTTATCACCTCCTGAGAGCACCTCCTGGACGACTCACCCATTCTCTACTCCATTGCTGCAGGCTGTAAGTTGTTTCCTTTCTAGCACGTATCATCACCTTTTTGTCTTGTGTTTATTGGCTGGCTCTCCCTAACAGGGTGTTAACTCCAGCCTTGTTCCCTGTTGTCTCCCCAACTCATAGAATAGTGCCTGGAACATAGAATGGCTCAGTGAGTACGGATGATAAATAATCTTACCTAGTTAACTATACTGTCACTTCTTGAGAAGTTAATCATGATGGGTGATTGTGAGCTTAGCTTACTCTAGCAACTAATTCTGGAGAAAGGATATGTTTCCAGTGTTACGTTAGTAGGGTATAGTTATGATCTCAGTTAACACAGCGGAATTTTTACACATGTTTGGAACAGTAGGGAAAGTATTTGAGTAGCATTTGCCTCTGTATAGCATGCAATATTGTTTAAAGCATGACACGTGGCAGCAGGTATGGATGCTGTGATGTTTGCGGTCATTGTCACCACCTCACTTTGGGGCTGTTCTCTGCCGAAACAGCCAGCCCGTGCAGGGGTCAATGACAGCTCTAGGGCAGGATCTCAAACACTTACAAGATGTGTCCAGACCCTCCTTCAATAGAAAAAAGTAGAGAGTTCAGGCTTTTACATCCCATACCTGTATTAGAAGGCTGGCCCTGCCACATACCAAGGTGCATAAACTTCTCCGTACCTCTGTTTCCCTGTGTGTAAACTGGTGATGATGCTAATACCAGCCTCATAGGATTGCTGAGAGGATGAAATAAACGAGTACACGTAATACCCTTATAAAAGTATAAGCGCTCAATAAACCCATGACCTACTTTTACGTATCCTCCATGAGAGCTGGATGGGACTGGGTTCCTATTTTCTCTCAGGGAGAGCAGACACAAGCAATAAAAAGGAGTATGATAAATTCCAAATTTTCATTATCATTACGAACATCACATGGAAGCTAGTTTCAGTATTCCCCACTAATGCTGAAGCCAATTTTCCCCTCCTTATATTTTAGAAGAGAGCCATTAATATTTGTTGAGCACCCACAAAGGGCAAGGCTGTGTGCTCAGCAGTAGTGACAGAAGACACCCATTTCTAGCAAGGAAAACGTCTTATAATCTCTTTACTAGCTTCACATCTCTGAATTTCAAAAGCACCAGTAGAAAGGAACACAATGTTCTGCTGTACCCTTCGTCCCCTGGGTCCCAGAATTCAATTAAAATTGTGTTCCATCTTGCCCGATCCAAAGTGTTTTAGATTAAAGAAGCCCGGAAGGCAAGGACCCTATCTGTAAAAGCATAACTATTAATGGACCCAGCAAAGCACCATGCAAACAGAGATGCTGAGAAAAGTCCACCTGATGAGGAAAGAAAATCAGATAGGTAGATGGTTAAACAGATAGCTACACAGAGCTTTTCAGCAAGTTATTCCTTTACGACTGCAGCCTACAGGACTGTTCATGAAATTTTTTTAAAAAATCTTGTTATCGTTTCAGATTTATTGCCTTCCCTTTTTAGCCACGAGGCTCTCTTAACCACGTGTCCGTTTTGGCACGTTGCTCTTCGCACATATTCAAAACCCACGGCAAGCTACCCTTTAAAAGACATTAGCGTGAATGCCATGGGAAAATATACTCCAAGGTTGTAGATGAATTGATATGATTTCCTTGATTGTATCTTTTTATTTATGAGGCATAATTTATGAGTGCTGGAGAGCAAACTGCAGTGAGTGATGACTAACTACAGCCCAAGTCATAAATCAGGAGCAGTGAAAAAAGAGGTGATTTTGATCGAATCTATTGAATTAGCTGTTGGCCTCAGCCAATACAGGTATCGGAAAGACCTTTTTAATATCTATTTGTCTCTCTTCTGGGAGTGTGATAACAATCTCATTACATGCCCCTAAGAAACAAATAATTTAATTGTTTGCCTGTTAACATGCAACCTATTTACTCTTCTTATTAATTACTGGCATGGCTGTTCATGTTAGATTTTTGTTTACTTCTGATGTGAATCGTCACAAAAATATATTCACATTCTCCAGTTTTTATAATGATGTTGCCTCTCTAACGCTGCTTGATATGAAACAGTATTGTTGAAATGTCTCTGTTTCATCAAAAATTATCATTATTCCACAAGGAAGTGTGTTTTAGAATATCACAGAAGTTGCAGAGAACTGAAAAATCCCTCCATGTATTAATCCTCTGAGAGTAGCAGTTATACTGCAACTCATAACAAACAGCCTGGAAGAAAAAGCAAACTCTCAAATTGCTTCAAGGACAAGGATAGCCACTGTCACTTACATTAGGAGTCAGCAAATTAGAGGGTTTTTGTGAAAGATCACTGGCTGAATTTGGTTATTCCTGTTATCCATTTTTATATGGAATATGATAGCAAATACAAGACCAAGTAGACATCAGCTGGATGCTAACAGTATAGAACGCATCACTAGGTATGGCCTCTTGGTCTCATCAAGACTTGTAGCACTTCCCCAGCCAAAAGAATCATAAGGTATTTTTACCATTAAGGACTTTTTTATTCCATGATAAAGGAAAAACACATCAAGAAACCCTGGAAATGTGGAAATGTACATTAAGAGTTTCTCTTTGCAGTGAGGCTACACTTGGAAAGTATCAGTCCTGGGGAATGTTATTTTAGAAAGCTATGAGCCATTGAGTGAGACAACGCATTGAAATGAAAACTGCTTTACAGTTAAGTGTGGAAATTGTGCTATAAGCGTAACTAGGTCAGTAACATAAGCACCCAACGGGCCACCACTCTAAGAGAATTTCTGAAGCATCTCCCCTTCTCCCATCCTCGGCAGAGTCATGGGTCCTTCTCTTTCTCTTTCACAAAATTTATTACAAGTGCTTCCATTCACAAATCTTGCTTTCCTTCTGGAATAAAATTAGAAGGAGAAATGTTGTAGGAGAGGAATTAGGAGCATTTTAGAATAGTTAATACTATTCATCTGGGCTGTAAAGAAAAAATAGACCCAACAAGTTCCAGAAAGATCAGTGTTTCAAGAAATTTGCACCTGGAGTGAAAACTAGGCAGCAAATGGTTGTTCTCCAAAGCTAGTGAACTCTGGTTCTGCTTGGAACTGTGGCCACAGTTCCAATAACTCAGTGGTGATCATTGCAGTTGTAACATACGCAGCCAGATACATGCTGTGTGCTTATTTGAATGGCTGAAGGTAATGACAAAAGTAATGCAAAGTACAACTCTAAATAGACAACCCATGAACAGAAATTGAAAAAATGTATGGTGCCTAGATTTGTGTTCCTGGTTCTATAGAGAAGAGCTCTCTATGTTTCTCAAATAAGACTGGGCACAAGAATCACTTGGAAATCTGTTAAAAAGGCAGGTTCCGAGATCTTTTCACTATAAATTATCTTACAAGAACGCAAGATGATTTTGATGATTGTAGCCAAGGAACACATTTTGACAAAGACTCCTCTGAAGGAAGATTTCTAAGAGGCAGTTTTCAACAGAGGACACACAACGGAGCCCATTGTTTCCACAGCAATGAGATCTGGGCAGCGTGGTGACAGATGCTGACATCTCATGTAATTAAAACTTTATAAAGCAAACTACAGTGATTAGACCTGGGGGATGGGAGGGGAGCAGAGTAAATAAAAGAACAGTTTTATTTTTTAATGGAAAACAGCATAAAGATGGTGATAGTCACTAGTTAGATATCAAAAATTAGATTGAGAACAAATAGATCTCTTCTTTCACTAGTCAGTTATAGAATTTATGGTTAGATCACTTTAGTTATTTTTAATGTATTCAAATAGTTAACCTGTGTTTTCCATGACATCTTCTTACATTGTAACTCCTTTCGCTGTTTCACCCAAAACGTTAGAGAGGAAAACACCCCAACTTGGCCAGTCCTGACTTGTTCTCATTTTTAACAGCTCTGCATTGGGAAGTTCCTAACTCTTATGTGTGTGTGTGTGTGTGTGTGTGTGTGTGTGTGTGTGTACACACACACATGTGCAAGTGTTCATTAAACCCAAATAATAAGTTACTTTAGTGGAAATTTTAATCATCTAATTTTTTTATTATAAAAAAATATGTTCAATTCCACTAATGCTGTGGGTTTAAGGATATTCTGAATAAAAGAAAGATAAAAGTATCCTTACATTTTTTTCTCTTGGCCATGGAATTCATAAGCTGTACTTCTGTTTCCAGCTCTTAAAATGTCCCTTCTTTTTTGTGAGTAGCTCACACACTGTTTATATACTCAGTGATGATGTGAGGGAACCTTGGGATACAAACCAGGTGGATTGGCTTATCAGTTAGGTAACAAGTAGATAGATAGGCAATAGATGATAGATAGGTAGATAGATAGATAGGATAGATTGAGATAGACAAAGTAGGCAACTCTACGTCTGTTCTCAAGATATTTAATTTCTTGATTCGTTAAAAATAAAAGATCAGGGCATATTACCCAAATTTTCCCACTCAAGATCTCTGCTTTTTCTTTCTCTACCATATAAAGATGGACCCAAATCTTGGGGCCATTATTTCTCAGTAGAAGTAAATCATAAGCATAATCTGTTAGTATTTTTATCCTGAACCTTGAACTATACTTTAGTTCCTTTATCTTTTTTTAATAAATTTATTTATTTTATTTTATTGTTTTACTCTATTCTTTTTGGCTGCGTTGGGTCTTCGTTGCTGCGCGTGGCTTTCTCTAGTTGCGGCAAGCGGGGGCTGCTCTTTGTTGTGGCACGCGGGCTTCTCATTGCTGTGGCTTCTGTTGTTGCGGAGCACGGGCTCTCGGCGCGCGGGCTTCAGTAGTTGTGGCTCGTGGGCTATAGAGCGTAGTCTCAGTAGTTGTGGCGCACGGGCTTAGTTGCTCCACGGCATGTGGGATCTTCCCGGACCAGGGCTTGAACCCGAGTCCCCAGAATTGGCAGGCGGATTCTTAACCACTGAGCCACGAGGAAAGCCCTAGTTCCTTTATCTCTTGCTTAGCTGGGCATAGACAAAAATCTACAGCGATTTTTGGATAAAGGACTTTTTACCTCGAGAGAGAGAGACAGAGAGAGAAAGAAAGAATATCACTGACAATTTCTTTTTGACTTTTCTTCTGGTGGTTTGGTATAAGATACGATGCCTTGTTGGTGCAAGATCTGTGAAATCCATAATGCTTCATTAGCACAGCTTTCTCTTCATTGTAACAGCTTTCATTTCCAGAGGAGCTCATGTAAATAGGCTGCTCCTGCTTTGCATAAGCATGTTGATTTATATGAATGCTATTTTGATCTGAAATTGATTGAATACTAAAAAGAAAGACTAGGAAAAAAGCACTGTATTATGAAGGTCTCCTGTCAAAGACAAAAGACACTAGATCCTACATACATTTCCACTTACTGATGGGGAATTCTGTATTGCCTAGGTTTTAGAAGAGAATATTTCTAAAGATCCGTAGCAAAATACCACACTATTGAGATGCAAGTATTTGAAAATACCATGGATTAAATTACGTTTGGGAACTAGGACTCCTCCACCCCCGTTTGCCCATGTAACGCAGAAAGGCATGAGGTCTAGTCCTATCTGCCAACAGCAGCATTAAAAAGCCTTAATAGATGGAATGCTCAGTAATTAATTGGCAACTTGCTGAATTTTTGTCAAGCCCAGTTGCACTTTCCTCCTTGCGTTCTCTATCCTTTGTGGTCCCCACTAAAATTCTGTATACCCTTAAATCACCAACCAACCAAAGCCCTTCTCTTGGCAAAGAATTTGATATCAATATGTGCACCTTATTTTGCATCCCTTTCTCAAGAATATTTTCCTTTCAGTCTTTGTTACTCGTCGTGTAATCAAAAATCCTCCACCGCAAGACATCAGCAGTAACAGAGGTTGGTCTGGAGCAGACTGGGGAGTCCACGACTCCTTCTCATCAGCCCTGAAATCTGACCTCCTCACCAATTACCTCCTATAGCGACCCTCCCTGTTGGAAGACTGACCATGGCCATTCCAGAGCGGATGCTAAGAGCAGCTACAGTTGTGTTCTGCCCTGTACTCTAGTTTCCATGGAGCCTAGCTTTCCCATTGCTAAGACAGTTTTCTGGGCCTATCAAAACAAACCTCTATCATTCGAGACAACCTGGGCATGTCTGTTTACCCTTGCAAGCTAAGAGACTTTACCCAATCCAGAATTGCAGGTAGGTAATTGTCTATAGAAAAGTCATTTCATATTCATGATCCTGAGTATCTTATTTATGTGTATGGATGACAACAGATCAAAAGCACAGTTTACTGGGAAGAGCAATAAAGTTTATTGGCGAGTAGAATTCTAGTTTCAGCTCTAGTGACTTCTGTCACCTTGAACGAGAGTCACATTTCAGAGCCTTGATTTCCTCATCTGTAAAAGGGGCTAATAACACATTCTCCAGCCACCTTACGAGGTTGTGTTGTGAGGACCAAGTCAGCGAACGTTTGTTAAAGTGCTTTATAAAGTATAGAATTTATACAGATGTTAGTGGTTATTATGCAAACTATGAGAGAAATGGATCAGAGCTCTGAAAAGAACAGGTTCTGCTTTGTAAGTAGGTTGTTACCTCTTTTTAAAATGTGGCATGTATGTCAACTATTTCTCAATAAAACCGGGGGGGAAAACGGGGTTTCTGGCAATCCTATCAGCAAGAGGAGATTTGCATTTGACAGCAATCCAAGAGCAATTCAACATCAGAAATATTACTTTTACGAAGAAATCTGCAAAAAAAAAAAAAAGTACAGAAACACTGATAGAAGTTAGCCTAAGTACTGAAAATCTCTCCAATATTTATTTATTCTCTTAAAATTATTATTGATGCGAAAGCAAAATAAACAAAAATGAAACTAAACTCTCACTGCAAAGTATTCTCCTACAGTGTTTTCTAAATATCTCGTATTTTGAACATTCTGCATGCTCTTTTAACACCGCACACCTAGAACGTGTGTACTATAGAATCAAACAAGTTTTCCAGACTTGTCTTTAAAAGCTCAGAACAAATTTATACATATATATATATATACACACACCTATATAATTATATAAAACATGTATATATCATATAATGGTATATATTGTAATTATTATCTATAGCGTATATATTGTATATATTGTAATATTTGTGTGTGTGTCTTTACATATATAAATACACAGAGACACCAAATGAGGGAACAATTTCCTGAGGTCAGACCTGCACAACACGAAAGCTTACTAAGGAAGACTCCTAGACGTGCAGACAGTCTGCTCGGATTGCCGTTTAGATCTATCATCCTGATTGATCACTGTGTGGTTGGCTATTATTGGGCCTAATTTAACCCTATCCACTCACACATCCATCTCCTCTGTCTATTGTACCTGACATTCTACAAATCACTTACTCATGCAAATGATGACCTAAGGCAACCTCTTAGGATATTCGTGTTTAATTATACAAATGGTGCTTGATAAATAAGATTACACCTCCTTCCATATGTTTATTCCCTCCTTGATGAAAGGAAAATTCAATTTTCATGCAGATTGGGTGGGGCCGGGGTTTAAGAATTGCTGAGTTTTATGGAGTCTGCAGATCCATCCAGTCTGCAGAAGCTGACAAAATCACTCCACACCCCGCACAGAGATGAGCAGTTTTTCATTAGGCTTAAATCAGCCATCAGCCAGCTTGCGTTCAGAAATCGGGACTCTAATAGGACCCCCTCTGTGTTCACAGGGTCAAAGGCTAAACACAGGAAGGACCCGCCCTCCTTTGCAATTACGAAGTTGCAAGATGCAAGTTTATCTCATTCTGTTGTTTTCAGTTGCTCTGAGTTGCCAACTTCTCTGCAGCCTGAAGTTTTCTGGCTTTTGACTGGTCTTACTGATTTCTTTTTGAGGTCTGGGCCGTGAATTCAGCAGGAAAAGCCTCCAGTAGCTGGACGCGGTGTAGAACTGGGCCCGCCCCCCCGGAAGGTCTCAGGGCCCCCAAGTTCCATGCCGTCTCTGCCACCCAAGCAGTGGTCAACATCAGTGCCCCGCAGAAGCCCAACGGGATTGTCAGTCTCTACAGATTGTTCTCCAACGATACCAGCGGGGCCCAGACGGTGGTGAGCAGCAGCATTCTGATCGGTTTATTTAAAACAAATCATAGGGGCTTCCCCGGTGGCGCAGTGGTTGAGAGTCCGCCTGCCGATGCAGGCGACGCGGTTTCGTGCCCCGGTCCGGGAAGATCCCACATGCCACGGAGCGGCTGGGCCCGTGAGCCGTGGCCGCTGAGCCTGTGCGTCTGCAGCCTGTGCTCCACAACGGAAAAATCATAAACCATGGTGTCCTTGCTTTTTCTTATCCATCTGTTCTCAATTGCCCTGTGGTGACCTTAGTGGCCCAAAGATCCCTCTGCAAAGAAATAGCGTTAGGAAACGTACAGAATATATGTAAATGCTCTGGGAGAGGAGGGCTACATGTGGTATTAAAGACTCCACAGATCTTTTAAGGAACCTAAGACTTTAGAGAGAACCAAATTAGTTGAATTAATTGAATTAGAAAACACATGTCAAGCACTCAGCGTAGTAGTGGCTTATAGTAAGGGGCCAACAAAGGGTCTCTGTAGGTGGTGTAAATCTTAATATGAAAAAGGAAAACGTAGAGCAAAGGATATCCTCGGAATCCCCATTTTGGCACGAGCAAATCTCTAATAGCACACTGAAATCTCAGACTTTGTTTTGGTGACTTCTAGAAAGTTCTAGGTCTTTGGAAGAAACAACAGAACAGTTCAGCTCAGCCCTACTCCGCTGTTCGTGTATTAACACATTTGGGGCACATCGAGGAGACAGGATGGTCTGTGGAGGGAAATCATCTTTCACACTGTGTTTTAGCCCAGCCGTTCACTGAAAGGGACACTAAATAATCAACTAGACCAGTTCCTGCATTATTTAAATGAAGAGACTACCTGCCAGGGGATGAAGTCTCTTCTCTCTGCAGGACAGCTGGTGTCACTCTCACATTTCTCATAAATAAGTATAGATTAGAATACTTTGTTCACACAAACCTCATAGAGAAATTGCACAGATCCTGGTATGACATGATACATTATTTAGACCAATCGAGGGAACAATTTTGGCAAGTGTGGAGAAATCCTCTGAGGCCAGCGTAGCAGGTAGTGAAACACAATTTCAAAAGATAACTCACATGCAAGGAAGGCTTGTATGGAATGTTAAAGAAATATTAGCATATTTTCTACAAGGCTTCCGATTCAATAAATATAGATGATGTAAATACAATCAACCCTTGATTATCCATGCTTATAAAATGATAATATTAATAAACTCAAATAATTTCTATTTGGAGTGCCTTGTATGCATTTTTTTAAACAACAGGTAGCTCTTCTTAATTAAATGTTGCTTATGTCAATGTGAAAATGAGTTTCTAGTTTCTGAGCTCTTCTATTCCAAAGAGCACTTAGTAGAAGCACAATAAGGTAAAAATATTTGCTCCAGATAAACCAAAAAGTTTATAATGCAACCAAGATAATTGAGAAAAAACTATATTTCATACAGATCCATACCCTTAGAGGAAGACATGGACTTTCAAACTCTTAACTATGTAAATATACAAATAGATAATATATATTTCAAGCTCTTAAATACTCAACTCTAAGATTTGAGGGGAGTTTTGACCCCAAAATTACATGCAAGTAACAATGGCAGAATATGGACCTTAGTGAATGTTGACTTAGAAATATAATATAATAAATATAATTCAAATATAGATTTTGTTTTTCGAAAAGGCATCATTCTGAGGGTCACAGAACTCGGTCAGTATTTTGTGATTTTTTGAGCCATTTTCTAATATCTCTTTATGGTAATAGACAACATTGTTCCCTGTGATTTCTACCCTGTTGCCTCAAACTTCTATCAAACTGTTATCTCATTGCATGTTTTTGCATGTTTAAGCCATGCCTCTCCAGCTGGATTGGTCATTCCTCAGGGTAAATATTGTGATAGATGCCAGGGTGCATCTCCCAGAGTAACTAGCACGGCACTCTATTCATAGAACGCATGGTACACGATAAAAGTGAACCAACTGTCTGTGACTTGCCACTGGGCCTCATCTAGTCTTCTCTCTCCTCCTGCAGCTGGCTGAAGGCCTGGCCACCCAGCAGACGCTTCATGGCCTGCAGCCCTTCACGACCTACTCCATTGGGGTGGAGGCCTGTACTTGCTTCAATTGTTGCAGCCAAGGGCCAACAGCAGAGCTGAGAACTCCTTCTGCTCCGCCATCAGGACTGTCCTGTCCCCAGATCCAGACACTGGCCTCGAGGACAGCCTCCTTCCAGTGGAGTCCCCCACTGTTCCCCAACGGCGTCATTCAAAGGTAGCATGGGAGAGCCAAAAGGACAAAGAAACCGAAATAAGGCATGAACACAGACATGCAGCTACCCAGCCCTCCCCAAGGAAGACTTGCTGATTGAACAGACACCTATAGCAACTTAGACAAATCAATTGATTTGAGTGGTCACATTCCCCACAAAGTGTTTCAATCATAAATCAGCTAAGGATAGAAAGGTGAACAACAAAATTTTCTTTAAATAAGAAAAGCGAGGCAAGGACTTCCCTGGCGGTCCAGTGGCTAAGACTCAGCACTTCCACTGCAGGGGGCACGGGATCGATCCCTGGTCCCTCATGCCACGCAGTGCATCCAAAAAATAAAAAAGGACAAGGCAGTGTGTTCCCATTCATTGAAAGGATGTGCTCTTCCTCATGGTTCCCTGGAATGTTTCATTCTACAGGGCTCAGCTAGAACATAAGGAACTTCTGTGACTAAATCAGAATTTCCTTGATCTAATTTAAAATGTCGTAATGAACCACTGTTTGAAAGACCACAGAAGTTATTTCACTCAAGATAATCTGGAGGAAAAAAAGATATTCTTTATTTTCAACAGAGAAGAACAGTTTTATCACTCTCTTCTAAAAAGAGAGAAATATCTTATCTCTACCAACAAGGATTCCTGGCTGCTGGGTGGACAGCAACATGTGTATACATGTGACTTCTCTTATCATTTCTCTGGTTCCATCTGCTGCCCATTTCCAACAGCATTAAATAAAGTGTTTCTGAGAACAGTCTCCCACCAATGGGAATTTGAAAGAGCTGGCAGTTCAGTGAGAACAAAAGATCAACAGGTTTAAAAGAGAGTGAGACTGATTCCTTTGCCTGTTTTCTCTTTACGTGTCCATTCTCATTCCAGCTATGAGCTCCAGCTCTACATGGCCTGCCCCCCGGATTCAGCCACCCCCTGTACTCCTAGCCAAACCGAGACAAAGTACGCTGGGCCAGGGCTGAGAGCCAGCCTCGGGGGTCTCCAGCCCTACACCACCTACAAGCTGAGGGTGGTGGCCCACAATGATTTGGGCAGCACGGCCTCTGACTGGATCAGCTTCATCACCCAAAAAGAATGTGAGTAGAAGTGGCTGCCGCCATAAGCCAAAAAGCTAGGAGGGCAGCCGCAGGGGAAGCTTGTCCTGAAAAGTAGGGGGAAAACAGTTTGCTAAAAGGGCTGAGTGTTCAGTTCCTTCGAATGCTACTGAGACATCAGTGAACATGACTATGGGGGAAAAATGCCCATTGGATTAAATAATAAGGAGATCAAGAGTGAATTTAGGAAGATGTTTCATGTAGCAATGGGATGAAAACCAATTAAGAGAAAGCTATTACATGGGTAAGATGACTTTTTTTCTTTCTTTATTTTGAGCTAACTTTTTAGAGAAGTTTGCCATTCCTTTTCTTTTCAAATGACGTGGCGTCATAGCTCGCATTTCTGGAAAGCTTTGATATACGACGCTGCCAGGAAAAGCAAAAGGGCTACTGAGTGCAGAAAAGGGCAATTAGCTAATCCGTTGGGGCCTCCTGACATTTCTATAAAATAGGTCCTTTTCAGATTTTATAAGGTTTATATGTCTACTGTTTAAAAATGGCAAATACAAAAGGTATTAAGAATAAAATAAGTACTTATAATTAGAGCCAGCTACGTCATTTGTGGGTTCCACTGGAAAATGAAACTATGGGGCCCCTTGTTCAAAAATCGTTAACAATTTCAAGATAATGACAGCAGAGCATCAAACTAAGTCCATAATTCTTCTACATGAGGGATCCTGGCATCTGCACAGGTCACACAACCATGAAGCCAGTCCTGCTTATAATCCCACCACACCCAGAGGCAACCACCATTAATATTTTGGCGTAATTCATTCCTTTAATCCCTTTTCTATGCAGAGTTGTTATTACATGGCTGAGATCATACTCTAATGAAAATTTCATAGTCTGCTTTTTATACTTGACATTATTTTATTTGCATTTCCCATGGCATTAAAAACTCTTTAGCCACCAAGGTTAATGGCTATATAACATTCCATCCTGTGAATAAATTGGGCATTTCAGTTGTTTCTAATATTTTCCTTTTATAAATGTGGTGAGAAAGTTTGTGAACAAATCTTTGTGTGAATGTCTGGTTATCTTCTTAAATGGCAACAAATGGAATTTACTACATCAGGAATTTTAAGGCTTTGCACACTTATTGCAAATTTGCTTTCCAGAAACATTATATCAGATTATGACCTCATCTTCGGTATTTGGCACTGACATTTTTAGAAGTAAGAGTTATGCATTCGTGAAAGTTCACTGCCTCATACGAAGACTTTAATGTACCCGAGCAGTAACATGGCAGGATGTTCGCAAGAGGTCATTTTTAGAGAGCACTTGCTCGTTCCTGGCACTGTTCAAGCGTTTTACAAATAATCCTTACCACAAACCTATGAAGTTAAGTACTATTATTAACCAAATTTATAGGTGAGAAAACTGAGGCAGGGCTGTGGACTGTGCACTACA
Organism: Delphinus delphis; assembly: GCF_949987515.2. Taxonomy (NCBI): domain Eukaryota; kingdom Metazoa; phylum Chordata; class Mammalia; order Artiodactyla; family Delphinidae; genus Delphinus; species Delphinus delphis. Next base: position 170,487,235 of record NC_082683.1, read on the forward strand.
ATTCCAGGATGCCATTCACATTGATTAGAATCTGAAGTGAGGCTCCTGGAGCTATATGATGAGCTAAAGCCAGAGCTTAAGTCCCTCCAGTTTCCACACCTAGAAGGTAGAAGTGTTACTCTAAGTTCAGTTACTCTAAGTTACTCTAAGTTACTCCTAGCTCAGCAGCACCCTCAGTACTGCTGTGTTAACCTGGTCAACTCACTACCTACTTTCTGTAATAGAGATTTCAGACCTTCTCCACCCTCCTCAAACCTTCCACTTCTTCTCATCCCTTTCCCGCAAGCCTATACAATCCTCACCCACCTCTCCCTAGAGTCTTGGCAGAACTCCTTGCCTTGTAATTCACCAGGAAAGGAAATGTCATCAGTCAGTAATTTGCTCCCTTCCCACCCTAGACAGCCACGTGTCCTGCATCTGCATCATTCCCGCCAGGGACACGGCAGGAAGGGGTGGTCCTTCATCTGAAATAAACCTGCCTCTTGTGCTTTGAGTACCACTTCCTTCACTACTATTCATCATTTTTCTATCCTTAATCTTCAGTGTATCACTGTTGCTTCTGCCTTTCTAATGTTAAAGCGAACAGACTCCATTTCCCCTCTGGTTCCTGCCCCAGCTCCTCCCCACAGAGACAACTCTTCTAAAGAATGGTCTTCAAGTGCTTTCCCATTTTCTTTCTTCCCACATGTTCTTTAACTTCCTCCACACTGATTTCCACCTCATCCCTGCATGAAAATCTCTTCCTAAATTTGCCCTTGACCTCCACACTGATAATCCAGTGGGCTTTTTTGGGAACATTGGGGAACGTTGGGAACATTCAACGTGATTGAAGCCTCCATCCTTGGTAGAAAGTGGCTCCCCTTCGTTTTCATGACAAGTCTCTCCTGGGAAACCTGCGTCTTTGGATGTTCAGTGTTAGTCAACTTTGTTGCTTGATCTTCCACCAGCCAAGGTTTTTAAGCCTCAACCCTAAACTTTCTCTGCTCACACTTTCCCTTTTATCCCCTTCCTTCTTTTTTCCTCTCCTTCCCGCCTCACCTCTTCCCTCTTCAGCTGAGTTCATCTCCTCCAGGGCTTCAGTTCCGAAGGCTGACTCCCAAATGGCCACCTCCTCCCCGAGCTCCCTGCTTGAAATCCAGACGCTCACACCCAGCTTCCTTGCCTCCCTTTGAACTTCTCATAACCAGCTTGAGTTGGGCAGACCCCCGACAGAGGGCGCATCTTTCCCCTTGAATGTGCGCTTCCTTTGGCTCTCATTCTCTCCATTTTATCTCCAGCACTGGGCAGAGTCAGTCTTAGATACCCAAAATGTGTTGTTTAGTGAGTGAGTGAACGCATCCAGAACGTCTCACGTTTACCATTGGCACCACGCAATCAGTGTCCTTTGTCACCCAAGCTATAATCAAAGCAAAGTGTAATCGTTCTTCATAACGTCTACTGCCTAATTGTGTAACCTCCTTTTACCTTTTTGCCTATTCCTCTCGCTATCCTCCCTTCACAAACCCATAAAGAACTGTGAGAAACACTTATTCCTGAAGTGAAAGTGTAGTCAAATGAATTCTGACTTAATAAAAAACGCTACTCCATACAAGGAATGGGACAAAACACCACCACCAGCTTTGAGAAGCAATTACCGTTTACAGTACAGACTGTCCCTTATGTACAATGGTTTGACTTCACGATGGTGCCAAAGTGATACACATTCAGTAGAAACTATACTTCAAACTTTGAATATTGATCTTTGTCAGGCTAGCGATCTGTAGTATGATTCTCTCTCATGATGCTGAGGGCAGCTCCCTGTCAGCCACGCCATCAAAAGGGTAAACCACCAATACACTTACAAACATTCCATACCCGACACCCATTCTGTTTTTCACTTGCAGTACAGTTTGCAATAAATTATAGGAGATACTCAACCGTTCAGTGTAAAATAGACTTTGCATTAAATGCTTTCTGCCCAGTAGGCTAATGTGAGTGTTCTGAGCACGTTTAAGGTGGGCTAGGCTAAGCTATGATGTTTGGTAGCTTCTGTGTATTAAATGCATTTTCAACGTAGGATATTTTCAATTTATGATGGGCTTATCGGGCATAACCCCATCCTAAGTCAAGGGAGATCTGTATATTTATAAGCCAATTTTTCTACTTGTTCCAGGTTTTGTGTGTGTATCGCCAGAAGGCCAGGCCAAAACAGCTATGTGAGCTTTGCAGGTTGTCACCAATTCTCTTTTTCAACATGAAACTTAGTCTTTGCCAGACATTTTCCCCTTATGCTGGAAGAACAGAATGAACAGATTTAAGATGTCCTGCCTTTCTATTCTTCCTTGACATGGAAGAAGTGGCTGAAGGTTGCAGTAGCACTGAAGGAGAAAGCGTTCTCTTAATCTGTTTACTGGATCCACAGACATGGGAAAACACAATAGTTCACTGGATGTTGTATGGGGTTTAAATACCATTTATGTTCCTTTTAACTCATTATACAAACTAGCAGAGAGAAAATGTGGGTCGAAGAATACAAACCAGAAGATGCTTTGAAAACAGTATTTGCAATTTTATATAAACGTGATCAGAAAAGGGTCTAGAGAAGCATTAGCAACATATTCCGCCCCCTCTGCCTGAATTACACCTGCAGTGGAAGAGCAGAGGTGAGGTGTAAATGTTTAACAACTGGCCTCCATGAAAGAAAAATGTCCTTACTTGAAGCGCTCACCAATTTCCATGGTGTAAAGTACTCCCACTTGGGTGATTTCAAGTTTCCAACGTGACAGCACTGAACACAGAGTTGGGAAAAGATCGTGTACCATTATGTAATATTTCCACCATCCCGATACAATAGATTTAAACAGCATGAGAGCATAGATAATAAAAGGTAGTGAAATAATTAAGAAGTTACAAAGTTTTAATATTTATTATCTTTGTTTTAATATAATTTATTTAGGTTTATATGATTTAATTTTTAATAGTGGCTGGGTTTAATAACCAACTCACAAAATTCCTGAATATTTAACCATCAGGATGAACCCACTCACCACTGAAGGGCACCCATAAAGTGAATTAGTAAAGCATGCTCCTTTAAATACATGTGTACTGATTTTAACAAAAAAGCACGGGCTTTGGCGTTAAGCAGGCCTGGGTTCAGATCCTTTGTCCCCTACCAGCTACTGACATTAAGCAGATTATTTGATCTCTCTAAACTTTAGTCTCCTCACATGGAAAATTAGGAACTAATTCTTACAAGATTGTTTTGAGGATTAAATAAAACAAAGTACATCAAGTACTTTATTGTACTTGCATTGTACTGCTTTATTGGCATAGTAGCTGTTATCATTCTCTCAGTCTTCAAATCCGTTATTCCTGATTATTTTGATAGTTTGATCACTCTTTTTCCTCAGGAAGATCTCCAAATCCTGCAAGGCAAATAAAGCCCCTTCCTTTTCTATTTTTGTACTGTTTATAAGCCTTCTCTTTGTCTGTACTGTTATGATGTAGGGGAGAAGTGGAAATCTACTGAAATTAAGTGACAGAAGGAAGCCACAGACAAATACAATAGTATGTTCCATTGTGATATTAGGCACAATTTGTGTTAAAATATATATATTTAAAGAGGGCTTGATAGCTCTTGTTTCAGTATTTGCAGAAAAATTTTCCTATAACTTTATGAAAATATTTTAAAAGATGAGAATCAAATTTGTCTTCATGGTTGAATCTTATGATCACAAAAGCGTAATTATTCCTTATTTTGTTATATTTCCTCACATCAGCAACAGATGGATTTAATTTTTAAAGGATATCCAATTTATTTCTACTGCTCACTTTTTCTTTCTTTTCTTAAAAGCCAATTTCATATATAGCTGGATCTTAATGCTCTTACAAATGTATTGATTATTTTGGAGAAAATGAGATCTCATGAAATAAATCTCTTCTGACTTGACAAGATGATATGGTATCCCTTCATTTGTTCCTACAAAAATGATTCATTTAAAAGATGAGCCTCAGTTAAGGATTATTCTTCCTTTATTTTAGTAAGGAGTTGAAAAACGAAAAGTTCTCATGCCTGTTAAATGCACACAACGTTGCTTCTCTATCTGATACAATACTTAGGAGACCTGGGCTTGATTATATACTAATGTACTGTGCTATTGATTGATTAGTCAGGGCAATGAATTATTATACTCGAATTGCTATTTGCAAGGCTTTTTAACTATCTTAGAAAACAAACGAACAGCTCAAGAAAAAGCTTTAAAAATAAATGGGTGCCAAAAGAACATAATTCACCATCTAAGCAGTTTAGTTAGGAGAAAATAAAATATTAACTTCATCTAGTCCTTGGGGCTTTGTAGCAATAAATATTGATTTGATATGAAAAATAGCTATCCACTGTAGTTAATAGTGTTAAGGATACTTTAGCTGTTAAAAGAAGGAAAATGCAACAAAATATAAGCTCCGGGGCTATGCTGATGAGCAGAACCATTGTATGTTAATAGTTGTATTTCATAAAACACCACTCTCCATTGATTTTTGTTTGGAAAGCAGGTGCGACATTGCTGAGAAAGCATTTCACATGCGTTCCCATGATTTTCTTTTCACCCCCAAAGCCAGTTTTTTCCTTTAAGCAGTAAGGGAAATAGGAAGGGTTCCAGCAAGGACAAAAAAAAAAATGTGTGCTCATATTTTAGAATAAAAAGCACACTATTTTTAGGACTTACAACCTTCTCCCACATATTTTTAGAACTTACAACCTTCTCCCACTTATTTTTAGAACTTAGAGACTTCTTCCACCTCTTTTTAGAACTTGCAACCTTCTCTCAACTATTTTTAGAACTAGAACCTTCGTCCAACTATTTTTAGAACTTACATCCTTCTCGCAACAGTGCCCCAGTACCGTGCCCCTTTCTCGGTGGACAGCAATCTATCCGTGGTATGTGTGGACTGGAGTGGCTCCTTCCTGCTGAACGGGCGGCTGAAGGAGTTCGTCTTGACCGACGGAGGGCAGCGCGTGTACAGCGGCCTCGACACCACCCTCTACATCCCAAAGACGGCGGACAGAAGTGAGTTTCCCACTGCCATTTCTCAGGGCACAAGAAGCTGGGTTTCCCAGCTTTCCGAGATGCTCAATCTGACGATCTGAAAGGTGACCTCCGATGGTCATCGTTAACATGTCCTGGGTTAAGTGGTCACTTCTCGTGGGAAAGCGACTGCTCGGTATCAATCAGGTTTTCCTGATGACGCTTCTGATGTGGTCCTCTGAGCACTGCCTCTGCTGACGTGAGGGTCCCCAGGAACAAGACCAGAGGGCAGGTTATGTGCCCTAGAGAGATAAAACCCACAGGCAAAGAGTATCCCAAAATAACACACTTTTAGGGACTTCGGAGACTCTCTCGATGCATCCACAGCCTCCAAAGAGAGCATAATCAGGCCATGACCATCCCCAAGTCTTAGACCCTGAGTAAGGGCTTTCCTTAACCAACATCGGTATCTGTTCTTGAAACAACAACGCTCTTCCCTCTAAAACTGAATACTTTCTCCCTACTTAATTCCATGTCCTTCTTCTGTTTGTCTTGTTTTTAAATTGAAATGAGAAAAAGCTTTTCAAGGTACTAAGTATCTTCTAATGATAAACATGGCCACAGGACCAATAGATGTGAGGCCCTTTTGGGCAATCTGGTCTTATACAGTGAATTCATTAGTGGTTGATTTTTTTTAGTTTCCTTGAAACTATGTACTATTTCTTTTGGCTAAAAGGGGCAGGTAAACAATGAGCTCCAGCATTGCATTTACAGCATTTGAAACTTATCAGTAACATCTTTACAACAATTCAGCTCCACGTTTTCATGGTCACAGTTCTTGGTCACCTGGGCAGTTTGTTGGGATGGGGAGATGGCCTGAAAGTTGGGAAATACGGGTTCTACCTCTGGCCAGACCTCTAATCATCTGTGTGACTTACAAGACTCACTTCCCTCAGGCTCCTGGCTACTGTAAGAGGTATTTAGACCATTTGATTTCCCAGATCCCTGTTGAGCCTTCCTGCTTAGTAGAAAACTCTGGGTTGCCTAGTGAAAGGAACACCTGTAAGTTTAAAGGAACAGGTTCAGATTATATGCATAACAAGATACATTCTGTGAATTAGCCTTTATTCTTCAGATAATTCTTTTCCTTTGCTATATAATCTCTAAACTTCTTTAGCTCTGTTACATATATATATGTTATTATATAGGTAACATATATGTAATAACATATATGTTATATACGTTATTACACTAATGATAGCTGTTTTTCTTGATAGTTTTTAAGTTAGAAATAAGTTTGCATAATAGGTAAAACCTCATAACTTGATGTGGAATCCTGTTTTCAGACTTCTTCATGCTATAATACATTGCTTTTCTGGAACTGTGCCCACTGTTTGTAGATGTTGAATAACTGACTCATTTACCTTTGTCTAGCTTTCTTTTTCCAGGTCATCTGCACTACAGATGAAGGAAGTGTTAAGACACCTTTGATTCAATATGATACCAGCACTGGATTTGGTAAACATTTAACTCAAATCCTATTTAGTGTAGTATCTACTCATTTTCCTAAAGAAACATGCATGTTTGTTTATACGTATTTGTGTTTCTGTATGCATACATGTTTGTTTATACATATGTATCTATACATCTTCCATACACCATATGGAAGAAATTGTGTTAAGTGTTGTAAGAATTTTTTTAAGTCCTCTTGAAACTTACATTAGGCAAGGAGTTAGGGTAAACTCTTAAAATGCCAAATCATTGAATTGTAGATGCAGAGAGATATGACTAAAGTTCTCTCCTAACCACAGATTCTGTCAATAAAGAGCTATATGAATTTGTGCACAAAAAAAAAGTGAATTTATAGAGAAAGCCAGAGGAAAGAGAAAATACCCTAATGCCAATTTGTGTTGATAATAACGATAATATTCCAGATTCAGAGTTAGGGTTAGCAAAGTGTAGCCCCCCTTTCATGGAGTTCAATTTTTAATTTTAGTCACCTTCTCTCCCTCCCTTAAACATCCTCACCCCAGTGCTAAATGCTTCCCCTTTAATCAACTTGCCCTGACAATGTGGGTGTGAAGGCCAAGCAGACCCATCCAGTCCTTGAGGGGCTGCAAAGGGGGAAGGCTGTCAAAAGAGTAGGCATTTACAGCTGTGTCTGTCCTTCTTCCTCTTGGCCACGAGCATTGGCTTTAGAAGAGCAGCTCCCTGGCCTCTGCTGCATGCCAGCCTGCATGGCAGCTGCGTGGATCCAGAGGCTTCTGAGCTGGTGCTAGCAAAGGGCTGGGATGGAGATGATCTCTGAGACTTTCTCCCACTCAGATTGCCAGGCCGACGGCAATTCCACAGCTTAACGCTGTTCTGCAGTGATCCCATAAGCCTTTCCGAGTCTGCCCCGCTCATTCCAACTTTCCCACAACCACAGACTTGACAGTCCTGCTACTCCCCATCCTTCGATCCTGCATCCGTGGAAAGCCCTTACTTAGCACAGGGACTGGCACAGGGTAAATGCTCATTAAATGTGAGCTACGTCTATCAGCCTCATGTGCAGAGAATCACATCAACTGAACTCTTAACACCTGAATAGAAATGAAAGGTAAGTGGTCCCTTTGCTAAAGGATTTCCATCCCTAGGAAGCTCTCCCAGGGCATTTGAGTGATGACTTGCAGAGCTTTTGTTACTTAACAGAGAGGCCAGAGTACAAGAAGTACTATAAAGACCACATGTTAGTGAGCACAAGCTGTTAACATCCCAATGGAAAATGGTATCTCACGTCTCAAAATCCAGTTTGCAAGAAACGTCGCAGGAACAGGGCTGTTGCATGAAGTGAGGGAACCCTGGATCCACACAGCATTGACTGTGTATGTAATGGGGTTTCTGTAGCAATATTAGTCTGGGACCCAACCCTCACATGAGCCCAGAAAGGACTGCTCCCCAGGCACACAGCTGTGAAGTAGGCTTTTCCCAAGGTTACTTTGGTAACCCTCTTAAAAAATCCCCTCATCCCCCCTCCAACTGTATTTCCTGGGAGCGTGCCAAGGCAGCTGCAGTTTCCAACCTGAGAGGTGTCAGCAAGGTCTCCCAAGGGCTGTAAACGTCTCCTTACACCCACCGACCCACTGCACCATTTCCCCAGCCTGAACACAAGTGCAACAAAGCACTATACATGCCTTTCTAATTTATTAAACAACAGAGCAAGAAATCACAAAATTGCCTTCTGAAATAGCATTTCCTTTTTCTGTCCCTGGGTTTTGCAGGCCTGGTGCTGACAACTCCTGGAGAAAAGAAAGGATCAGGGAACAAAAGCACGGAGTTCTACAGCGAGTTATGGTTCATAGTGTTAATGGCAATTCTGGGCTTGATCTTGTTGGCCATTTTTCTGTCCCTGATACTACAGAGAAAAATCCTCAAAGAACCATATATAAGAGAGAGGCCTCCTTTAGTGCCTCTTCCAAAGCGGATGTCTCCATTGAATGTATACCCACCGGGGGAAACCCATATGGTATGTCTCTAAAGGCGGCCTCATTTCTCTATCACTGGACTAAAATATTTGTTTGTATTTAGAAGGAAATATTTTCAGAGCCATAGTAGCAAGGGACTAGATGACACTTATGTTTGGCTAAATGTGGAGACCAAGGGAGACTAACCCTAGAAGAGCATTCTCAACTTTGGCTGCACGTTAGAATCACCTGGTGCTACAGACTGAATATTTGTGTCCCCCCAAAATTCATGTGTTGAAACCCTAATCCCAAGTGTGATGGTATATGGGGGAAGGGCCTTTGGGAGGTAGTTAGATCATGAGGGTGGAGCCCTCATGAATGGGATTAGTGCCCTTATAAAGAGACCCCAGGGAGCTCCCTTGTCCTTTCCACCATGTGAGGACGAGGAAGTGGGCCCACACCAGACACTCAATCTGCTGGCACCTTGATCTTGGACTTCCCAGCCTCCAGAATTTAAGAAATAAATTTCTGTTGCCTCTAGGTCATCCAGTCCATGGTATTCTGTTATAGCAGCCCTAACGGGCTAAGACATCTGGGAAAGTTTTTAAAATGCTGATACCTGGACCTTATCCCAGAAATTCTGATTTCATTGGCCTTGGATGGGGCCTGGGGATTGGTATTCTTTTTTTAACTCCGAAAGTGATTCTAATGTGCACCAGGGGTGAGTATTTCTGCTTTGTAGTTGTAAGTCAGGGGATGGTGGAGGAGAGTTGTATATTGAAATCACCTGGAGAATTTATAGGTTATATTACTGTGTAACTTGGGGAATTAGAAATAAAAGGGGAAATAGGGAAGGACTTAAGTGCCAGCAGTCCTGGGTCTGTTCTTGACCCTGACACCCTGCGCCAGTGCAGATGGATGACTCCTTGTGGCTCCAGACCACGGACCACCTACTGCCAAGATGGAGGTCAGGCAAAGATCTGGGGGGTGAAGGTCACACGGAGGGTGACACAAGGCATCGCTGCACCAAGCACTCATTGAAGAGGTAAAAGATGACTGAATCCCATGGTGCAGTCTGGCCTGGGGCTGTGTCTACCTGGGCAAGGAAAGGCTGTAATTTATAAATCCCCCAGGTACCAGTCTGCTCCCCAAACTGTGTGCCAAAATGCATCTGCCCAAGGGGACCCCTTTTCCCCAGTTTGCACAAAGGTTCTATATGAGCTAGTGGCCACCCTGTGCAGCTGAAATTCTGATCACCAATTCCAGTGTGTGGGGAGGCTTTCCACACCAACAGGCAATTCTCTGACACCAGCTGGGTGTCCTGCAGTTCAACTAAATTCTGACACTGTCTACCCAGAGATAGCATCAGATTCCACAGGGGAAGGGCTCAGTCCTACAAGACTCTTGTCCCCTCTGTGTCCCCTTCCCCGCCAACCTCAGACGCCAATCACAAGTCCAGATTGTCACCTGTGCTTCTGACCTACTGGCTACAGATTGGGGGTTCCAGTGACCAAACCCTTGGGTTTCTTATTTCGTTAACGAATTTAATGAACAGTAACGAATTTTAAATTTGTTAACATTTTCAAGATCACAAAGCATAAATTGAGTCCAGCTAAGTTTAAGTGCAGATTCTACTTGTACAGTCAGCCCTATATATCTACAGATTCCACACCCACAGACACAGAGCGCTGACCATGAGAATTGAGCATCCTCGGATTTTAGTACCCATGGGAGGGAGTCCTGGAGCCAAATCCCCTTGGATACCGAGGGACAGTTGTAATTACTGGCTTGCAAATCCTTTCATTCTCTGCAATACTAAACAAATAATGCAGTATCACCTCAACACTTAGCAATTAATTTCTACTCACTGAGTGATTTAAATTGCCGAACTCTTATATTATGAAAATGCATCTCCAGATAGTATTAATGTGTGGGTATGATTATACTGTCCTTGGAGAAACATAAAGAATTTGGGTTTTGGTTTTTTTTTTTTAATTTTACTGAAGTATAGTTGATTTACAATGTTGTGTTAATTTCTGCTATAGAGCAAAGTGATTCAGTTATACATATATATATTCTTTTTCACATTTTTTCGATTGTGGTTTATCAAAAGATATTGAATAGAGTTCTCCTGCTGTACAGTAGGCACTTGTTGTTTATCCATCCTGTATACAATAGTTTGAATCTGCTAATCGCAAACTTCCAATCCTTACCTCCCTCATCGCCCTGCCCCTTGACAACCACAAGTCTGTTCTCTGTGTCCTTGAGTCTGTTTCTGTTTCATAGATAAGTTCATTTGTGTCATATTTTAGATTCCATCATAAGTGATACCATATGATATTTGTCTTTCTCTTTCTGACTTACTTTACTTAGGAGGTTAATCTCTAGGTCCATCCATATTGCTGCAAATGGCATTAGTTCATTCTTGTTTATGGCTGAGTAATATTCTCTTATATAAATATAGCACTCTTCTTTATCCATGCATCTGTCAATGGACATGTAGGTTGTTTCCATGTTTTGGGTATTGTAAATAGTGCTTTTATGAACATTGGCGTGCATGTATCTTTTAGAATTAGAGTTTTGTCCTGATACATGCCCAGGAGTGGGATTGCTGGACCATATGGCAACTCTATTTTTAGTTTTTGAGGACCATCCATACTATTTTTTATAGTGGCTGCACTGAGTTACATTCCCACCAACAGTGTAGGAGGGTTCCCTTTTCTATACTCGCCCTCCAGAACTTGTTATTTTTAGACTTTTTAATGATGACTAGACTAGTCTGTCCAGTGTGAGGTGGTACCTCACTGTAGTTTTGATTTGCATTTCTCAGATAATGAGCAATGTTGAGCATCTTTTCATGTGCCTGTTGGACATATGTATGTCTTCTTTGGAGAAATGTCTACTGAGGTCTTCAGCCCACTTCTCAGTTAGGTTGTCTGTTTTTTTTATTATTAAGTTGTATGACCTGTTTGTATATTTTGTAAATTAAGCCCTTATCATTTGCATCATTTGCAAATATTTTCTCCCAGTCCATAGCTTGTCTTTTCACTTTATTTATGGTTTCCTTTGCTATGCAAAAGCTTATAAGTTTGATTAGGCCTCAATTAGTGACTTTTTCCTTTTATTTTTTTAACATCTTTATTAGAGTATAATTGCTTTACAATGTTGTGTTAGTTTCTGCTGTATAACAAAGTGAATCAGCTATATGTATGCATATATCCCCATATCCCCTCCCTCTCAAGTCTCCCTCCCACCCACCCTATCACACCTCTCTAAGTGGTCACAAAGCACCGAGCTGATCTCCCCATGTTATGCAGCTGCTTCCCACTAGCTATCTATTTTACATTTGGTAGTGTACATATGTCCATGCCACTCTCTCACTTCGTCCCAGCTTACGCTTCCCCCTCCCCATGTCCTCAAGTCCATTCTCTATGTCTGTGTCTTTATTCCTGTCCTGTACCTAGGTTCATCAGAACCATATTTTTCTTTCTAGATTCCATATATATGTGTTAGCATACAGTATTTGTTTTTCTGACTTACTTCACTCTGTATGACAGACTCTAGGTCCATTCTCCTCACTACAAATAACTCAATTTCATTTCTTTTTTTGGCTGAGTAATATCCCATGTATATACATGCCACGTCTTCTTTATCCATTCATCTCTTGATGGACACTTAGGTTGCTTTCATGTCCTGGCTATTGTAAATAGTGCTGAAATGAACATTGTGGTACATGACTCTTTTTGAATTATGGTTTTCTCGGGGTATAGGCCCAGTAGTGGGATTGCTGGGTCATCTGGTAGTTCTATTTTTAGTTTTTTAAGGAACCTCCATACTGTTCTCCATAGTGGCTGTACCAATTTACATTCCCACCAACAGTGTAGGAGGGTTCCCTTTTCTCCACACCCTCTCCAGCATTTATTGTTTGTAGACTTTTTGATGATGGCCATTCTGACTGGTGTAAGGTGATATCTTATTGTAGTTTTAATAATTAGTGATGTTGAGCATCTGTTCATGTGCCTCTTGGCCATCTGTATGTCTTCTTTGGAGAAATGTCTCTTTAGGTCTTCTGCCCATTTTGGATTGGGTTGTTTGTTTTTTTGATATTGAGCTGCATGAGCTGTCTTCTGTATTTTAGAGATTAATCCTTTGTCAGTTGACTCGTTTGCAAATATTTTCTCCCATTCTGAGGGTTGTCCCATTCTGAGGCCAGAAACTATAAAACTCTTAGAGGAAAGCATAGGAAGAACACTCTTTGACATAAATCACAGCAAGATGCATTTTGTTTTAATTTTATTGCCCTGGGAGACTGACCTAAGAAAACATTAGTACAATTTATGTAACAGTATGTTTGGCTTATGTTCTCTTCTAGGAGTCTTATAGTGTCATGTATTATATTTAGTCTTTAAGCCATTTTGAGTTTATTTTTGTGTATGGTGTGAGGGTGTGTTCTAACTTCATTGATTTTTATGCAGTTGTCCAACTTTCCCAACTGGACTTACTGAAGAGACTCTTTTTCCCATTATATGTTCTTGCTTCCTTTGTCACAGATTAATTGACCATAGGTGTGTGGGTTAATTTCTGGCCTCTCTATTCAGTTCCATTGATACCTATGTCTTTTTGTGCCAATACCATGCTATTTGATTACTGTAGCTTTGTAGTATTGTTCCAACAACCTACTCCTTGGGTTCAATTAATTTGCTAGAATAAGTCACAGAACCCAGAGAAACATCTTACTTGCTGGATCACCAGTTTCTTCTAAAAGGATATAAATCAGAAACAGCTGTTAGAAGAGATGCACAGTACTACAGATGGGGGAGGACGCAGAGCTTCCATGCCCTCTCTGATCACTCCACTTTCCCAAAATCTCCAGGTGTTCGCCAACCTGGAAGCTCTCTGAATGCCATTTTGGGGGGTTTTCCGGAGGCTTCATTACACAGACATGATTGATTAAATTATTGGCCACTGGTCATTGATTCAACCCCCATTCCTTCTCCCCTCCCTGGAGATCAGGGGGTTGGACTGAAATTTCCAACCCTCTAATCAGGGGGTTGGCTTCCCAGGCAACCAGTAGTCAACCTTTGGTGCAAACAAAAGTCACTTCATTAACATAACAAAAGACACCTGTGTCAGTCTAATCATTTAGGAAATCCTAAGGATTGTAGAAGCCCTGTACCAGAAACGGGATGAAGACCTAATATATATATTTCTCACTATAAATCAGTTATCACAGCAGCTCCCAAATAGAGCACAGAAACCTGGTCAAACTGCTTAAGTTTCGATCCTTCAGAAAACAGAGATGAGGGAACGCTAGCATTGTCCACCTTCCATATCTCTTCAGTCTTCAAGGACACAGCAATGACAGAGGTCAATGCCCTGATGAAGCTGTATTGTGGCCAAGTAGCAGAATAGGGGGGGCATGAGAGGGCAGCTGTTCCTCATAGACCCGTGGACTGTGGTGGATGCAGAGGCAGCTGGGGGAAAGTGACGTGGTGGCGGGGAAGCAAGGAAGATGCCCCCCACGCCCCTTAGCCTGGGCTCCCTCGCCATCCACATCTCCCCCGTCCACTCTCCTGGCTCCGTCCTCCGAACCTCCTTCCTCTCTGAGCACATCAGGCTCTGCCTGCGGGGCAGCTGCTGAATGCAGGGCTCTTGAGTGGGCAGTTCAAGTGCTGGGGCCGTGTGCTTCTGTTCAGGGGAGAGCCCTGAGGAGGCTCTCACTGAGGGGCTGACTCTGCAGAACTTTCCCTTGTTGCAGAGTAACGTTCTCTCTCCGACGAGGCCGTGCTCTTAGACAGAGGATGCACCACTGCTGGAGGGAAGGGCATGGAAGAGCCAGGCAGGCCGGAGAGGTCTGTTAGGTGATCTGGGAAATGAGTTAAATCAACCCTGGGGTGCATCGAGTGTGTGGAGAAGGTGGATGGGATCACCCGGGTTTATCGACACTGTAACATGATGTCCAGTTACAGGAAACTTACCCACAGAAGGGTAGCATCCAGGACTGGGTTCAGTGATCAGTTCTGTCCCTCCACCCATCCCTACAGCCCAGCCCCTCTGCCTCCCAGACCTTCCTGAGGAGGAATCCAGTTTTGCCCATTTGGTTAGGTTAGTGATCAAGAAACGAGCAGCTCATCCCTGTGGGCAAGTTACACTGGATGGTTCCGTTGCTTGGAGTTATCCTGAGTCTTGTTAAGCTCTGTTTTGTCAAAGTGAGACCCCTGAATATCGGTATCAGAATCACATGGGAGGCTGACCTGCGTCTCAGAGGAAGAAACCTGAGAGTCTGCCGTTTCCAGCAACCTTGGAAAGGCTGATGCTCAGTGAAGTTTGAGAACAGCCCTGAATGAATGAAAAGATGACACAGTTGCTGTGAGCAGTGTGTACAGTCCGATGACCAATAAGACCCAGTTGGGGGTGGTGACTGCATGATTCCACTTAGATGAGGTTTTTCAATAGTCAAACTCAGGGAAGCAAAGACTAGAATGGTGGTTGCCAGGGGCTGTGGGAGGGGGAAATGGGGACTTGATAATGAACAGGTGGAAAGCTTCAGTAATGCAAGATGACGTTCTAGAACTCTGCTGTACCACATGGTCCTACAGAGAACAGTGCTGTATTGGTGAGAGGGTAGATCTCTTACTGCAAGACAATAAAATTAAATTAAAAAACACGTGAGACTGCTGATGAGTCCTTGCAGTCCTGACAAGATCCAGGCCCAGCCCCTTGTGGGCGGGGACATAGGCTTCAGCTGAGAGGAACAGGCAGAGGAATTCAAAGTCCCTCTTCCTCTCCTCCCCTGACCACCCCGGCAAAGCAGAGTGGCACCCACCTGATTGACCTCTGCTGAGGGGCCAGGACAGAGTGAGGAGGGGAAGGGGAGGGGGCCGGCTGGCTATGGGGGCTCTGGGCCCAGAGAAGGGGCTGGTCATCAGAAGGGAGGGTGCTACTTGCAGGCCCCGGAGCATTCCCAGAAGTGATACCTGGGGTCTACCGGGGTGCCAGGCAGTGTTCCCCAACCCATTGAATCAGTTTAACTCTACCCAGTGGACGAAAGCTCCTTACAAGCTTGCTTTTGTAAAACCTCTTTGAAACTAAACTGTTGTCACAGTGTTGGAGAACTGGATGATTATTAGCAAAGGTTAGTCAAACTGAAGAGAAGACACTTTGCATTAATAGAACAAAAGCAAGAGCTGATGCCGATGTCCGTGGGCTCTGGAACCTGCAGGTGTGAATCTGAATAAGACCAAGCTGCATTCACCTGCTCTGTTTCCCAGGCTGACTTGCTTTTCCCTTGAGTAGCTCAGTGCTAGCTACCCCTACAGCGCACGCGTGCGCACACACACACACCCTCATCTGATAAGCCCTGGTTTCAGGGCTGCTGCAAACCTGTCCCAGGCACTCCTGTCCTCTGAACAGGTAAGATACTCTTTAATATCAGAGTCAAATTGGTAGAAGGCTTTTCAGCTCAACCTTGAACAGAGAAAAGTGGGGCAGAGGTGCCCGAGAAAGGGAGAAATTTTTCTATTGTTTAACTCTAAATGTGTTAACATTTTCAAGATCACTCAGCGTAAATTGAGTCCAGCTAAGTTTAAGTGTAGGTTTTTGGGTTTTTTTTTTTGCGGTACACGGGCCTCTCACTGTTGTGGCCTCTCCCGTTGCGGAGCACAGGCTCTGGACGCGCAGGCTCAGCGGCCATGGCTCACGGGCCCAGCCGCTCCGTGGCATGTGGGATCTTCCTGGACCGGGACACAAACCCGCGTCCCCTACATTGGCAGGCAGACTCTCAACCACTGCACCACCAGGGAAGCCTCATGTAGACTTTTTAATGATGGCCATTCTGAGCAGTGTTAGGTGGTACTTCATTGTAGTTTTGCTTACCATTTCTCTAATAACTAATGAATATGAGCATGTTTTCATGTGACTCTTGGCCAGCCGTATGTCTTCTTTGGCGATATGTCTATTTAGGTCTTCTGCCCATCTTTCAATTGGGTTGTTTTATTTTATTTTTATTATTATTATTTTGTGTGTGTGTGTGTGTGTGTGTGTGTGTGTGTGTGTGTGTGCGCTGCATTGTGCGGCTTGCAGGATTTTAGTTCCCTGACCAAGGATTGAAATTGGGCCATGGCAGTGAAAGCCCCAGTCCTAACCCCTGGACCACCAGGGAACTTCTGGGGTTGTTTTTTCTCACTGAGTTGTTTGTACATTTTAGATATTAAACCCTTATCAGTTGCATCATTTGCAAATATTTTCTCCCAGACTGTAGGTTGTCTTTCTGTTTGGTTTATGGTTTCGTTTCCTGTGCAAAAGCTTATACGTTTGATTAGTTCCCATTTGTTTATTTTTGCTTTTATTTCTATTGCCTTGGGAGACTAACCTAAAAAAAATCAGTATGATTTATGATTTTAGGTCAGAAAATGCTTTGCCTATGTTCCCTTCTAGGATTCCACTTAGATGAGGTTTTTAAATAGTCAAACTCAGGGAAGCAAAGACTAGAATGGTGGTTGCCAGGGGCTGTGGAGGGGGAAATGGGGAGTTGATAATGAACAAGTGGAAAGCTTCAGTAATGCAAGATGAAGTTCTAGAACTCTGCTGTACCACATGGTCCTACAGAGAACAGCGCTTTATTGGCGAGAGGGTAGATCTCTTACTGCAAGACAATAAAATTAAATTAAAAAACAAACAGGTGAGACTGCTGATGAGTCCTTGCAGTCTTGACAGGGTCCAGGCCCTGCCCTCTGTGGGCGGGGACATAGGCTTCAGCTGAGAGGAGCAGGCAGAGGAATTCAAAGTCCCTCCTCCTCTCCTCCCCTGACCACCCCGGCAAAGCAGAGTGGCACCCACCTGATTGACCTCTGCAGAGGGGCCAGGACAGAGTGAGGAGGGGAAGGGGAGGGGGCCGGCTGGCTATGGGGGCTCTGGGCCCAGAGAAGGGGCTGGTCATCAGAAGGGAGGGTGCTACTTGCAGGCCCCGGAGCATTCCCAGAAGTGATACCTGGGGTCTACCGGGGTGCCAGGCAGTGTTCCCCAACCCATTGAATCAGTTTAACTCTACCCAGTGGACGAAAGCTCCTTACAAGCTTGCTTTTGTAAAACCTCTTTGAAACTAAACTGTTGTCACAGTGTTGGAGAACTGGATGATTATTAGCAAAGGTTAGTCAAACTGAAGAGAAGACACTTTGCATTAATAGAACAAAAGCAAGAGCTGATGCGGATGTCCGTGCGCTCTGGAACCTGCAGGTGTGAATCTGAATAAGCGCAAGCTGCATTCATCTGCTGTGTTTCCCAGGCTGACTTGCTTTTCCTTTGAGTAGGTCAATGCTAGCTACCCCTACAGCGCACGCGTGCGCACACACACACACCCTCATCTGATAAGCCCTGGTTTCAGGGCTGCTGCAAACCTGTCCCAGGCACTCCTGTCCTCTGAACAGGCAAGATACTCTTTAACATCAGAGTCAAATTGGTAGAAGGCTTTTCAGCTCAACCTTGAACAGAGAAAAGTGGGGCAGAGGTGCCCGAGAAAGGGAGAACTTTTTCTATTGTTTAATTCTAAATGTGGTAACATTTTCAAGATCACTCAGCGTAAATTGAGTCCAGCTAAGTTTAAGTGTAGGTTTTTGGGTTTTTTTTTTTGCGTTACGCGGGCCTCTCACTGTTGTGGCCTCTCCCGTTGCGGAGCACAGGCTCTGGACGCGCAGGCTCGGCGGCCATGGCTCACGGGCCCAGCCGTTCCGCGGCATGTGGGATCTTCCCGGACCAGGACACGAACCCGTGTTCCCTGCATCGGCAGACGGACTCTCAACCACTGCGCCATCAGAGAAGCCTCATGTAGACTTTTTAATGATGGCCATTCTGACCAGTGTTAGGTGGAACTTCATTGTAGTTTTGATTACCATTTCTCTAATAACTAGTGAATATGAGCATGTTTTCATGTGACTCTTGGCCAGCCGTGTGTCTTCTTTGGGGATATGTCTATTTAGGTCTTCTGCCCATCTTTCAATTGGGTTGTTTTATTTAATTATCGTTATTTTGTGTGTGTGTGTGTGTGTGTGTGTGTGTTCTGCATTGTGCGGCTTGCAGGATTTTAGTTCCCTGACCAGGGATTGAAATTGGGCCATGGCAGTGAAAGCCCCAGTCCTAACCCCTGGACCACCAGGGAACTTCTGGGGTTGTTTTTTCTCACTGAGTTGTTTGTACATTTTAGAAATTAAACCCTTATCGGTCGCATCATTTGCAAATATTTTCTCCCAGACTGTAGGTTGTCTTTCTGTTTGGTTTATGGTTTCATTTGCTGTGCAAAAGCTTATAAGTTTGATTAGGTCCCATTTGTTTACTTTTGCTTTTATTTCTATTGCCTTGGGAGACTGACCTAAAAAAAATCACTATTATTTATGATTTTAGGTCAAAAATGCTTTGCCTTTGTGCCCTTCTAGGAGTTTTTTGGTGTCGCGTCTTATATTTAAGTCTTTAAGCCATTTTGAGTTTATTTTTGTGTATGGTGTCAGGGTGTGTTCTAACTTCATTGATTTTTATGCAGTTGTCCAACTTTCCAAACAGGACTTACTGAAGAGACGCTTTTTCCCATTATATATTCTTGCTTCCTTTGTCAGAGGTTAATTGACCATAGGTGTGTGGGTTTATTTCTGGCCTCTCTATTCAGTTGCATTGATACCTATGTCTTTTTGTGCCAATACCATGGTATTTGATTACCGTAGCTTTGTAGTATTGTTCCAACAACCTACTCCTTGGGTTCAATTAATTTGCTAGTACAAGTCACAGAACCCAGAGAAACATCTTACTTGCTGGATCACCAGTTTCTTCTAAAAGTATATAAATCAGAAACAGCTGTTAGAAGACATGCACAGAACTACAGATGGGGGAAGGACGCAGAGCTTCCATGCCCTCTCTGATCACTCCACTCTGCCAAAATCTCCAGGTGTTGGGCAACCTGGAAGGTCTCTGAACGCCATTTTGGGGGGTTTTCCGGAGGCTTCATTACATAGACATGATTGACTAAATTAATGGCCACTGGTCATTGATTCAACCCCCATTCCTTCTCCCCTCCCTGGAGATCAGGGGGTTGGACTGAAATTTCCAACCCTCTAATCAGGGGGTTGGTTTCCCAGGCAACCAGTAGTCAACCTTTGGTGCAAACAAAAGTCACTTCATTAACATAACAAACAACACCTGTGTCAGTCTAATCATTTAGGAAATCCTAAGGATTGTAGAAGCCCTGTACCAGAAACGGGAGGAAGACCTAATATATATATTTCTCATTATAAATCAGTTATCACAGCAGCACCCAGATAACGCACAGAAACCTGGTCAAACTGCTTAAGTTTCGATCCTTCAGAAAACAGAGATGAGGGAACGCTAGCATTGTCCACCTTCCATATCTCTTCAGTCTTCAAGGACACAGCAATGACAGAGGTCAATGCCCTGATGAAGCTGTATTGAGGCCAAGTAGCAGAATAGGGGGGCATGAGAGGGCAGCTGTTCCTCATAGACCCGTGGACTGTGGTGGATGCAGAGGCAGCTGGGGGAAAGTGACGTGGTGGCGGGGAAGCAAGGAAGATGCCACCCACGCCCCTTAGCCTGGGCTCCCTCGCCATCCACATCTCCCCCCTCCACTCTCCTGGCTCCGTCCTCCAAACCTCCTTCCTCTCTGAGCACATCAGCTCTGCCTGCGGGGCAGCTGCTGAATGCAGGGCTGTTGAGTGGGCAGTTCAGGCGCTGGGGCCGTGTGCTTCTGTTCAGGGGAGAGCCCTGAGGAGGCTCTCACTGAGGGGCTGACTCTGCAGAACTTTCCCTTGTTGCAGAGTAACGTTCTCTCTCCGACGAGGCCGTGCTCTTAGACAGAGGATGCACCACTGCTGGAGGGAAGGGCATGGAAGAGCCAGGCAGGCCGGAGAGGTCTGGTAGGTGATCTGGGAAATGAGTTAAATCAACCCTGGGGTGCATCGAGTGTGTGGAGAAGGTGGATGGGATCACCCGGGTTTATCGACACTGTAACATGATGTCCAGTTACAGGAAACTTACCCACGGACCAGTAGCATCCAGGACTGGGTTCAGTGATCAGTTCTGTCCCTCCACCCATCCCTACAGCCCAGCCCCTCTGCCTCCCAGACCTTCCTGAGGAGGAATCCAGTTTTGCCCATTTGGTTAGGTTAGTGATCAAGAAACGAGCAGCTCATCCCTGTGAGCAAGTTACACTCGATGGTTCCGTTGCTTGGAGTTATCCTGAGTCTTGTTAAGCTCTGTTATGTCAGAGTGAGATCCCTGAATATCGGTATCAGCATCACATGGAAGGCTGACCTGCGTCTCAGAGGAAGAAACCTGGGAGTCTGCCATTTCCAGCAACCTTGGAAAGGCTGATGCTCAGTGAAGTTTGAGAACAGCCCTGAATGAATGAGAAGATGACACAGTTGCTGTGAGCAGTGTGTACAGTCCGATGACCAATAAGACCCAGTTGGGGGTGGTGACTGCATGATTCCACTTAGATGAGGTTTTTAAATAGTCAAACTCAGGGAAGCAAAGACTAGAATGGTGGTTGCCAGGGGCTGTGGGAGGGGAAATGGGGAGTTGATAATGAACAGGTAGAAAGCTTCAGTAATGCAAGATGAAGTTCTAGAACTCTGCTGTACCACATGGTCCTACAGAGAACAGTGCTGTGTTGGTGAGAAGGTAGATCTCTTACTGCAAGACAATAAAATTAAATTAAACAAACAGGTGAGACTGCTGATGAGTCCTTGCAGTCCTGACAGGATCCAGGCCCAGCCCCCTGCGAGCAGGGACATAGGCTTCAGCTGAGAGGTGCAGGCAGAGGAATTCAACGTCCCTCCTCCTCTCCTCCCCTGACCACCCCGGCAAAGCAGAGTGGCACCCACCTGATTGACCTCTGCCGAGGGGCCAGGACAGAGTGAGGAGGGGAAGGGGAGGGGGCTGGCTGGCTATGGGGGCTCTGGGCCCAGAGAAGGGGCTGGTCATCAGAAGGGAGGGTGCTACTTGCAGGCCCCGGAGCATTCCCAGGAGTGAAATCTGGGGTCTACCGGGGTGCCAGGCAGTGTTCCCCAACCCATTGAATCAGTTTAACTCTACCCAGTGGACGAAAGTTCCGTACAAGCTTGCTTTTGTGAAACCTCTTTGAAACTAAACTGTTCTCACAGTGTTGGAGAACTGGATGATTATTAGCAAAGGTTAGTCAAACTGAAGAGAAGACACTTTGCATTAATAGAACAAAAGCAAGAGCTGATGCGGATGTCCGTGCGCTCTGGAACCTGCAGGTGTGAATCTGAATAAGAGCAAGCTGCATTCACCTGCTCTGTTTCCCAGGCTGACTTGCTTTTCCCTTGAGTAGCTCAGTGCTAGCTACTCTTACAGCGCGCGTGCGCGCGCACACACACACAGCATCATCTGACAAGCCCTGGTTTCAGGGCTGCTGTAAACCTGTCCTAGGCGCTCCTGTCCTCTGAACAGGTAAGATACTCTTTAATATCAGAGACAAATTGGTAGAAGGCTTTTCAACTCAACTTTGAACAGAGAGAAATGGGGCAGAGGTGCCCGAGAAAGGGAGAACTTTTTCTATTGTTTAATTCTAAATGTGTTAACATTGTCAAGATCACTCAGCAGAAATTGAGTCCAGCTAAGTTTAAGTGTAGGATTGCTTTTTTTTTTAAATTTTCTTGAAGTAGAGTTGATTCATTGTGTTGTGTTCATTTCTGCTGTACAGCAAAGTGACTCAGTTTTATACACACACACACACGTTATTTTATATTCATTTCCATACTGGCTTATCTGAGGATATTGAATATAGTTCCCTGTGCTATAGAGTAGGGCCTTGTTGTTTATTCATCACTTATAAAATAGTTTGCATCTGCTAATCCCAAACTCCCCATCCATCCTTCCCCCACGCCCCTTCCCATTGGCAACCACAAGTCTGTTCTCTGTCTGTGAGCCTGTTTCTGTTTTGTATATAGATGCATTTGTTTTGTATTTTAGATTCCATCGTAAGTGATATTTGTCTTCCACTCTTTGACTTACTTCACTTAGTATGATAATCTCTCCACCCATCCATGTTGCTGCAAATGGCATTATTTTATTCTTTATTATGGCTGAGTAATATTCCATTGTATAAATATACCACATCTTCCTTATCCACACATCTGTCCAGGGGCATTTAGGTTGTTTCCACGTCTTGGATATTGTACATAGTGCTGCTGTGAACATTGTGGTGCATGTATCTTTTCGAATTAGAGTTTTGTCTGGATATATGCCCTGGAGCGGGATTGCTGGATCATATAGCAACTCTATTTTCAGTTTTTTGAGGAACCTCCATAGTGTTTTCCATAGTGGCTGCACCAACTGACATTCCCACCAAGAATGTAGGAGGGTTCCCTTTTCTCCACACCCCCGCCAGCAGTTGTTATTTGTAGACTTTTTTTTTTTTTTTTTTTGCGATACGCCGGCCTCCCACTGTTGTGGCCTCTCCTGTTGCGGAGCACAGGTTCTGGACACACAGACTCAGCGGCCATGGCTCATGGGCCCAGCCGCTCTGAGGCATGTGGGATCTTTCCGGACCAGGGCACAAACCCGCGTCCTCTGCATCGGCAGGCGAACTCTCAACCACTGCGCCATCAGGGAAGCCCCATGTAGACTTTTTAATGATGGCCATTCTGACCAGTGTTAGGTGGAACTTCATTGTAGTTTTCATTACCATTTCTCTAATAACTAGTGAATATGAGCATCTTTTCATGTGCCTCTTGGCCAGCCGTATGTCTTCTTTGGGGGTATGTCTTTTTAGGTCTACTGCCCATCTTTCAATTGGTTGTTCTATTTTTATTTATTTAATTATTATTATTATTATTATTGTGTGTGTGTGTGTGTGTGTGTTCTGCATTGTGCAGCTGGCAGGATTTTAGTTCCCTGACCAGGGATTGAAATTGGGCCACGGCAGTGAAAGCACCAATCCTAACCCCTGGACCACCAGGGAATTTCTGGGGTTGTTTTTTTTTTCTGAGTTGTATGAGCTGTTTGTACATTTTAGAAATTAAACCCTTATCGGTCGCATCATTTGCAAATATTTTCTCCCAGACTGTAGGTTGTCTTTCTGTTTGGTTTATGGTTTCATTTGCTGTGCAAAAGCTTATAAGTTTGATTAGGTCCCATTTGTTTACTTTTGCTTTTATTTCTGTTGCCTTGGGAGACTGACCTAAAAAAAATCAGTATTATTTATGATTTTAGGTCAGAAAATGCTTTGCCTTTGTGCCCTTCTAGGAGTTTTTTGCTGTCGCGTCTTATATTTAAGTCTTTAAGCCATTTTGAGTTTATTTTTGTGTATGGTGTCAGGGTGTGTGCTAACTTCATTGATTTTTATGCAGTTGTCCAACTTTCCAAACAGGACTTACTGAAGAGACGCTTTTTCCCATTATATATTCTTGCTTCCTTTGTCAGAGGTTAATTGACCATAGGTGTGTGGGTTTATTTCTGGCCTCTCTATTCAGTTCCATTGATACCTATGTCTTTTTGTGCCAATACCATGGTATTTGATTACCATAGCTTTGTAGTATTGTTCCAACAACCTACTCCTTGGGTTCAATTAATTTGCTAGTACAAGTCACAGAACCCAGAGAAACATCTTACTTGCTGGATCACCAGTTTCTTCTAAAAGTATATAAATCAGAAACAGCTGTTAGAAGAGATGCACAGAACTACAGATGGGGGGGAAGGACACAGAGCTTCCATGCCCTCTCTGATCACTCCACTCTGCCAAAATCTCCAGGTGTTGGGCAACCTGGAAGTTCTCTGAACGCCATTTTGGGGGGTTTTCCAGAGGCTTCATTACATAGACATGATTGACTAAATTATTGGCCACTGGTCATTGATTCAACCCCCATTCCTTCTCCCCTCCCTGGAGATCAGGAGGTTGGACTGAAATTTCCAACCCTCTAATCAGGGGGTTGGTTTCCCAGGCAGCCAGTAGTCAACCTTAAGTGCAACCAAAAGTCACTTCATTAACATAACAAAAGACACCTGTGTCAGTCTAATCATTTGGGAAATCCTAAGGAATTTAGAAGCCCTGTACCAGAAACGGGAGGAAGACCTAATATATATATTTCTCATAAATCAGTTATCACAGCAGCACCCAGATAAAGCACAGAAACCTGGGCAAACTGCTTAAGTTTCGATCCTTCAGAAAACAGAGATGAGGGAACGCTAGCATTGTCCACCTTCCATATCTCTTCAGTCTTCAAGGACACAGCAATGACAGAGGTCAATGCCCTGATGAAGCTGTATTGTGGCCAAGTAGCAGAATAGGGGGGCATGAGAGGGCAGCTGTTCCTCATAGACCCGTGGACTGTGGTGGATGCAGAGGCAGCTGGGGGAAAGTGACGTGGTGGCGGGGAAGCAAGGAAGGTGCCCCCCACGCCCCTTAGCCTGGGCTCCCTCGCCATCCACATCTCCCCCCTCCACTCTCCTGGCTCCGTCCTCCAAACCTCCTTCCTCTCTGAGCACATCAGGCTCTGCCTGCGGGGCAGCTGCTGAATGCAGGGCTGTTGAGTGGGCAGTTCAGGCGCTGGGGCCGTGTGCTTCTGTTCAGGGGAGAGCCCTGAGGAGGCTCTCACTGAGGGGCTGACTCTGCAGAACTTTCCCTTGTTGCAGAGTAACGTTCTCTCTCCGACGAGGCCGTGCTCTTAGACAGAGGATGCACCACTGCTGGAGGGAAGGGCATGGAAGAGCCAGGCAGGCCGGAGAGGTCTGGTAGGTGATCTGGGAAATGAGTTAAATCAACCCTGGGGTGCATCGAGTGTGTGGAGAAGGTGGATGGGATCACCCGGGTTTATTGACTCTAACATGACATCTAGTTACAGGAAACTTACCCACGGACCTGTAGCATCCAGGACTGGGTTCAGTGATCAGTTCTGTCCCTCCACCCATCCCTACAGCCCAGCCCCTCTGCCTCCTAGACCTTCCTGAGGAGGAATCCAGTTTTGCCCGTTTGGTTAGGTTAGTGATCAAGAAACGAGCAGCTCATCCCTGTGGGCAAGTTACACTCGATGGTTCTGTTGCTTGGAGTTATCCTGAGTCCTGTTAAGCTCTGTTTTGTAAGTCTGCCATTTCCAGCAACCTTGGGAAGGCTGATGCTCAGTGAAGTTTGAGAACAGCCCTGAATGAATGAAAAGATAACACAGTTGCTGTGAGCAGTGTGTACAGTCCGATGACCAATAAGACCCAGTTGGGGGTGGTGACTGCATGATTCCACTTAGATGAGGTTTTTAAATCGTCAAACTCAGGGAAGCAAAGACTAGAATGGTGGTTGCCAGGGGCTGTGGAGGGGGAAATGGGGAGTTGATAATGAACAAGTGGAAAGCTTCAGTAATGCAAGATGAAGTTCTAGAACTCTGCTGTACCACATGGTCCTACAGAGAACAGTGCTGTGTTGGTGAGAAGGTAGATCTCTTACTGCAAGACAATAAAATTAAATTAAAAAACAAACACGTGAGACAGCTGATGAGTCCTTGCAGTCCTGACAGGATCCAGGCCCAGCCCGCTGTGGGCAGGGACATAGGCTTCAGCTGAGAGGAGCAGGCAGAGGAATTCAAAGTCCCTCCTCCTCTCCTCCCCTGACCACCCCGGCAAAGCAGAGTGGCACCCACCTGATTGACCTCTGCCGAGGGGCCAGGACACAGTGAGGAGGGGAAGGGGAGGGGGCCGTCTGGCTATGGGGGCTCTGGGCCCAGAGAAGGGGCTGGTCATCAGAAGGGAGGGTGCTACTTGCAGGCCCTGGAGCATTCCCAGGAGTGAAATCTGGGGTCTACCGGGGTGCCAGGCAGTGTTCCCCAACCCATTGAATCAGTTTAACTCTACCCAGTAGACGAAAGTTCCGTACAAGCTTGCTTTTGTGAAACCTCTTTGAAACTAAACTGTTGTCACAGTGTTGGAGAACTGGATGATTATTAGCAAAGGTTAGTCAAACTGAAGAGAAGACACTTTGCATTAATAGAACAAAAGCAAGAGCTGATGCGGATGTCCGTGCGCTCTGGAACCTGCAGGTGTGAATCTGAATAAGAGCAAGCTGCATTCACCTGCTCTGTTTCCCAGGCTGACTTGCTTTTCCCTTGAGTAGCTCAGTGCTAGCTACTCTTACAGCGCGCGTGCGCGCGCACACACACACAGCATCATCTGACAAGCCCTGGTTTCAGGGCTGCTGTAAACCTGTCCTAGGCACTCCTGTCCTCTGAACAGGCAAGATACTCTTTAACATCAGAGTCAAATTGGTAGAAGGCTTTTCAGCTCAACCTTGAACAGAAAAAAGTGGGGCAGAGGAGCCAGAGAAAGGGAGAATTTTTCTATTGTTAAATTTTAAATGTGTTAACATTGTCAAGATCACTCAGCAGAAATTGAGTCCAGCTAAGTTTAAGTGTAGGTTTTTTGGGGGTTTTTTTGCGGTACGCAGGCCTCTCACTGTTGTGGCCTCTCCCGTTGCGGAGCACAGGCTCCGGACGCGCAGGCCCAGCGGCCATGGCTCACAGGCCCAGCCACTCCACTGCATGTGGGATCTTCCCGGACCAGGGCACGAACCCGTGTCCCCTGCATCGGCAGGCGGACTCTCAATCACTGCACCACCAGGGAAGCCCTAAGTGTAGGTTTGAACAGAGAAAAATGGGGCAGAGGTGCCCGAGAAAGGGAGAACTTTTTCTATTGTTTAATTCTAAATGTGTTAACATTGTCAAGATCACTCAGCATAAATTGAGTCCAGCTAAGTTTAAGTGTAGGTTTTACTTGTACAGTCAGCCCTATGAGTCTACACGTTCCACATGCACAGACACAGAAGGCTGATTATGGGACTGGAGCATCTTTGAATTCTGGTACCCATGGCGGGGTGCTGCAGCCAACCCCCCTTGTATACCGAGAGACAATGGTAATGTAATTACTGGCTTGCAGGTCCTTTCATTCTCTGCAATACTAAGCAAATAATGCAGTGTTACCATGGTACTAAGCACTTAGTTTCTACTCACCAAGTAGTTTAAATTGCAGAACTCTTTATATATATGAAAATGCATCTCCAGATAGCATATTAATGTGTGGGTATGATTATGCTTTTCTTGGAGAAACACAAAGAATTTGTTTTAGTGGTTTTTTTTAATTTTATTGAAGTAGAGTTGATTCATCATGTTGTGTTCATTTCTGCTGTACAGCAAAGTGACTCAGTTTTATACACACACACACGTTTTTTTATATTCATTTCCATACTGGCTTATCTGAGGGTATTGAATATAGTTCCCTGTGCTATAGAGTAGGGCCTTGTTGTTTATTCATCACATATAAAATAGTTTGCATCTGCTAATCCCAAACTCCCCATCCATCCCTCCCCCACGCCCCTTCCCATTGGCAACCACAAGTCTGTTCTCTCTGTCTGTGAGTCTGTTTCTGTTTTGTATATAGATGCATTTGTTTTGTATTTTAGATTCCATCCTAAGTGATATTTGTCTTTCACTTTTTGACTTACTTCACTTAGTATGATGATCTCTCGACCCATCCATGTTGCTGCAAATGGCATTATTTTATTCTTTATTATGGCTGAGTAATATTCCATTGTATAAATATACCACATCTTCCTTATCCACACATCTGTCCAGGGGCATTTAGGTTGTTTCCATGTCTTGGATATTGTACATAGTGCTGCTGTGAACATTGTGGTGCATGTATCTTTTCGAATTAGAATTTTGTCTGGATATATGCCCTGGAGCGGGATTGCTGGATCATATAGCAACTCTATTTTCAGTTTTTTGAGGAACCTCCATACTGTGTTCCGTAGTGGCTGCACCAACTGACATTCCCACCAAGAATGTAGGAGGGTTCCCTTTTCTCCACACCCCCTCCAGCAGTTGTTATTTGTAGACTTTTTAATGATGGCCATTCTGACCAGTGTTAGGTGGTACTTCATTGTAGTTTTGATTACCATTTCTCTAATAACTAGTGAATATGAGCATCCTTTCATGTGCCTCTTGGCCATCCGTATGTCTTCTTTGGAGATATGTCTATTTAGGTCTTCTGCCCATCTTTCAATTGGGTTGTCTTATTTTTATTTAATTATTATTATTATTATTGTGTGTGCGCTGCATTGTGCGGCTTGCAGGATTTTAGTTCCCTGACCAAGGATTGAAACTGGGGCACGGCAGTGAAAGCACCAATCCTAATCCCTGGGCCACCAGGGAAGTTCTGGGGTTGTTTGTTTTTTCTCACTGAGTTGTATGAGCTGTTTGTACATTTTAGAAATTAAGCCCCTTGGGCTTCCGTGGTGGCACAGTGGTTGAGAGTCCGCCTGCCAATGCAGGTGACGTGGGTTCATGCCCCGGTCCGGGAAGATCCCACATGCCGTGGAGCGGCTAGGCCCGTGAGTCATGGCTGCTGAGCCTGTGCGTCCGGAGCCTGTGCTCCGCAACGGGAGAGGCCACAACAGTGAGATCTGTTGTGTACCAGAAAAAACAAAAAAGAAATTAAGCCCTTATTGGTCCCATAATTTGCAAATATTTTCTCCCAGACTGTAGGTGTCTTTCTGTTTGGTTTATGGTTTCGTTTGCTGTGCAAAAGCTTATAAGTTTGATTAGGTCCCATTTGTTTATTTTTGCTTTTATTTCTATTGCCTTATGAGACTGACCTAAAAAAAATCAGTATGATTTATGATTTTATGTCAGAAAATGCTTTGCCTTTGTTCCCTTCTAGGAGTTTTTGGTGTTGTGTCTTATATTTAAGTCTTTAAGCCATTTTGAGTTTATTTTTGTGTATCGTGTGAGGGTGTGTTCTAACTTCATTGATTTTCATGCAGCTGTCCAACTTTTCCAACACCACTAGCTGAAGAGACTGTCTTTTCCCCATTGTATATTCTTGCCTCGTTTGTCAAAGGTGAATTGACCATAGGTGTGTGAGTTTATTTCTGGGCTCTCTATTTCTGTTCCATTGATCCATATGTCTTTTTGTGCCAATACCACACTGTTTTGATTACTGTAGCTTTGTAGTATTGTCTGAAGTCTTGGAGGGTTATGCCTCCTGCTGTTTTCTTTTTCCTCAAGATTGTTTTGGCAAGTCTGGGTGTTTTATGGTTCCATATAAATTTTAGTATTATTTGATCTAGTTCAGTGAAAAATGTCATGGGTAATTTGATAGGGATCGCATTAAATCTGTAATCTGTAGATTGCTTTGGATAGCATGGCCATTTTAACAATATTCTTCCAATCCAAAGACATGTAATGTCTTTCCAGTTCTTTGAATCATCTTGAATTTACTTTATTAATGTTTTGTGTTTCTCAGCATGTAAATCTTTAATCTCCTTGGTGAGGTTTATTCCTAAGTATTTTTTTTGGGATGCAACTTTAAAGGGTATTGTTTGTCTGCATTCCCTTTCTGATATTTCATTGTTAGTGTAAAGAATTGCAACCAATTTCTGTATATTAATTTTGTATCCAGCTATCATGCTGAATTTGTTTATCAGTTCTAGTAGTTTTTTTGTGGCATATTTTGGGTATTCTAGATATAGTATCTTGTCATCTGTTTATAATGATAATTTTACCTCCTCCCTACCAATTTGAACACGTTTTATTTTTCTTGTCTAATTGCTGTGGCTAGGACTGGCAATTCTATTTTGAATAGAAGTGGTGAGAGTAGACATGCTTGTCTTTTTCCAGATTTTAACAGGAAGGCTTTCAGCTTTTCACCATTGAATATTATACTGGTTGTGGGTTTGTCATAAATAGCTTTTATTATGTTGAGATATGTTCCCTCTATACCCACTTTCATAAGGGGTTTTATCATGAATGGATATTGAATTTTATCAAATGCTTTTTCTGCATCTATTGAGATGATCATGTGGTTTTGTCTTTTCTTTTGCTGATGAGGTGTATCACATTGATTTGCATATGTTGAACCATCCTTTTGACTCTGGGATGAACCCAAATTGGTTGTGGTGTATGATCTTTTTTATGTGTTGTTGGATTCAGTTTGCTAGTATTTTATTGAGAATTTTTACACCTATATTCATCAAAGATATTGGCCTGAAATTTTCTTTTTTGGTAGTGCCTTTGTCTGATTTTGGTATCAGGGTGGCAGTGTCTTCATAGAATGTCTTTTGAAGTGTTCCTTCCTCTTCAATCTTTTGGAAGAGTTTGAGAAGGATCAGTATGCATTCTTCTTTGTATGTTTGTTAGAATCCACATATGAAGACATCTGGTTCTGGAGTTTGTTTGTAAGGAGTTTTTTGAAATTACAGATTCTGTGATCTTCTGTGATCTTCTAGTGATCAGTCTGTTCAAGTTATCTATTTCTTCTTGATTCAGTTTTGGTGCATTGTATGTTTCTAGAAACTTGTCCATTTCTTCTAGTTTGTCCAATTTGTTGAGATAAATTGTTCACAGTATTCTCTTATTTCCCTCCCCCATGGTATCAGTTGTGATTTCTGCTCTTTCCTTTCTTATTTGTTTCTTTGTGTCTCCTCTCATTTCTTCTTGGTGAGCTTGGCCAGAGGTTTGTCTATTTTGTTTACTATCTCAAAGAACCAGCTCTTGGTTTTATTGATTTTTTTTCTATTGTCTTTTAATCTCTATTTATTTCCTCTCTGATCTTTGTTATCTCCTTCCTTCTGCTGACTTTAGGTTTTCTTTGTTCCTTTTCTCATTCTTTTAGGTGGTGGGTTTAGGTTGTTTCCTAAAGAAGACCTCTATCACTATGAATTTCCATGTAAGAAATGCTTTTGCTGCATCCCATAGATTTTGTATGGCTGTGTTTTCATTGTCTCATTGCTTCAAGTATTTTTTAATTTCTTCTTCTTTTTTTTTGGTTTTCAGGGAAAAGTTTTTATTTTACTTATTTATTTTTTTATTTATTATTTTATGTTGGAGTATAGTTGATATACAATGTTGTTTCAGGTGTATAGCAAAGTGATTTAGTTATACATATACATATATTTATGCTGTTTCAGATTCTTTTCCCATGTAGGTTCTTACAGAGTATTGAGTAGAGTTCCTTGCACTATACTGTAGGTCCTTCTTGATTATCTATTTTATATATAGTGGTGTGTATATGTTAATCCCAACCTCCTAATTTATCCCTTGCCCCACCCCCACCTTTCCCCATTGGTAACCATAACTTTCTTTTCTATGTCTGTGAGTCTGTTTAATAATTAGCAGTTCTTTAATAATTAGCAATACAGAGCATCTTTTCATGTGCTTTTTGCCCATCTGTATGTCTTCTGTGGAGAAATGTTGATTTATGTCTTCTGCCCATTTTTTTTTATTGTGTTGATTTTTTTTTTAATATTGAGCTGCATGAGCTGTTTTTATATTTTGAAGATTAATCCCTTTGTGGTCACATCATTTGCAAATATTTTTTCTCATTCGGTGGGTTATCTTTTCGTTTCGTCAGTGGTTTCCTTTGTGGTGCAAAAGCTTTTTTAAATTTTTATTGGAGTAGAGTTGATTTACAATGTGTTAGTTTCACATGCACAGCAAAGTAAATCAGACTAATTATATATATTTTTTAATTTTTATTGGAGTAGAGTTGATTTACAATGTTATGTTAGTTTCACATGCACAGCAAAGTAAATCACACTAATTATATATATGTGTGTGTATATATATAATATATATGCATATTATATATATATTTTATATATATATAAAATGTTCATTCTTTTTCAGATTCTTTTTCCATATAGGTTATTACAGAATATTGAGTACAGTTGCCTGTGCTATACAGTAGGTCCTTATTCGTTATTAATTTTATACATAGTAGTTGGTATATGTTAATCCAAATCTCCTAATTTATCACTTACCCCAACACTTCCCCTTTGGTAACCTTAAGTTTGATTTCGAGATCTGTGAGTCTGTTTCTGTTTTGTAACTCAGTTCATTTGTATCATGTTTTAACTAGATTCCACATATAAGTGATATCATATGATATTTGTCTTTATCTGACTTAATTCACTTAGTATGATAATTTCTAGGTCCATACATGTTGCTGCAACTGGCATTATTTCATTCTTTTTTAAAATTTTTATTTTATATTGCAGTGTAGTTGATTTACAATGATGTGTTAGTTTCAGCTGTACAGCAAAGTGATTTAGTAATACATATATATATATCTGTTCTTTTTCAGATTTTTTTCCAATATAGATTGTTACATGGTACTGAGTAGAGTTCCCTGTGCTATACATTAGGTCCCTGTTGATTATCTATTTTATATCTAGTAGTTTGTATATGTTAATCCCAACCTCCTAATTTATTCTTCCCCCCACCTTTCCCCTTTTTGTAACCATAAGCTTGTTTTCTAAGGCTGTGAGTTTGTTTCTGTTTTGTAAATAAGTTCATTTGTATCATTTTTAGATTCCACCTATAAGTGATATCATATATTTGTATTTTTCTGTCTGACTTACTTCACTTAGTGTGATAAACTCTAGGTCCTTCCATATTGCTGCAAATGGCATTATTTCATTATTGTTTATGGCTGAGTAATATTCCATTATATATATGTACCACATCTTCTTCATCTACTCATCTGTTGATGGACATTCACATTGCTTCCATGTCTTGGCTATTATACATAGTACTGCTGTGAACATTGGGGTGTGTGTATCTTTCTGAATTAGAGTTTTCCTCTTTTCTGGCTATATGTCCTGGAGTGGAATTACTGGATCATATGGTAGTTCTATTTTTAGTTTTCTGAGGAACCTCCATACTGTTTTCCACAGTGGCTGCACCAACTTACAATCCCACCAACAGTGGAGGAGGGTTTCCTTTTCTCCACACCCTCTCCAGCTTTTGTTATCTGTAGACTTTTTAATGATGGCCATTCTGACAGGTGTGCAGTGGTACCTTGTTGTACTTTTGATTTGCATTTCTCTAATATTCGCAATGTTGAGCATCTTTTCATGTGCTTTTTGCCCACCTGTATGTCTTTGGAGAAATGTCTATTTACATCTTCTGCCCATTTCTTGATTGGGATCTTTGTTTTTTTGATATAGAGCTGCATGAGCTATTTGTAAATTTTGGAGATCTATCCCTTTCAGTCGCTTCATTTGCAGATATTTTCTCCCATTCTGTGGGTTGTCTTTTCATTTTGTTTATGGTTTCCTTTGCTGTGCAAAGCTTTTAAGTTTAATTAGGTCCTATTTGTTTATTTTTGGTTTTATTTTCATTACTCTAGGGGTTGGATCCAATAAGATGCTGCAATTTAAGTCAAAGAGTGTTCTGCCTATATTTTCCTCTAAAAGTTTTACAGTGTCCGGTCTTACATTTATGTATTTAATCCATTTTGAGTTTAGCTTTGTGTACAGTGTTAGAGAATGTTCTAATTTCATTCTTTTACATTTAGCTATCCAATTTTCCCAGAACAACTTCTTGAAGAGACTCTCTTCTCTTCATTGTATATTGTTGCCTCCTTTGTCATAGATTAATTGATCATAGTTGCCTGGGTTTATTTCTGGGCCTTCTATCATATTCCCTTGATCTCTATTTCTGTTTTTGTGCCAGTACCATACCGTTTTGATTACTGTAGCTTTGTAGTATAGTCTGAAGTCAGGAAGCCTGATCCCTACAGCTCTGTTTTTCTTTCTCAACATTGTTTTGGCTATTCAGGGTCTTTTGTGTTTCCATACACATTTTAAGATTTTTTATTCTAGGTCTGCAAAAATACCAGTGGTAATATGATAGGGATAGCTTGAATCTGTAGACTGCCTTGGGTAGTATATTCATTTTGACCATATTGATTCTTCCAATCCAAGAACATGGTATATCTTCCCATCTGTTTGAGTCATCGCCAATTTCTTTCATCAGTGTCTTATAGTTTTCAGAGTACAGGTCTTTTGCCTCCTTAGGTAGGTGTAGTCCTAGGTATTTTATTCTTTTTGATGTGATGGTAAATGGGATTGTTTCCTTAATTTTTCTTTCTGATCTTTCGTTGTTAGCATATAGAAATGCAACAGATTTCTGTGTATTAATTTTGTATCCTGCAACATTACCAAATTCATTGATGAGCTGTAGTTATCATCTGGTAACATCTTTAGGATTTTCTATGTATAGTATCATGTCATCTGCAAACATTGACCATTTTATTTCTTCTTTTCCAATTTGGATTCCTTTTATTTCCTTTTCTTCTCTGACTGCCATGGCTAGGACTTCCAAAACTTCCAAAGCTAGGACTATTCAAACTATGTTGAATGAAAGTAGTGAGAATAGACCTCCTTGTCTTGTTCCTGACCTTAGAGGGAATGCTTTCAGCTTCTCACCTGAGAATGATGTTAGCTGTGGGTTTGTCATATATGGCCTTTATTATATTGAGGTATGTTCCCTCAATTCTCCAGAAAAATTTCTGGAGAGTTTTTATCATAAATTGGTGTTGAATTTTGTCAAAAGCTTTTTCTGCATCTATTGAGATGATCATATGGTTTTATTCTTCAACTTGTTAATGTGGTGTATCACACTGGTTGATTTGTGGTATTGAAAAATCCTTGCATCCCTGGAATAAATCCCACTTGATCCTGGTGTATGATCCATCTAATGTATTGTTGGATTGGGTTTGCTAATATTTTGTTGAGGATTTTTGTGTCTGTGTTCGTCAGTGACATAGTCCTGTAATTTTCTTTTTTTGTGATATCTTTGTCTGATTTTGGTATCAGGGTGATGGTGGCCTCATAAAATGAGTTTGGGAGTGTTCCTACCTCTGCAATATTTTGGAAGAGTTTCAGAAGGATAGGTGTTAACTCTTGTCTAAATGTTTGATAGAATTCGCCTGTGAAGCCATCTGGTCCTGGACTTTTGTTTCTTGGGAATATTTTAATCATTGTTTCAATTTCAGTGCTTGTGATTGGTCTGTTCATATTTTATATTTCTTCCTAGTTCAGTTTTGGGAGATTGCAGCTTTCTAAGCATTTGTCCATTTCTTCTAGGTGGTCCATTGTATTGGCATAGAGTTGTTTGTAGTAGTCTCTTATGATCATTTATATTTCTGTGGTGTCAGTTGTAACTTTTCCTTTTTCATTTCTAACTTTCTTGATTTGAAAGTTCATTTCTAACTTTCTATCTTTTTTTCCTTGATTGAGTCTGCATACGTTTTATCAATTTTGTTTATCCTTTCAAAGAAACAGCTTTTAGTTTCATTGATCTTTTCTATTGTTTTCTTCTTCTCTATTTCGCTTTTTTCTGCTCTGATCTTTATGATTTCTTTCCTTCTACTAATTTTGGGTTTTGTTTATTCTTCTCTAGTTGCTTTAGGTGTATGGTTAGGTTGTTTATTGGGGATTTTTCTTGTTTCTTGAGGTAAGAATGTATTGCTATATAATATTCCCTAATAAAACTGCTTTTGCTGAATCCCAGAGGTTCTGGATCATCGCATTCTCGTTTTCATTTATCTCTAGGTATTTTTTTATTTCCTTCTTGATTTCTTCAATGATCCATTGGTTGTTTAGTAGAATATTGTTTAGCTTCCACGTGTTTCTGTGTTTTACAGGTTTTTTCTTGTAGTTGGTTTCTAACGTGATAGTGTTGTGGTCAGAAAAGATACTTGATATGATTTCAGTTTTCTTAAATTTACCAAGGCTTGCTTTGTGGCCCAGCTTGTGATCTATTCTGGAGAATGTTCCATGAGCACTTGAAAATAATGTATATTCTGCTGCTTTCTGATGGAATGCCCTATAAATTTCAATTAAGTCTATCTGGTCTAACATAACATTAGAGGCCTGTGTTTTCTTATTGATTTTCTATCTGCATGATCTGTCCATTGATGTAAGTGGAGTGTTAAAAATCCCCCATATTATTGTGCTACTGTCAATTTCTGCTTTTATGATTATTAGCATTTGCCTTATATATCGAGATGCTCATATATAGGGTGAATATATATTTAAAATTGTTATATCTTCTTCTTGGATTGATCCTGTGATGATTCTGCAGTGTAATTTTTTTATCTCTTGTAACCGTCTTTATTTTAAAGTCTATTTTGTCTGATACGAGTATTGCTACCCCAAATTTCCTTTGATTTCCTTGTACATGGAATAACTTTTTCCATCCTCTCACTTTCAGTCTGTGTTTCCCTAGATCTGAAGTGGTTCTCTTGTAGAGAGCATATATATGGGTTTTGTTTTTGTATCCATTCAGGCAGTCTATGTCTTTGGTTGGAGCATTTAAACCACTTATATTTATGGTAATTACCAGTATGTATTTATTGCCATTTTGTTGATTATTTTGGAGCTGTTTTTGTTGGTCTTTTTGCTCCCCTTCCTCTTATGTTCTCTTCTTTAGTGATTCAGTGACTATCTTTAGTGTTGTGTTTGGATTCCTTTTTCTTTTTTGAGGGTATATCTATTGTAGATTTTTGATTTGCGATTACCATGAGGTTTTGATATAGCAGTCTATGTATATACAAGACTGTTTTAAGTTGCTAGTCTCTTAATTTCAAATGCATTTCCAATATACTGCATTTGTACTCTCCTCTTCTCATGATTGCTGGTTTTGACAGCATATTTATGTGTGAGTGATTTCCTACCTTTACTATATGTTTACATTTACCGGTGAGCTTTCCCATTTCATGATTTTCTTGTTTCCAGTTGTGGTTTTTTTTCCATCTAGAAACGTTCCTTTAGCATTTGTTTCAAACCAGATGTTGCATTTAATGTTTAAGAGATATCTTAAACTGTCCTCATTTCTTTTTTTTAAATTAATTAATTTATTTTTAATTTATTTTTGGCTGTGTTGGGTCTTTTTTTTAAGACTGCACTTTTCCCCTTTTTATTTATATAAACTTAAAAATTTTTTTTCACATCTTTATTGTAGTATAATTGCTTTCCAATGGTGTGTTAGTTTCTGCTTTGTAACAAAGTGAATCAGTTATACATATACATATGTACCCATATCGCTTCCCTCTTGCATCTCCCTCCCTCCCACCCTCCCTATCCCACCCTGATAGGTGGTCACAAAGCACCTAGCTGATCTCCCTGTACTATGCGGCTGCTTCCCACTAGCTATCTATTTTATGTTTCATAGTGTATATATGTCCATGACACTGTCACACTTTGTCCCAGCTTAATATCCCCCTCCCTGTATCCTCAACTCCATTCTCCAGTAGGGCTGCATCTTTATTCCCATCTTGCCCCTAGGTTCTTCTGAGCATTTTGTTTTCTTTTTTCTTTTTTCAATTACATATATATGTGTTAGCATATGGTATTTGTTTTTCTCTTTCTGACTTACTTCACTATGTATGACAGACTCTAGGTCCATCCACCTCACTACAAATAACTCAATTTCGTTTCTTTCTATGGCTGAGTAATATTCCATTGTACGTATGTGCCACATCTGCTTATCCATTCATCTGTTGATGGACACTTAGGATGCTTCCATGTCCTGGCTATTATAAATAGAGCTGTAATGAACATTTTGGTATATGACTTTTTGAATTATGGTTTTCTCAGGGTATATGCTCAGTAGTGGGATTGCTGGGTCGTATGGTAGTTCTACTTGCAGTATTTTAAGGAACCTCCATACTGTTCTCCATAGTGGCTGTATCTATTTACATTCCCACCAACAGTGCAAGAGTGTTCCCTTTTCTCCACACCCTCTCCAGCATTTATTGTTTCTAGATTTTTTGGTGATGGCCATTCTGACTGGTGTGAGGTGATACCTCATTGTAGTTTTGATTTGTATTTCTCTAATGATTAATGATGTTGAGCATTCTTTCTTGTGTTTGTTGGCAATCTGTATATCTTCTTTGGAGAAATGTCTATTTAGATCTGCCAATTTTTGGATTGGGTTGTTTGTTTTTTTGATATTGAGCTTCATGAGTTGCTTGTATCTTTTGGAGATTAATCCTTTGTCAGTTGCTTCATTTGCAAATATTTTCTCCCATTCTGAGGGTTGTCTTTTCACCTTGTTTATGTTTTTTTTTTTTTTTTTTTTTTTTTGCTGTGCAAAAGCTTTGAAGTTTCATTAGATCCCATTTGTTTATTTTTGTTTTTATTTCCATTTCTCTAGGAGGTGGGTCCAAAAGGATCTTGCTGTGATTTATGTCATAGAGTGTTCTGCCTATGTTTTCCTCAAAGAGTTTGATAGTGTCTGGCCTTACATTTAGGTCTTTAATCCATTTTGAGTTTATTTTTGTGTATGATGGTAGGGAGTGTTCTAATTTCATTCTTTTACATGTAGCTGTCCACGTTTCCCAGCACCACTTATTGAAGAGGCTGTCTTTTCTCCACTGTATGTTCTTGCCTCCTTTATCAAAGGTAAGGTGACCATATGTGCATGGGTTTATCTCTGGGCTTTCTATCCTGTTCCACTGATATATATTTCTGTTTTTGTACCATACTGTCTTGATTACTGTAGCTTTGTAATATATTCTGAAGTCAGGGAACCTGATACCTCCAGCTCCATTTTTCTTTCTCAAGGTTGCTTTGTCTATTCGGGGT
This sequence comes from Delphinus delphis, assembly GCF_949987515.2. Classification (NCBI taxonomy): domain Eukaryota; kingdom Metazoa; phylum Chordata; class Mammalia; order Artiodactyla; family Delphinidae; genus Delphinus; species Delphinus delphis. The sequence goes on from NC_082683.1 coordinate 170,526,114, forward strand.
CTTATGTGTTTCCATACAAATTGTGAGATTTTTTGTTCTAGTTCTGTGAAAATTGCCAGTGGTAGCTTGATAGGGATTGTATTGAATCTGTAGATTGCTTCAGGTAGTAGAGTCATTTTCACAATGTTGATTCTTCCAATCCAAGAACACGGTATATCTCTCCATCTGTTTGTATCATCCTTAATTACTTTAATCAGTGTCTTATAATTTTCTGCATACAGGTCTTTTGTCTCCTTAGGTAGGTTTATTCCTAGATATGTTATTCTTTTTCTTGCAATGGTAAATGGGAGCGTTTTCTCCCCCCCCCCCCCCCCCCCCCCAGTATGTGGGCCTCTCACTGTTGTGGCCTCTCCCATTGTGGAGCACAGGCTCTGGAAGTGCAGGCTCAGCGGCCATGGCTCACGGGCCCAGCTGCTCTGCAGCATGTGGGATCTTCCTGGACCAGGGCACAAACCCATGTCCCCTGCATCAGCAGGCGGACTCTCAACCACTGCACCACCAGGGAAGCCCGGAAGCGTTTTCTTAATTTCACTTTCAGATTTTTCATCATTAGTGTATAGGAATGCAAGTGTTTTCTGTGCATTAATTTTGTACCCTGCTACTTTACCAAATTCATTGATTAGCTCTAGTAGTTTTCTGGTAGCATCTTTAGGATTCTCTATGTATAGTATCATGTCATCTGCAAACACTGACAGCTTTACGTCTTCTTTTCCGATTTGGATTCCTTTTGTTTCTTTTTCTTCTCTGATTGCTGTCGCTAAAACTTCCAAAACTATGTTGAATAATAGTGGTGAGAGTGGGCAACCTTGTCTTCTTCCTGATCTTAGTGGAAATGGTTTCATTTTTTCAACGTTGAGGACGATGTTGGCTGTGGGTTTGTCTTATATGGCCTTTATTATGTTGAGGAAAGTTCCCTCTATGCCTACTTTCTGCAGGGTTTTTATCATAAATGGGTGTTGAATTTTGTCGAGAGATTTCTCTGCATCTATTGAGATGATCATATGGTTTTTCTCCTTCAATTTGTTAATATGGTGTATCACATTGATTGATTTGCGTATATTGAAGAATCCTTGCATTCCTGGGATAAACCCCACTTGAGCATAGCATATGATCCTTTTAATGTGCTGTTGGATTCTGTTTGCTAGTATTTTGTTGAGGATTTTTGCATCTATGTTCGTCAGTGATATTGGCCTGTAGTTTTCTTGCCTTGTGACATCTTTGTCTGGTGTTGGTATCAGAATGATGGTGGCCTCATATAGTGAGTTTGGGAGTGTTCCTCCCTCTGCTATATTTTAGAAGGGTTTGAGGATAGGTGGCAGTTCTTCTCTAAATGTTTGATAGAATTCGCCTGTGAAGCCATCTGGTCTTGGGCTTCTGTTTGTTGGAAGATATTTAATCACACTTTCAATCTCAGTGCTTGTGATTGGTCTCATCATATTTTCTATTTTTCCTGGTTCAGTCTCGGAAAGTTGTGCCTTTCTAAGAATTTGTCCATTTCTTCCAGGTTTCCATTTTATTGGCATATAGTAGCTTGTAGTAATCTCTCATGATCCTTTGTATTTCTGCAGTGTCAGTTATTACTTCTCCTTTTTCATTTCTAATTCTATTGATTTGAGCCTTATCCCTTTTTTTCTTGATGAGTCTGGTTAGTGGTTTATCAATTTTGTTTATCTTCTCAAAGAACGAGCTTTTAGTTTTACTGATCTTTGCTATCATTTCCTTCATTTCTTTTTCATTTATTTCTAATCTGATCTTTATGATTTCTTTCCTTCCTCTAACTTTGGGTTTTCTTTGTTCTTCTTTCTCTAATTTCTTTAGGTGTAAAGTTAGGTTGTTTATTTGAGATGTTTCTTGTTTCTTAAGATAGGCTTGTATAGCTATAAACTTCCCTCTTAGAACTGCTTTTGCTGCATCTCATAGGTTTTGGGTCATTGTGTTTTCATTGTCATTTGTTTCTAGGTATTTTTTGATTTCATCTTTGATTTCTTCAGTGATCTCTTGGTTATTAATTAGTGTGTTGGTTAGCCTCCATGTGTTTGTATTTCTTACAGATTTTTTCTTGTAATTGATATCTAGTCTCAGAGCGTTGTGGTTGGAAAAGATACTTGATATGATTTCAATTTTCTTAAATTTACCAAGGCTTGATTTGTGAGCCAAGATATCTATCCTAGAGAATGTTCCATAAGCACTTGAGAAGAAAGTGTATTCTGTTGTTTTTAGACAGAATGTCCTATAAATATCAATTAAGTCCATCTTGTTTAATGTATCATTTAAAGCTTGTGTTTCCTTATTTATTTTCACTTTGGATGATCTGTCCATTGGTGAACGTGGGGTGTTAAAGTCCCCTACTATGATTGTGTTACTGTCAGTTTCACCTTTTATGGCTGTTAATATTTTCCTTATCTATTGAGGTGCTCCTATGTTGGGTGCATAAATGTTTACAATTGTTGTATCTTCTGCTTGGATTGATCCCTTGATCATTATGTAGTGTCCTTCTTTGTCTCTTGTAATAGTCTTTGTTTTAAAGTCTATTTTGTCTGATATGAGAATTGCTACTCCAGCTTTCTTTTGATTTCCATTTGCATGGAATAACTTTTTCCATCCCCTCACTTTCAGTCTGTTTGCGTCCCTTGGTCTGAAATGAGTCTCTTGTAGACAGCATATATACAGGTCTTGTTTTTGTATCCATTCAGCCAGTCTAAGTCTTTTGGTTGGAGCATTTAATCCTTTTACTTTTAGGTTAATTATCGATATGTATGTTCCTATTACCATTTTCTTAATTCTTTTGCTTTTATTATTGTAGGTCTTTTCCTTCTCTTGTGTTTCCTGCCTAGAGAAGTTCCTTTAGCATTTGTTGTAAAGCTGGTTTGGTGGTGCTGAATTATCTTAGCTTTTGCTTGCCTGTAAAGCTTGTAATTTCTCCATCAAATCTGAATGAGATCCTTGCTGGGTAGAGTAATCTTGGTTGTAGGTTTTTCTCTTTCATCTCTTTAAATATGTCCTGCCATCCCTTCTGGCTTGCAGAGTTTCTGCTGAGTGATCAGCTGTTTACCTTATGGAGATTCCCTTGTGTGTTATTTGTTGTTTTTCCATTGCTGCTTTTAATTTTTTTTTTTTTGTATTTAATTTTTGAAAGTTTGATTAATATGTGTCTTGGCGTGTTTCTCCTTTGATTTATCCTGTATGGGACTCTCTGTGCTTCTTGGACTTGATTAACTATTTCCTTTCCCATATTAGGGAAGTTTTCAACTATAATCTCTTGAAATATTTTCTCAGTCCCTTTCTTTTTCTCTTCTTCTTCTGGGACCCCTATAATTCGAATGGTGGTACATTTCATGGTGTCCCAGAGGTCTCTGAAACTGTCCTCAATTCTTTTCATTCTTTTTTCTTTATTCTGCTCTGCAGTAGTTATTTCCACTATTTTATCTTCCAGGCACTTATCCGTTCTTCTGCCTCAGTTATTCTGCTATTGATCCCTTCTAGAGAATTTTTAATTTCATTTATTGTGTTGTTAATCTCTGTTTGTTTGCTCTTTACTTCTTCTAGGTCCTTGTGAAATGTTTCTTGTATTTTCTCCATTCTATTTCCAAGATTTTCGATCATCTTTACTATCATTATTCTTTATTCTTTTCAGGTAGACTGTCTATTTCCTCTTCATTTGTTAACTCTGATGGGTTTTTATCTTGCTCCTTCATCTGTGGTGTGTTTTTCTGTCTTCTCATTTTGCTTAACTTACTGTGTTTGGGGTCTCCTTTTTGCAGGCTGCGGGTTTGTTGTTTCCATTGTTTTTGGTGTCTGTGCCCAGTGGCAAAGGTTGGTTCAGTGGGTTGTGTAGGCTTCCTGGTGGAGGGGACCAGTTCCTGTGTTCTGGTGGATGAGGCTGTATCTTGTCTTTCTAGTCAGCAGGTCCACGTCTGGTGGTGTGTTTTGGGCTGTCTGTGTACTTGTTATGATTTTAGGCAGCCTCTATGCTAATGGGTGGGTCTGTATTCCTGTCTTGCTAGTTGTTTGGCATAGGGTGTCTAGCACTGTAGCTTGCTGGTCATTGAGTGGAGCTGGGTCTTGACGTTGAGATGGAGATCTCTGGGAGATTTTCGCCGTTTGATATTACATGGAGCTGGGAGGTCTCTTGTGGACCAGTGTCCTGCACTTGGCTCTCCCACCTCAGAGGCACAGCCCTGACACCTGGCTGGAGCACCAAGAGCCTGTCATCCACAAGGCTCAGAATAAGAGGGAGAAAAAATAAGAGAGAAAGAAAGAAAGAAAAGAAAGAAAGAAAGAAAGAAAGAATAAAATAAAATAGTTATTAAAATACAAAATAAATAATTATTAAGAAAAAAATGTTTTTAAGTAATAAAAACAATAAATGGACAGACAGAACCCTAGGACAAATGGTAAAAGCAAAGCTGTACAGACAAAAGCACACATAGAAGCATACACATAGACACTCACAAAAAGAGAAAAAGGGAAAAAATATGTATCGTTGCTCCCAAAGACCACATCCTCAATTTGGGTTGATTTGTTGTCTATTCAGATATTCCACAGATGCAGGGTACATCAAGTTAATTGTGGAGATTTAATCCGCTGCTCCTGAGGCTGCTGGGAGAAATTTCTCTTTCTCTTTTTTTTGCACGGCTCCCGGGGTTCAGCTTTCTATTTGGACCTGCCTCTGCATGTAGGTCACCTGAGGGCGTCACTTCTTCACTCAGACAGGACGGGGTTAAAGGATCAGTTTGTTCAGAGGCTCTGGCTCACTCAGGCTGGGGGGAGGGTGGGGTACAGATGAGGGGCGAGCCTGTGGCGGCAGAGGCCGGTGTGTCGTTGCACCAGCCTGAGGCGTGCTGTGCGTTCTCCCAGAAAGTTGTCCCTGGATGCTGGGACCCTGGCAGTGGCGGGCTGCACAGGCTCCCGGGAGGGGAGGTGTGGATAGTGACCTGTGCTCACACACAGGCTTCTTGGTGGCGGCAGCAGCAGGCTTGGTGTGTCACGTCCGTCTGTGGTGTCCGCACTGATAGCCACAGCTTGCGCCTGTCTCTGGAGCTCCTTTAAGCAGTGCTCTTAATCCCCTCTCCTTGCGCACCAGGAAACAAAGAGGCAAGAAAAAGTCTCTTGCCTCTTCGGCAGCTCCAAACTTTTTCCCGGACTCCCTCCCGGCTAGCTGTGGCGCACTAGCCCCCTTCAGGCTGTGTTCATGCAGCCAACCCTAGTCCTCTCCCTGGGATCCGACCTCCTAAGCGCAAGTCTCAGCTCCCAGCCCCCTCCCGCCCCAGCGGGTGAGCAGACAAGCCTCTCAGGCTGGTGAGTCCTGGTTGGCACCGATCCTCTGTGCGAGAATCTCTCCGCTTTGCCCTCCGCAGCCCTGTGGCTCTGCTCTCCTCCGTGGCTCCAAAGCTCCCCCCTCTGCCACCCACAGTCTCCACCCGCGAAGGGGCTTCTAGTGTGTGGAAACTTTCCCTCCTTCACAGCTCCCTCCCAGAGCTGCAGATCCTGTCCCTATTCTTTTGTCTCTGTTTTTTCTTTTTTCTTTTACCCTACCCAGGTACGTGGGGAGTTTCTTGCCTTTTGGGATGTCTCAGGTCTTCTGCCAACGTTCAGTATGTGTTATGTAGGAGTTGTTCCACATGTAGATGTATTTCTGTTGTATTTGTAGGGAGGAAGTTGATTTCCACGTCTTATGCTTCCGCCATCTTGAAGCTCCTCCCTGCTGTGTTGGGTCTTCGGTGCTGCAAGTGGGCTTTCTCTAGTTGCGGTGAGCAGGGACTACTCGTCGTTGCAGTGCATGGGCTGCTCATTTCGGTGTCTTCTATTGTTGTAGAGCATGGTCTCTGTGTGTGCGGGCTTCAGGAGTTGTGGCACATGGGCTCAGTAGTTGTGGCTTGCGGGCTGTAGAGTGCAGGCTCAGTAGTTGTGGCGCACGGGCTTAGTTGGTTCGCCACATGTGGGATCTTCTGGGACCAGGGCTTTAACCCACGTCCCCTGCATTGGCAGGCAGATGCTTAACCACTGCACCACCAGGGAAGTCCCTTAAACTGTCCTCATTTCTTTTCATTCGTTTTTCTTTATTCTGTTCTACAGCAGTGATTTCCACTATTCTGCCTTTGAGCTCATGTATCCAATCTTCTGCCTCATTCATTCTGCTATTGATTCTTTCTAGTGTATTTTTCATTTCAGTTATTGTATGTTCAAGTTTGTTCTTTAGATCTTCTAGTTCTTTGTTAAGCATTTCTTGTAACTTCTCTGTCTGTTCCTCCATTTTTTTCTGAGATCTTGGATCATCTTTACTGTCATTACTCTGAAGTCTTTTTTCGGATAGATTGACTAGCTCCACTTCACTTAATTGTTCTTCTGGGGTTTTATTTTGTTCCTTCGTCTGGAACATATTCCTCTGCCATCCTATTTTGTCTAACTTTCTGTGTTTGCAGTCCCACAAGCTGCAGGATTGTAGTTTCTCTTGCTTCTGGTGTCTGTCCCCTGGTGAGTGAGGCTGGTCTAAGAGGCTTGGGCAGGCTTCCTGGTGGGAGAGACTGGTGCCAGCCTACTGGTGGTTGGAGCTGGGTCTTGTCCCTCTGTTGGGCAGGGCCATATCAACAGGTGTGTTTAGAGGTGGCTGTGGACTGAGGAAGACTTTAAACAGCTTGTGTGCTGATGGGTGAGGCTGTGCTCCTGCCCTGTTGGTTGTTTGGCCTGAGGCGACCCAGCCCTGGAACATGCAGGCTGTTGGGTGTGGCCAGTTCTTGGCATCAAAATGGAGACCTGCAGACAGCTCATACCAGTAAGTGCTCCCCAGTACCTTGACACCAGTATCCTTGTCCCTGCAGTGAGACACAGTTACCCCCCTACCTCTCCAGGAGACCCTCCCAGACCAACAGGTAGGTCTGACCCAGGTTTCTGTGAAGTCACTGCTTTTTCCCTGGGTCCCAGGGTGCACAAGACCTTGTGTGTGCCCTCCAAGAGTGGAGCTTATGGTTTCTCCAGTCCTATGGAGTTCCTGCGATCAAGTCCCATTGGCCTTCAAAATCAAGTGCTCTGGGGGCTGCCCCTCCTGAGGCCAAACCCCCAGACTGGGCAGCATGACATAGGCTCAGAGCTCTCACTCCTGTAGGAGACCCTCTGTGATATAATTATTTTCCAGTTGTGTGTTGCCCACCTGGCAGGTATGTATGGGATTTGATTGTATCGTGAATGCACCCCTCCTACCATCTCATTGTGTCTTCTTCTTTGTCTTTGTACGTAGAATATCTCTTTTGTTAGGTTCCGGTCTTTTTTGTCGATGGTTGTTCAGCAGTTAGTTGTGATTTTGGTGTTTTCTTGAGAAGAAGTGAACTCAGGTCCTTCTACTCTGCCATCTTGTCCTCCAGCCAGGCATCTATTTCATTCTTTTCTATGGCTCAGTAATATTCCATTGTATAAATACACCACATCTCCCTTATCCATAAATCTATCAATCTGTCAGTGGATGTTTAGGTTGTTTCCATGTCTTGGTTATTGTGAATAGTGCTATGAACATAGGGGTGCATGTATCTCTTTGAATTATAATTTTGTCTGGATCTATGTCCAGGAGTGAGATTGCTGGATCATATAGCAACTCTATTTTTAGTTTTTTGAGGAACCTCCATACTGTTTTCCGTATTGGCTGCACCAATTGACATTCCCACCAACAGTGTAGGAGGGTTCCCTTTTCTCCACAACCCCCTCCAGCATTTGTTATTTGTAGAATTTTTAATGATGCCCATTCTGATTCGTGTGAGGTGGTGCCTCGTTGTAGTTTTGATTTGATTTCTCTAATAATTAGCAATGATGAGCATCTTTTCATGTGCCTATTGACCATCTGTATGTCTTCTTTGGAGAAATGTATATTTAGGTATTTTGCCCATTTTTTAATTGTTTGTTTTGTTGTTATTGAGTTGTATGAGCTGTTTGTATATTTCAAAAATTAAGCCCTTTATTGGTCACATCATTTGCAAATATTTTCTTGCAGTCTGTAGGTTCTCTTCATTTGGTTTATGGTTTCCTTTGCTGTCAAAAGCTGATAAGTTTGATTACGTCCCACTTGTTTATTTTTGTTTTTATTTTTATTGCCTTGGGAGACTGACCTACGAAAATGGTATGATTTATATCAAAGACTGTTTTGCCTATGTTCTCTTCTAAGAGTTTTATGATGTCATGTCTTATATTTGTCTTTAAGTCATTTTGAGTTTATTTTTGTGCATGGTGTGAAGGTATGTTCTAACTTCATTGATTTGCATGTGGCTGTCCAACTCTCCCAACACCACTTACTGAAGAGACTTTCTTTTCCCCATTGTATGTTCTTTCCTCGTTTGTTGATAATTAATTGTCCATAAGTGTGTGAGTTTATTTCAGAGCTCTTCTATTCCATTGATCCATGTGTCTTTTTTCTGCCAATACCACACTGTTTTGATAACTGTAGCTTTGCAATATTGTCTGAAGTCTTGGAGGGTTATGCCTCCTGCTTTGTTCTTTTTCCTGAGAATTGCTTTGGCAATTCTGGGTCTTTTTAGGTTCCATATAAATTTTAGTGTAATTTGTTCTAGTTCTGTGAAAAATGTCATGGATAATTTGATAGGGGTCACATTAAATCTATAGATTGCTTTGGATAGTGTGGCCATTTTAACACTGTTAATTCTTCCAAGCCAAGAGCATGGGATATCTTTCCATTTCTTTTTATCATCTTCAGTTTCCTTTATTGATGTTTTGTAGTTCTCAGCATATAAGTATTTTCACCTTGTTGGTGAGTTTTATTCCTAAGTATTTTATTTTATTTTTTGATGCAACTTTAAAGGGTATTGTTTGTCTACATTCCCTTTCTGATATTTCATTGTTTGTATAAAGAAATGCAACCGATTTCTGTATGTTAATCTTGTATCCTGCTACTTTGCTGAATTTATCAGTTCCAGTAGTTTTTGTGTGGAGTCTTTAGGGTTTTCTCTATGTAGTATTATGTCATCTGCATATAATGACAATTTTACCTCTTCCCTACCAATCTGAACACATTTTATTTCTTTTTCTTGTCAATTATTGTGGCTAGGACTTCCAATACTATGCTGAATAGAAGTGTTGACCATGGGCATCCTTGTCTTGTTCCAGATTTTAGCAGGAACGCTTTCAGCTTTTCACCATTGAGTATTATATTGGCTATGGGTTTGTCATAAATAGCTTTTATTATGTTGAGATATATTCCCTCTCTATCCACTTTTGTAAGGGTTCTTATCATGAATCGATGGTGAATTTTATCAAATGCTTTTTCTGCATCTACTGAGATGATCATGTGGTGTTTGTCTTATTTTTTGATGTGGTGCATTACATTGATTGATTTACATATGTCAAACCATCATTGTGACCCTGGGATGAATCCAAGTTGGTTGTGGTGTATGATCTTTTTTATGTATTGTTCTATTTGGTTTGCTAATATTTTGTTGAGAATTTTTGCGTCTATAGTCATCAAAGATATTGGCTTGTAATTTTCTTTTTTGGTGGTGTCTTTATCTCGTTTTGGTATCAGGGTGATGGTGACTTCATGGAATGTCTTTGGGAGTGTTCCCTCCTCTTCAGTCTTTTGGAAGAGTTTGAGAAGGATTGGTGTAAGTTCTTTGTATGTTTGGTAGAATTTGCCTGTGAAGCCATTTGGTCCTAGACTTTTGTTTGTAGGGAGTATTTTTATTACAAATTCTATTTCATTTCTAGTGACTGGTCTTTTCAAGTTATCTATTTCTTCTTCATTCATTTTTGGTGGACTGTATGTTTCTAGAAACTTGTCCATTTCTACTAGGTTGCCGAATTTGTTGGCATATAATTGTTCATAGTATTCTCTTACGGTTTTTTGTATCTCTGCAGTATCAGTTGTGCTTTCTCCTCTTTCCTTTCTTATTTTATTTGAGTCTTCTCTCTTTTCTTCTTGGTGAGCCTAGCCAGAGGTTTGTCAATTATGTTTACCCTTTCAAAGAACCAGCTCTTGGTTTTATTGATTTTTTTTCTATTGTTCTTTTTTAAATCTCTATTTTATTTATTTCCTCACTGATCTTTATTGCTTCCTTCTTTCTGCTGACTTTAGGTTTTGTTTATCCTTTTTTTCTTTTCTAATTCTTTCAGGTGATGGGTTAGGCTTTTTGCAACTTTTCTTGTTTTATGAGGAAGGCCTGTATCACTATGAACTTCTCTCTAAGAACTTCTTTTGATGCATCCCATAGATTTTGCATGGTTGTGTTTTCATTGTCATTTGCCTCAAGGTATTTTTAAATTTTTTCTTTGTTTTCATTGTTGGCCCATTGGCTTTTTAATAGCATGTTGTTTAGTCTTCATGTAATTGTTTTTCTTTTTTCCTCATTTCTTTTTCTGTGGTTGATTTCTAGTTTCATGCCATTGTGGTCAGAAAAGATGCTTGAAATAATTTCTATACTCTTAAATTTGTTGACTGTTTTGTTCCCTTGTATGTGGTCAATCCTAGGCAGTGTTCCATGTGCACTTGAAAAGAATGTGTATTCTACTTTTTTAAGATGTAATGTCCTGAAAATATCAATTAAGTCTAACTGTTCTATTGTATCATTTCAGAGCTCTGTTGCCTTATTGATTTTCTGTCTAAAAAAAATCTTTCCATTGATGTGAGTGAGGTGTTAAAAGTCTCCTACTATTATTGTATTCCCATCAGTTTCTCTCTTTATGTCTGTTAGTATTTGTTTTATGTATTTGGGTCCTCCTATACTGGGTGCATATATGTTGACAAGTGTAATATCCTCTTATATTGATCCCTTTACCATTATACAGTGTCCTTCTTTATCTTTCTTTTTAGACTTTGTTTTAATGTCTATTTTGTCTGATATGAGTATTGCGACCCCCACTTTCTTGTCATTTCTGTTTGCGTGAAATATCTTTTTGCATTCCCTCACTTTCCACCTGTGCGTGTCCTTTGCCCGAAAGTGGGTCTCTTGTAGGCAGCATATTGTAGGCTCTTGTTTTATATCCAATCTGCTACTCTATGTCTTTTGATTGGAGCATTTTTTCCATTGACATTTAACATAATTATTGATATTTTATTGCCATTTTAAACCTTGTTTTCCCATTGATATCATATTTCTCTTTGTCTCTTTCTTTTTCTTTTGTTTTTCCTTTTGTGGTTTGATGATTTTCTTTTGTATTATTCTTGTGTTCTTTTTGGTTTTTGTGAATTCATTGTATGTTTTTTTATTTCTAGTTACCTTGTTTTTCAAGTATATTAGCCTCTTCCTATATCTACTGATTTTAGACTGGTAGTCATATAGTCTCAAACACATTCTGGAAAAAAAAATCTTCATTTTCATACTCTCCTCTCCCACATTTTATGATTTTGATGCCGCCTTTTACACCTTCATGTTCATCCTTTTTTCATCCTTTTGGTTATCATTGCTTTCACAGAAATTTTTTCTTTTAATATGTGTACTGGCTTATTTAAGTGATTTAGTTTCAAACAGATTTTCTGTTTCCTATATATTCTTCTTTTCTATTTAGAGAAGACGTTTTGATATTTCCTTTAGGATAGGCTTAGTATTGCTGTATTTTTTTATTTTTTGCTTGTTTGAGAAATTGTTTATCTCTACTTCTATTCCAAATGATAAGCTTGCAGGCTAGAGTATCCTAGGTTACGTATTTTTCCCTTTCAGGACTTTCAATATATCTTGCCACTCCTTTCTGGTCTGCAGCATTTCTGTAGAGAAAGCAGCTGATAGCCTTATGGAGGTTTGCTTGTAATTAACTCTTTGTTTTTCTCTTGCGCCTTTAGATATTTAGCAGGCCTCCTCTTTGCTCTGTGGTTGTCACTGCCCTGTCAGGGGCAGAGTCTGCTCCTGAGTTGTTGGAGTAGAAGCCCTCAGAACGGTTTCTGAGCTTCAGTGTGAGGTAGACAGGAGTGGAGTGTTCCCGCTGGGAGAGGGGCCACTGAGTCTTCCTTTGCGGGAGCTGTCTACCAGGGAGTGTGCTCTGTGGTGTCACCTGTGCAGGCTCGCAAAGTACACTGTGGTTGGCACTGCCCTCGGCACCACCTCCACTGTGGGAATTCAGGCAGTTGTCCCTCAGGCACTGTTTTCACAAAGCCACCAGCACAGATCCTTAGGTGCCGATCCACTGAAGTTGGGTACCAGGACCGCAGTAGTCACACACCTGGACCTGCCATGGGAGCTGTGGAAGCATCCCAGACCCCAGCCCCGCCTCCAAGCACATTGACCGCAAAGCTCACAGCTGCTGAGGCCGGACTTGTCTGAACCATGGGAGCACCCACTGTCCTGCTGCCAGAACTCGTAGAGGCAGCCGGGAGAAGGAGGCTGTTATGGCAGGCTTCACCCCTCCCTTCACACGCCCTTTAGCAATGGCACTCTGCCTCTATGGCAGGCCCAGGCTTCTTCTGTGTACACCCCAGTTGTGGCCCATACCACACTCCAGCCCCTTCAGGCTGTCTCCATGCTGCCAACCCCAGTCCTCTCCCTGGGTCTGTCCTCTGAAGCCTGAGTTTCAGCACCCAGCCCTGCACATACCAGTAGGCATGCATCTTGGGCTGGGGATTGCCCCAAGGTAGCACCGATCCTCTGTGCCCATCTCTCTCTGTTCTGCCTGCTGCCAACCAGTTGTTGTACTCTCTTCCGAGCCTCTGAAGCTCCCTTCTGTCCCAGCTGATCTCCCCACCAGTGAAGGTGCTTCCTAGGATGTAGGAACGTTTCCTCTTTCACAGCTCCCTCCTAGAGGCGCAGGTCCATCCCAATTTCTTTTTTTTCTTTTGCCCTACGCAGTTTTGTGGAGTTCTTTCTTGCACTTCTGGGTGTCTGATATCTATTGCCCTAGTTCAGTAAGGTATTACATGAGCATTATTCTACATGTAGATGTATTTTTGATGTATTTGTGGGAGGAGGTGAGCTCCACGTCCTTCTATTCTGCCATCTTGATTCCTCCCTCCAAAGAATTTGTTTAAAAACGTTCCAAACGCTGATACCCCACTTTTGTTTTCAGTTTGACTCCGTGGCTGATGTATCTGATGTGTCAAGCAATGTTACCCTAAAAAGTTACACCATGCACTTTGAGGTACCTCTGTGTGCTGCATGAATGCACGATCTTTGCATGGTGTGTCGGTGGCACGGTGAAAAGCAGAACACTTCACTGATTGGTTAAATCAGCTAAATCAGAACCCTCAGATGTTTAGAGCAGCTACACTTCCTAATGGAACATTCTAGATCCTAATCAAAGAGTGCCTTTGTCTTTCTGATGTCTTTGTGTGTCCTCCTTATTTTGGAGGCTGGAATCCTATAACAAGGGGAACAATGTGGAATGAGAAAAGAGGGAGGGAGGAGTCAGGTTCCCTACATAAATCCAGGAATTTTAAAGTGAAATACAATTGTGCTCACTTAGTGACTGACCATGAGAGAACATTGCTAATTTTGCTCTGGGGAAGAGCTGTTCTCAAGAAGGAGGCTCTGTGCTGACACCCATGAAGAGACTACCTTGCTAACCCGACCCCTCACCCTACTGCTTTGCGATGCAGCAGCCCTAGTCCACAGGGAATAATAGCCAAAGCACCAGTATGTGAACTCTTGGGGCACTAAGAATGCTGGCCATCTAACGTGGCCATCAGCTTATTATCTCACCTTTACCAAGAATCCAGGGGCCACAGGATTCCAGATGAGCTAAGTTCCATAGGAGGAGATGGGGACAGCGCTCCCTTCATTGATGACACGTGACACATGATTTTCTATCCTACTTCAAGACTATTTTCTTTAGACCTTAGTCACCAACAGTAACTTTTTTTTTTCAGGGCTTAGCTGATACCAAAATCCCCCGGTCTGGGACACCTGTGAGTATTAGGAGCAACCGGAGCCTGTCTGTACTGCGCATCCCAAGTCAGAGCCAAGTCAGCCAGACCTATTCCCAAGGTGCTCTCCACCGCAGTGTCAGTCAGCTCATAGACATTCAAGACAAGAAGGTCTTGATTGACGACTCGCTGTGGGAAACCATCATGGGCCATGATAGCGGACTGGTGAGTCAATTTCCTCGTCCAGAGCCTTTGCTAAACATTCCAGAAGTATACTGATAAAGAGGTGGCATGGAGCTTCCTGTACCTCATTGAAGGATGGCCGCACGGCACTCAGTGCATCCCTCCGACCATTTACCCAATTATTTTGCAACAACTTGTTTACCTGCTTGATGAGCAGGGTAGAAACTTTGTCTTGTTCTGGCACACAATAGATGCTCAAAAAATAAACTCATGCATAAGTGAATAGACAAACAGGCTCTACTTCCTTATCTTGGGCAGAACATGACTGAAAACATTGGAACTGGCCTAAAAGAGGCATAAAGTACAAGCACCTGTTTTACTAAAGGGAAAAAAAAAAAAAGAAAAAAAGAAAAGGAAGTGTGTTTTCCTTCTGGTTTATGGTTAGAGGAGAAAAAGAGTCTCTCAATAGGATCAATAGTTTCTTTCCAAGAAACTCAGAAAATTATGATAAATAAGGGCATTACTATTTATGAACTTTGTTTTTCATAATTTCAGTCCAGGGGGTACAAAAGAGTTAATGTCATCATTATGTAATATTTATTTTGAGCCCCTAGTGGCTGAAATGAATAAAGTCCTAGAGTTTTTAGCAACCATCACACTTCATTGTGCCAACTACCTACATGTCTGAGGGAGTACCATTCCTTTGGAATAGTTGGATAATAAATAGATGGTCAACTAAGACCTTAGCCCCTCTGCTTACTCCTCTGAGCCAGAAGTCGTCACCTCCATTTCTTTCACTGTCTGCTTCTGCATTTGGACTCTCACTCATCGCTCTCTCTCTCACTTCTCACTTTTCCTTCACTGAAAAGTTGATGACTTCCATGAAACCTTTCTTAACTAATGGCAAAGAATAAAGCAAGTTTCCTGGCTCCAGTTTCCAATCACAACAAAAACTAAAATTTAGTCTTTCTGGTTTGCTTAGAATGATGATAAATAATAAGCATTTAAAAATCATGGGGCTGTTTGAAGTTGTTACAACTATTGAATTCCGTGATTCCATTTTGGATCTAAAGTTTCTAAATATCAGGAATAATTATATTAGGTTGAAACGTAAATAATTAATTGATCATATTTGACATGCAAAATGGCAGTTTCATATAGTTCAACATAATACATTGAGGGCTTAGATGAATGTGTGCCCTTACCCAAGAACACACAGCTAGTAATTTTTTTGTGGAATTGGGATCTTAGAAACATTGTCTGATTACACTGCCTCCATTCTTCACTATTATACTATATTGCCATTTTGCTGACTTTTGACCATACTGGTAATAGGCAGTCTGCAAAGTGATTCAGTG
This sequence comes from Delphinus delphis, assembly GCF_949987515.2. Taxonomy (NCBI): domain Eukaryota; kingdom Metazoa; phylum Chordata; class Mammalia; order Artiodactyla; family Delphinidae; genus Delphinus; species Delphinus delphis. The sequence goes on from NC_082683.1 coordinate 170,541,438, forward strand.
AAAGCTTTTCAAGATGCCCATACTCGGCAAATTATCTGTTCATTATAACATTATAATCAATATTACTAGCCCTATTCAATAAATATAAAATACAGTAAGAGAGTGAGACACAATGGAGCATAACAGCTTGCATTCTGGCTCTTCTGTTTAATTTTGAACGAAATCATATAAAACGTCCCCACTTTACAGATGAGGAAACTGAGGCTTGAAAGGTTAAGATATGGTACAATGTAACGCTCAAATGATATATTAATACATTTTGCATAAGACTATTGCCAGCAACATCCTAACCAGTGATGATTGGTGTCTTTTTCAGTATGTGGATGAAGAGGACCTGATGAATGCCATCAAGGGTTTCAGCTCTATGACTAAGGAACACACCACATTCACCGACACCCACCTCTAAAGGATGGAAACCTGTAAGATATAAAGCTGGATGAGGGCTCCACACCCCATCCCCACTGGGTTATCACACATCATAAATGCTAAAAAGCCATTGCTTGTTATCCTATAATCCTTGAAAGAAATGAGTGTTTTTGAAATTGTTCCTAATAGAAGTCTAAGAACTATTATTTTTCTGGCTGTCTGGAATGTGGGGTTTCTGAAATTTTATGTCCGTATGAAAATACTTATTTTGCTCTCCTTATTTTGTGGACGCTAGATAAGCATATAACTTTTACTTGGCTCATCTGGCAGTGACGCCATTGTTTAAATGAATAATCAGTGGCAATTTCGAGTTGGCCCACAGTTGCTACTGGTAAATGAAGTTACTAATTTAAAAACTAAGGATTCTTCTGAGGGGATGTCATTGCTGCTTCTCTGAGCAGCACAGCACTGTTTCTGCTTTCATTCCCCTATTTCCATGAAAGTTGACATGATCCTGTGAGGAACAGTTCTAATAATAGCTGCAAAATCAAGTCCCAATTTCAGATCAAGCTGAAACACATAAGAGAAGAACAAACTCTGCATTGAGGTTACATGTTTGGCTGTAGGTTCTAGTTGATTACAATGTTTAGGGATAAATATTTACCAAACCACATAAACTTGTAAATCAATGTCCGTTCTTACATTTATGAATCTTCTAAAAAACTAAGGAATTAAACAGCTAATTTATAGATTTCAAGGAGAAAAATGAAGGGTTTTGATAGATATTTTACATAGTTTTGAAACTCCAATCAGTACTTTACATAAAATTCTCTCAATTCACTGAATACCCAGGAATATTGATATCTTCAACTTGGCACATTTCACATGGAAACTACTGTTTTATTTGCATTTTTTAACTAGCCTACGTGAAATTAAAAAAGGAAAAATTTTGTGTTCCTTCCAGCCTTGAAATTATAAAATTAACATTTATATGTAAATGAAGGATTACATATATGAATATATATATCTGTACTATATCCCTTCATTTCAGAGAACTGCTAGAATCACTAAGCGCAGATATTTAACAGTACCAATTTCCATGGGTCAAAAGTTTTTGCTGTTTACTCTATTTGGATTATAAAGCTGTTGGTGAGTCCTACATCAAGAAGCATTTTTTTCCCCAAGTCAACATAAAATGAAACGTATTTAAGTTTGTGCTTTGCGGAAAACGATGGACAAAAACCCCTTCTTCATTCCTAAAGGTCTTAATGACTCCAGGAAGTTATTTTGAATATGTATGTCTAAAACACAACTGTCGGACATACTTTGTGAATTACATTCAGAAATAGGTGGATTTCCCCAAAGCTGAGATGGCAAAAACTTGTAAAACAAGGAATAACCTTACTTAGTCTGCCTGAAAATGATGAATTACCCTAAATGTCCAACAGTCAAAGATCATGAACTTTGGGGGTACTGAGACTATCCACATCTGCAGAAGAGCAGCTCCTCAGAATGACCAACTCCTGGACAAGCCTTGCCAACCTTAAGTGTCAACAGCACAGACCAGTATTAAGCAGAAGTTCTGCCCCCTTGTTAGAAATGCGACAAGCAAACGAATCTGAAATAATTGTGCACATTTGGCAGTGGATGTTCAAATTATATTTTTTCCTCGCCAAAAGTTTTATACTTTCTGAAATGGAAACAGGATTGGCTAATTTCGTTTACAGGTTTTAATTCCCACTTGCTGATTCAGTCTTAGCTATTTAGAGCTGGCACAGATGAGCCTTGACCAACCAAGGCTGAGTTTCTGATGCATGTGAGCTACTTAAGGTATATACAGAAAAGTGTTCCTTCCCAGTCCTGTGCTTGCATCCTTATCCTTGGTCTACTCCTCTGCAAATATGATTGGCTAGTCATGGGTGGATTCAGGAGAATGAGCACATCCTCACTGTTGAAAAATTAACTAGACACTATTATCACATTCTAAAGCTTCAAAGGAACATAAAAAGAAAATTGCAGGGGGTTTTATCTTAAGTTTTTCTCTACTTAATCACCTGTTTAGACATCTGGTTATTACATGAATTCGTTTAGCTGAATCATTTACATTTTGATCCCATGGCTCAGAGTGGACAGAAGCCTGCACAGCTTCCACCCACAACACCACCCTTGTAACACTCTGAACTCTACTTGTATTTACTTCAGAGAAGCCCAAGATGTTGTCTTGCTACTTTAAGTGGTAATGTGTGCCAAGCCCCTGTTCAACAGTTGGACTCACCCCTGGAGATTCTGATTCAATTGGTCTCGGGTGGTGCTGAGGCATCAGTACCTTTAAAAGCTTCCAGATATTCCTAATGTTGAGAACCAGTTATGTAAAGAACCTGGAAAAATACATGCTGTGCACAGGGACTCCAGTACTGGCCCACTTCTCCTTTACAGAGACTACAACAGGTGGCTCTCTCTAAATCTGACTCATGTCCCCTCACTTGAAGAGGCCACATACTCAGCTTAAATTTTAAGAACTGCTTTGTTATGCCTGATATTAACTGTTTGATAAGAGTACACACCTATGCTTTTATAAGCTCTACCAAGAATTGTATTTATAGATGACCTATTGCCATTTCTACTAAATGGAAAACCTAAATATGAATCTGTTATGGTACCTTATGCTGATCTAAAAACCATGTTGGCATCAATATAATTCAATCTGAACAACCTGTAAATAAAACATAGGCCAGGTGGAATAATTCAGTGAGAAGGAATTAATTATGTCACACATGAATAGTTTATTTCCAATGCACAAATATCATGTAAATTAATCTAAAGATGGTTTGCTTAATAAATATTTAAATGTGAGCCGTCTGATTTAATATATTTATGAAAAAATACTAACAGCTCTGAATTGTATTTACAGTTTACACATAAATGATAAAGGTGAGCCCATTTAAGAAAAAAGGATGTTCTGAATAATCTCTCAACCACTGATGAATTAGATGAACGTCAGAATCAACTCTTAACACTTTTTTTCAAAACATGAGTCCCGACCACCAGAGATTCAAATTTAGCAGGTAACCTCAGGTGACTGATATAGAAGCCTGGATGAGAAAGCCAGGAAAAGACCATAGACTACTGAAACAGATGTGGGTTCACAAGATGGCTCAGGAGCTAAGGAGCCTTATGGTGAAATTATTTATCCTCAGTGGGTCTTGGTGATCTCATTTTGAATGAGGATAACAATACTTATCCTAGTGATATGAAAATACTTGAGTGTTGTTTTGAAGTAATTTCAGAATTCCTGGAAAAACTTTTCATCATGAGAATTATAATTCTGTTGTTTTTCATCAATCACATGAAGTATATACATATTTCATTTTTTTTCTCAATGTATTTGTTTTTTGAAGTTTTTCCTTGTAGTTGATTTCTAATCTCATAGTGTTGTGGTCAGAAAAGATACTTATGATTTCAATTTTCTTAAATTTACCGAGGCTTGCTTTGTGGCCCAGCATGTGATCTATCCTGGAGAATGTTCCCTGTGCACTTGAGAAGAATGTGTACTCTGCTGTTTTTGGATGGAATGCTCTATAAATATCAATTAAGTCCATCTGGTCTAATGCATCATTTAAGGCCTGTGTTTCTTATTGCTTTTCTGTCTGGATGATTTGTCCATTTAGGTAAGTGGGGTGTTCAATTCCCCCTGTATTATTGTGTTACTGTCGATTTCTCCTTTTATGTTTGTTAACATTTGCCCCATATATTGAAGGGCTCCTGTGTTGGGTGCACATATATTTACAATTGTTGTATCTTCTTGGAATCATCTCTTGATCATCATGTAGTGTCCTTCGTTGTCTCTTTTAACAGTCTTTATTTTAAAGTCTATTTTTCTGATATGACTATTGCTACTCCTGCTTTCTTTTGATTTCCATTTGCATGGAATACCTTTTTCCAACCCCTCACTTTCAGTCTGTGTGTCTCTAGATCTGAAGTGGGTCTCTTGTAGACAGCATATATACAGGTCTTGTGTTTGCATCCATTCAGCCAGTCTATGTCTTTTGGTTGGAGCATCTACTCCATTTATATTTAAGGTAATTTTCTATATGTATATTCTTATTGCCATTTTGTTAATTGTTTTGGACTTGTTTTTGTAGATCTTTTTTCTTCCTTTCCTCTTTTGTCTTCTTGTGATTTAATGACTATCTTTAGTGTTGTGTTTGGATTTCTTTTTCTTGTGTATATTATAGATTTTTCTTTGGTGGTTACCATGAGGTTTTGATATAGCAGTCTATATATATGTACATGGTTGTTTTAAGCTGCTGATCTCTTAATTTCAAATGCATTGCCAGTATCCTGCACTTGTACTCTCCTTCTCTCACGATTACTGGTTTTGATGTTATATCTGTGTGTGAGTGATTTCCTACCTTTACTATATTTTTGCCTTTACCGGTGAGCTTTCCCACTTCATAATGTTCTTGTTTCTAGTTGTGGCCTTTTCTTTTCCACTTACAGAAGTTCCTTTAGCATTTGTTGTAAAGCTGGTTTGGTGGTGCTGAATTCTTTTAGCTTTTGCTTGTCTGTAAAGCTTTTAATTTCTCTGTCAAATATGAAGAAGAGCATTGCTGGGTAGAGTATTCTTGGTTGTAGGTTTTCCCCTTTCATCACTTTAAATATATTGTACCTTCTGGCCTGCAGACTTTCCACTGAAAAATCAGTTGATGGTCTCATGGGGATTCCCTTGTATGTTATTTGCTGCTTTTCCTTTGTATTTTTTTTGTCTTTGTTTTATCAGTTCCTATGTGTCTCGGCATATGTTCCTCCTTGGGTTTATCCTTTATGGCACCCTCTGTGCTGGGTGACTGTTTCCTTTCCCGTGTTATGGAAGTTTTCAGCTATTAGCTCTTCAAATATTTTCTCAGGCCCTTTCCCTCTTCTCCTTCTGGGACCCCTATAATGCAAATATTGGTGCATTTAATATTGTCCCAGAGGTCCCTTAGACTGTCCTCTTTTCATTCTGTTATTCTGTTCCACGGCAGTGATTTCCACCATTCTGCCTTCCAGCTCACTTATCCGTTCTTCTGTCTCATTTATTCTATTGATTCCTTCTAGTCCATCTGTTTATTCTTTAGATTTTTCTAGCTCTTTGTTAACCATTTCTTGTGTCTTCTCAGTCTGTGCCTCCATTCTTTTCCTGAGTTCTTGGATCATCTTTACAATCATTACTCTGAACTCTTTCTCAGGTAGATTGCCTATCTCCACTCAGTTGTTCTTCAGGGATTTTATCTTGTTCCTTCGTCTGGTACATATTCCTTTGCTGTCTCATTTTGTTTAAATTTCTATTTGTATTTTTACGTATGTAGTAGCTTAGTTACGTTTCTCTATCTTGGAGAAGCGGCCCCCTGTAGGGGATATCCTACGTGTCCCAGCAGTACACTCTCCTCTTGTTACCCAAGGGCCAACGGCTAGTTGGTCCCAGGGTAGGTTCTTATCTGTGCTGTGGACTCAGTTCTACAGGCTGCAAGACTGTAGTTTCCTTGCTTCTGGTGTCTGCTCCCTAGTGGGTGAGAATGGTAGAGAGGTTTGTGCAGGCTTCCTGGTGGGAAGGGCTGATGCCTCCCCACTGGTGGGTGGAGCTGGGTCTTGGCCCTCTGGTGGGCTGAACCCTGTCAAGCGGTGTGTCTAGAGGTGGCTGTGAGTCCAGAAGTCTTTAGGCAACCCGTCTGCTGATAGGTGGGGCTGTTTCCCACCCTGTTGGTTGTTTGGCCTGAGGCCTCCCAGCACTGGAGCTTATAGGCTGTTGGGTGGGGCAGGGTCTTGGTGCCAAGGACTTGAAATGTCTGACTCCATCCAGAGTTTACACAGGTCCCCACATCAGCCACCAGCTTTTATGACCCCTGAGAGCCACAGCTGCCCCTGCCTCCCCAGGAGATGCTCCAAGACTAGCAGGTAGGTCTGGCCCAGGTTCCTACGGAGTTACGGCTTTTGCCCTGGGACTGGTGAGTGTGGGACCTTGTGTGCACCCTCCAACAGTGGAGTGACTATTTGCCCCAGTCCTGTGGAGCTCCTGCAATCAAGCCCCACAGGCCTTCAAAGGCAAATGCTCTAGAGGTTCCTCCTCCCAATGACTGACCCCTAGGCTGGGGAGCCTGGCGTGGGGCTCAGAGCTCTCATTCCTGCAGGAGAAGTTCTGTGATATAATTATTCTCCAGTTTGTGGGTTGTCCACCTGGGTGGTATGGGATTTGATTATACTGTGAGTGCACCCCTCCTACTGTCTCATGGTTTCTTCTTTACGTCTGGATGTAGAATTTTGGTTGGGGTTGGGGGGAGATTCTAGTCTTTTTTACTGATGTTTTTTCAGCAGTTAATTAGTTGTGATTTTGGTGTGCCCAGGAGGTGAGGGTGAGCTAAAGGTCCTCCAACTCCACCATCTTGTCTGAAATTCTCTGTTCACGGTTCTGGAGGCTGTAAGTCTGAAATCGAGGTGCTGTCAGGGTTGGTTTCTGGTGAGAGTGCTCTTGTAGGTGGCCATCTTCTGAGTCCTCACATGGCCTTTCTTCTAAAATCTGCCTCTTCTTCCTTACAATGATGGACAGTGTTAAAGATGTTCCTGTTCTCGAAGTTCACAGCACAGATGAGGAAGAGAGGAGGTTGTGGCGTGCAGGTGGCTGTGGAGGTTTTTTTCCCCTTTCAGTCTCAAAAACTCTAATAAGGTAATTATCCCTGCTATGCCTAAGTTTTTTCATTATAATCTGCTCAAGGTTACAAGTTAAGTGTCAGAGTAGACTCAAGTTCCTGCTATAACATCAAGGTTCAAGCTCTTGTTAAGTGAGAGATAAGATTTGTAGTATAATGCAAATATAGTACGGAATAATGGTATAGTGAACTGCCTTTTTATAAGATTTTACTACATAATTCTTTAAAAGAAACTTCCAGTGGCCTTTTACTCTTGGAAAAGGTTGGGTAAAAACAATCAATTTGTAACGTTTTCTTACTTGCCCACCTAACTTTAACATGAGGATCATAATGAGAAAGAAGTCTGTAAGAGATAATTACAATCCTTAGTAATAATGAAATTATGCTTTGCCTAACAATATTTCCCCTCATTGGTAATACAAGTTAGTTTGTTTTCATACATATAAATTGCTCCCTCTTCCCTTCCCTTTTATTATGGGAAAAAGCAAAGACATGAACAAACTCACGGTAGGTGCACTTTAAACAGGATAACTGTTCCTTGAATAACTTGAAAACACAGTCTTAATCACTTTTATTTGACTTAATTGACAAATACAAGAGAATGGCTGTGAAACCACTGGCAATATAGGAAACTTTATTTATTTTGACTTGATCCACTTATATTTCTCAGAATGGGAATATATACATTATTCACCAATAAATGCTTAATGCTTTAAATTTACAATTACCTTATTTGCAGAAACTTGGAAATCATTCCAGTTAAATGGAAAAAAATACAAAAATTTTTTTGTTCTTATAATTCAAAATATATTTAAAATATTTCTACAGCAGCCAAAACCTTTAACCAAAAAATTCAGAACTGCAGTCTCAAGCTTAACAAAATGGCCACATTCTAATTTAATTATCTTGATTATTAACACAGGAAAAAAACATGGTGGCTCCTAAAACAAGGCAGACTAGCAACTGGTACAGTTTTCCTCTGTGGTCACTCAAAGCTGTCTTTATTATTTTTACTTCATCTGTTCAAACACAGACAATTGCTCCAACTTTAAAGAAAGTTTAAACTTTTGACCTATTTAATATTGGTGATGCTTGCTAAGATTTAAGAACTCCAACAATGAGAATCAGAAAATGACCACAATTAAAGTAAAATTATCCTAAAGGACTTCCTACTACACAGAGTAATCTGGTATTCAATAGTGTTTTTGAATTACATATTTTTTCACAAACATAGCACCTCATTAAATACCTGGTAAACCACTTTGCAATCACAATAAGGGTTGGGAGACTAAGCTCCAAAGAGAATTATATAGTTTGCTTAATATAACATTGCAAGACAAATCTCAGGCATGATCAACATTAGGAATGTTGGTTCCCACACTCTAAGGGGACGCTCATCTATATGGGCACCATCTTATTAAGACATGGTACTATGGTTCCAAAATCCACAGAGTAAACACTGAAGTAGACTCCTGCTTTACAAATGATCTATTAAATGTGCCTGTAAAACTAAAAAAAATTTCCAAAAGATCTGAAGAGATGATATGGTTATCTCCTTACCCCAGGTAATTCTGTCAAAAAGATACTGAATGAAGGCCAATCTTAATTTGTAAAGTTTTGGTGTAAAAGCTAATGTGTTGAACTCCAGTAAAGTTTAACTCTCCTCTAAATTAATGAAACTACTCATTTTGCTGAGTTTTCACAAGCTGTATTCTTGACCTGAAGAATCACTTTTTTTGTGCCGAGGAGATGGAGTAGTCTTCGTAGGAGATGGGGATGCAGTACCTGGTGAGTCAGTTCCTCCATCAGAGGTACTTGGTGAGGATGCCAGGTGGGGGACTTTCTTTCTTCCAAGGAATCCTCCTCCTTCAAATCCTCCTTTCTTCCGTAACTCCACTTTATTTTCATTTTCATCTTCTGATGACCTTTTCTTGGATTCTAGAAAACCTTCAGCTATTTTATGCACCTCCACTCCACTATCTGATTCTCTCAAACTTTTAACTTCGGTTCCAGGAGACTTTCTCTCATACACATTACATTCCCCTGTTGCCCGCTTCACTTCAGCTTGTACTGGACCCAAGTTACCATCTTCAGGGACAGCTCTTTCTACATTTCTGTTCAAGTTCACAGTCTGGAAGTCCCTGTAACTGTGAAAGCTCTCAGTCCTCCTTGCTCTTGCTAACAAGGGACTTTCTCTGTAAGGCCTCATGGAACCGTAAGTAGCTGCTTCATGGATGGTTTCATGGTGCTGGAGCTGAAGACTGAAATATAGTTAATAATTACAGCTCACATTTCTTTCTGGGATTTTTCAGGGGCACATCTCATTCATTAAACTACCAGTTAAAACATATAGATTTTATAATGAATGCTATATCCTTATTTACATATATAAAAATGTATTTTAAGCACGCTATGTACTGTATGTGTGTGTATAAAATTAACAATGCAAACAATACACCATACATATATATTCGCAATGAAGCTAGATTTTTGAATAGCTGAAAAAAAGCTGGGGAAAACACCTTTAAAACCAATGTGGAACCAACAGTTTCAGTATTTGGCCCTTAATTCAGATTTTGGAATTTTTAAAAAATATGGTTAACTAAAACAATATACTAAGGCATTATGTACTTTTAATACAATGACAAAGTAAGATTAGACCAGATAATGTAATCATTTTTATTAATATGTCCCTAGGCAATAGGAACACCAGTTCCACATACCATCTAAGGGGACATGTGATTTTTCTAATTTCCTTTGAATGAATTCTTGATCACATAATAATTCAAATTGGCAGCAATTCACAAAATAAAAGGGCCAAAAATGGTTTTTTTATGAAAAGAAACATGCATATAGATGAGAAATTTAGTAAAAAAAAAATTAAAAAGCAACATAAAGTATGAATTTAAAATGTACTTTGAAAAATTTGGCTTTAAAGAACTATGTGGTTACAATAGCTCAGCCAATTTTCCCAAAGCAATCAATTCAGACCTACCTAGAATTTGATTCACGAAGACGGCTGTGCTGAACCACAGAAGTTGCTGGACTGATATTAGGAGTAGCACAGCGAGATGTGCTCAGATCACACTGATCCAGTAATTTGAGTAGCTCCTCTTCAGTCGGACCACCTACATCTTAGGAAAACATACATCACTATAATCACTTATGTCAAAAGCCTACCCTGTGCCAAACACCTTTCCATATGGAACCTACCCTTATCCTCACTTTTGTTAACCATATCCATGGCAGTGGTCAGATCCCACATCTGAATGCTGCCATTTGTGTGGCCCGTGAACAAGTAGCGCCTTGGCCTTGAGCCCATCCTACTGGAGCCCTCACATTCTCTCACTGTAAATGAGGATATTGTAGTACAGTCAACAGCTTGGATCTCACAGATTCTGCAAAAGATATTGTACAGTTGTAAACCATGAGGAACAAATTACATTTTATAATTCAGATTTTTAAATTAATTGTCTCTTTGCAAAGTTACAGTTGACTCTTCCACACATATAAAACAGATTTAAAGGAGTCAAAGAGAGTCAACGGGAATAAAATTCAAGCTTTGTATCTCTAATATATTAATACTCACTCAACTTTTTCAAAGCATTTTTATAGCTATCTTCATTGATTTTTTTCATAAAAGATAAAAGAACCTGACAAAGAGCAATTATCCACATTTGACAAATGAGGAGACCAAGCAATAATGTCAGTAAATGATGTCCCAAAGCCATAGAAGGGTTAACAGAATTGTACTTGATTGAAACATTTATCCCAGCCTACTTCAAAACAAAGTTGAGGAGGCTTATTTAAAAAAAAAAAAAGATTATTAACAATTAATTAGTGCCAGGCAAATGCAAGGTCCGGAAATAAAGGAGGAAGAGGAAAAACAACTCATATTAATGTGAAAAACATAGGAACAGAATATGAAGCTTAGCTGAGCTTCCTAGCAGGCAGGGAAAAGGATGGTGGAGGGTAAGGGGGGAGTTCATTCCTGCAATGCCCACATATAGCGAGTGACAGAGCCCATCCCAGTCTCATTCCCAATCTCAAGGCAAAAGCTAGTATTTCACCATTGAGCATGAGGTTTGCTACAATTACTTTTGCAGATATTATTTATCAGATTAATAAATTTGCCCTTTATTAAGTGCTAGGATTCTTCTTTAAAAATCATAAATGGTTGCTGAACTGTCAAATGTTTTTTCTGTGTTTATCAAGATGATCACTTTTCTATTTTTGTTAATGTAGTTATTTTTCAATAATACCTGAATTGACAAAATATTTTTAAAAATCTAGATTCCTGTTTCTGTTTAAAACTACAGTCAGCCCTCCATAATGTGGAACCCACAGACACAGAGGGCTGACTGTACTACAACCCACAGACACAGAGGGCTGACTGTCCCTTTATATAAGGGACTTAAGTATCAGGGGATTGTGGTATCCACCTGCAGGGGGAAGTCCTGGATAAAGATGTCCCCCTGTAAATAATAATTAAGAAAACAGTTGCGACAGCCTCATGCAAATCAATGACGGTAAAACATGCCCTCACATCATACACAAAAATAAACTCAAAATGGCTTAAAGACCTTAAAAATAAGACATGATACCATCACATTCCTAGAAGAGAACACAGGCTAATAAGCATTCTCTAGCATAATTCGTACCAATGTTTTCTGAAGTCAGTCTCCCAAGGCAAATAGAAATAAAAGCAAAAATAAATAAATGGGATCTAATCAAACTTACAAGCTTTAGTACAGTAAAGGAAACCATAAACAAAATGAAAACACAACCTACAGACTGGGAGAAAACATTTGCAAATGATGCGACCAACAAGGGCTTAGTTTCCAAAATATACAAACAGCTCATACAACTTAATACAAAAAAACAACCCAATCAAAAAATGGGCAGAAGACCAAAAAGGGAACCCTCCTACACTGATGGCAGGAATGTAAGTTGGTACAGCCACTATGGAGAACAGTATGGAGGTTCCTTAAACTAAAAACAGAGTTGCCATATGATCCAGCAATCCTACTCCTGGGCGTATATCCAGACAAAACTCTAAAAGATACATGCACCTCTATTTCACAGCATCACTATTCACAATAGCCAAGACATGGAAACAACCTAAATGTCCATCGACAGTTGAATGGATAAAGAAGATACCTGTATACAATGGAATACTAACTCAGCCATAAAAAAAAGAATGAAATAATGCCATTTGTACCAACATGGATGGACACAGAGATTATCATACTAAGTGAAGTCAAAGACAAATCTCATGTATCACTTTTATGTGGAATCTAAAATATGACACATGAACTTATTTATGAACTAGAAACAGGCATAGAGAACAGACTTGTGGTTGCCAAGGGAGAGGAGGGATGGACTGGGAGTTTGGGATTAGCAGATGCAAACTATTATATATAGGGTGGATAAACAAGGTCCCACTGTATAGCACAGGGAACTATAGTCAGGATCCTGTGACAAACCATAGTGGAAAAGAATATGAAAAAGAATATAAGGGCCTGGACTTTAAATGAGAGAAAAAAACATTTCCAACCTGGCTCCTTGGCTTATACTATCTTTACAACTATAGCTTTCCCTCTGGAATCATAAACTTAAAAACTATATAAAACTTGTTTTATCATGCAGAAATTGTAGTTGATTACAACACTCTGCTATTGTTGGAAGTGACAGAACCATACTTAGGGACAGAACAACACTGGAGAGGACATGAGCACTGAAGAAGACTGTGAAAGACTACATTGTTAGAGAACGCTGTTGTAACAGCAGCTTCAAACCATTGGGCAGCTTCTTCACCCAACACGTACACCAACACTAAAGTGCAGGGACGCATTTCTCCAGATACAAATTTGGCCTGTAACTACACTGTAGCTTCCTAATAACATTTTCTTAAAAAAAAAAAAAAAAGTTTAGAACACAAAAATCATTTTCTGGAATCAATTCATTTAACAATCACTGATGACTACATGCAATGAACTTTGATGGAAAGAAAATTTATCTCAAAGACTTTATCATTAAAATATTAAGAAATCAGCGATCACATCCTGAAGATAATAGAGAAATTATTTAAAATGTCACTAGCATTAGTAACATTGATATAAAAATTTGTAACCTACTTAGTAACTACTAATAGGAATTTTACTTTTTTCACTTCCTTGACATACAAAAAATTTTGTTCTTAAAGAGGAGAAATGTTACAGCACAATATGTTTGAGGCTGTAAATAATAATTTTAAGTGAAGTAAGATTTTAGTCAAATGAAAAAGAGGAAACTAAAACTCCTATTGAGCATCAATTATAGTCAGGGACTATGCAAGGTGTTTTTGCATGTTTTTCACTCAGTGAAATCTTGGCAAGGTAGTTAAACTTTAAAAGAAACTGAGGCTCACAGAAACAAAGTAAGTTAAGTTGAATTTACATAGCTAGTAAGAGGAAGTGCCAGAATTAGAATTTCACTTGTCTACCATCCAATTCACTGTGTATCTGTTCTACTATATCACTAGTCCTTCCTAAAAGTCCACAGCAGTGAAAATCATAAGTAGATTGTAGAGAATAAGCACTAAGTATACTGTATTAACTTTAAGTTAAAATGACCACAAGATAAAGAATAGACGTCTCTCTCAAAGATCTGTTTCTGATACCACTATTTATAAGTGTCAAATGACTTAACGTGTTTTGCAAGACAAATGTGACTTCTGAATATAATATCTTTACAGTAAAGTGTTACCTCTTCCCAGTAGATGAGAGTCTTACAAACAGTTTGTTAGTGATGGGAACAACTTTCTGGATAAACACCTGTTGATCATCTCGCTCTCCAAAAGGCCCTTGGGTCAGAAAACAAAATGGCAAAAGTTAATTAAAACTTAACAGGTTTCATTTAAAAAAAGGAACATTAATTTTGAAAAAAAAAAAATCTTCATGCCTGTCATTGTGGCATTGCATTCCACGTCAAAATCAGACACAAAATGCAACACTACAAGTAGTTCACCTTGCATCAGAAATTTTTTTAAAAAATAACTCAAAATGGATCAGAGACCTAAATGTAAGACTGGACACTATAAAACTCTTACAGGAAAACATAGGAAGAACACACTTTGACATAAATCACAGCAAGATCTTTTTTGATCCACCTCCTAGAGTGATGGAAATAAAAAATAAATAAATAAACAAGTGGGATCTAATGAAACAAAAGCTTTTGCACAGCAAAGGAAACTACAAACATGGACGAAAAGACAATCCTCAGAATGGGAGAAAACATTTGCAAACAAATCAACGGACAAAGGATTAATCTCCAAAATATATAAACAGCTCATGCAGTTCAATATTAAAAAAAAAAAACCAATCCAAAAGTTGACTGAACACCTAAAGACATTTCTCCAAAGAAGACATACAGATGGCCAGGAAGCACATGAAAAGCTGCTCAACATCACTAATTATTAGAGAAATGCAAATCAAAACTACAGTGAGGTATCACCTCACACCAGCTAGGATGGGCATCATCAGAAAATCTACAAACAACAAATGCTGGAGAGGGTGAGCATAAAAGGGAACCCTCTTGCACTGTTGGTTGGAATGTAAACTGATACAGCCACTATGGAGAACAGTATGGAGGTTCCTTAAAAAACGACGAATAGAACTACCATACGACCCAGCAATCCTGCTACTGGGCATATACCCAGAAAAAACCATAATTCAAAAAGACACATGCACCCCATTGTTCATTGCAGCACTATTTACAATAGCCAGGTCATGGAAGAAACCTAAATGTCCATCAACAGACGAATGGATAAAGAAGATGCAGTACATATATACAATGGTATATTACTCAGCCATTAAAAGGAAGGAAATTGGGTCATTTGTAGAGATGTGGATGGACCCAGAGACTGTCATACAGAGTGAAGTAAGTCAGAAGAGAAAAACAAGTATCATATATTAATGCATTTATGTGGAACCTAGAAAAATGGTACAGATGAACCTGTTTGCAGGGCAGAAATTGATACACAGATGTGGAAAACAAACATATGGACACCAAGGGGGGAAAGAGGCGAGGGGGTGATGGTGTGATGAATTGAGAGATTGGGATTGACATATATACACTAATAAGTATAAAATGGATAATAACCTGCTGGGGGTTCATTCAAGATGGCAGAGGAGTAAGACGTGGAGATCACCCTCCTCCCCAAAAATACATGAGGAATACATCTACATGTGGAACAATCCCTACAGAACAACTACTGAACGCTAGCAGAAGACCTCAGACTTCCCAAAAGGCAAGAAACTCCCCACGTACCTGGGTATGGCAAAAGAAAAAAGAAAAAACAGAGACAAAAGAATAGGGACAGGACCTGCACCAGTGGGAGGGAGCTGTGAAGGAGGAAAGGTTTCCACACACTAGAAGCCCCTTCACGGGCGGAGACTGCGCATGGCAGAGGGGGGAAGCTTTGGAGCCACAAAGGAGAGCACAGCAACAGGGGTGCGGAGGGCAAAGCGGAGAGATTCCTGCACAGAGGATCGGTGCCGACCAGCACTCACCAGCCCGAGAGGCTTGTCTACTCACCCGCCGGGGCGGGCAGGGGCTGAAAGCCGAGGCTCGGGCTTCGGTCAGATCCCAGGGAGAGGAATGGGGTTGACGGCGTGAACACAGCCTGCAGGGGGTTAGTGCACCACGGCTAGCCAGGAGGGAGTCCGGGAAAAAGTCTGGAGCTGCCAAAGAGGCAAGAGGCTTTTTCTTGCCTCTTTGTTTCCTGGTGCGCAAGGAGGGGGGATTAACAGCGCCGCCTAAATGAGCTCCAGAAACGGGTGTGAGCCATGGCTATCAGCGTGGAAACCAGAGACGGGCATGAAATGCTAAGGCTGCTGCTGCAGCCACCAAGAAGCCTGTGTGCAAGCACAGGTCACTATACACGCCTCCCCTAATGGGAGCCTGCGCAGCCCGCCACTGCCAGGGTCCCGTGATCCAGGGACAACTCCCCCGGGAGAACACACGGCACGCCTCAGGCTGGTGCAACGTCATGCTGGCCTCTGCCGCCGCAGGCTTGCCCCACACTCCATACCCCTCCCTCCCCACGGCCTGAGTGAGCCAGAGCCTCCGAATCAGCGGCTCCTTTA
Source organism: Delphinus delphis (assembly GCF_949987515.2). Classification (NCBI taxonomy): domain Eukaryota; kingdom Metazoa; phylum Chordata; class Mammalia; order Artiodactyla; family Delphinidae; genus Delphinus; species Delphinus delphis. The sequence goes on from NC_082683.1 coordinate 170,557,615, forward strand.
ACCCCGTCCTGTCTGAGCGAAGAACAGACGCCCTCAGGCGACCTACATGCAGAGGCGGGGCCAAATCCAAAGCTGAGCCCCTGGGAGCTGTGCGAACAAAGAAGAGAAAGGGAAATCTCCCCCAGCAGCCTCAGGAGCAGCGGATTAAATCTCCACAATCAACGTGATGTACCCTGCATCTGTGGGATACCCGAATAGACAACGAATCATCACAAAATGAGGGGGTGGACTTTGGGAGCAACGATATATATTTTTTCCCTTTTTCTCTTTTTCTGAGTGTGTATGTGTATGCTTCTGTATGTGATTTTGTCTGTATAGCTTTGCTTTTACCATTTGTGCTAGGGTTCTGTCTGTCCTTTTACTTATTTATTTTTTTAGTATCGTTTTTAGCGCTTCTTATCATTGGTGGATTTCTGTTTTGGTTTGGCTCTCTTCTTTCTGTTTTTTTAAATTACTTTTTAATTTTTTAAATTTTTAATCATTTTTTTAAATAACTTTATTTTGTTTATTTATTTTCTTTCCTTTTTTTCTCCCTTTTATTCTGAGCCATGTAGATGACAGGGTCTTGGTGCTCTGGTCAGGTGTCAGGCCTGTGCCTATGAGATGGGAGAGCCGAGTTCCAGACACTGGTCCACCAGAGACCTCCCGGCTCCATGTACTATCTAATGGCGAACATCTCCCATAGATCTCCGTCTCAACGCCAAGACCCAGCTCCACTCAACGACCTACAAGCTACAGTGCAGGACACGCTATGCCAAACAACTAGCAAGACAGGAACACAACCCCACCCACTAGCAGAAAGGCTACCTAAAATCAAAATAAGGTCACAGACACCACAAAACACACCACCGGATGCGGACCTGCCCACCAGAAAGACAAGATCCAGCCTCACCCACCAGAACACAGGCACTAGTCCCCTCCACCAGGAAGCCTACACAACCCACTGAAACAACCTTTGCCACTGGGGACAGACACCGAAAACAGGAACTACGAACCTACAGCCTGCGAAAAGGAGACCCGAAACACAGTGAGTTAAGCAAAATGAGAAGACAGAGAAACACACAGCAGATGAAGAAGGTAAAAACCCACCAGACCAAACAAATGAAGAGGAAATAGGCAGTCTACCTGAAGAAGAATTCAGAATAATGATAGTAAAGATGATCCAAAATCTTGTAAACAGAAGAACTAAAGAGCAAACAAACAATGATGAACAACACAATAAATGAAATTAAAAATTCTCTAGAAGGAAACAATAGCAGAATAACTGAGGTAGATATTCCAGATAAGTTACCTGAAAGATAAAATTGTGGAAATAACTACTGCAGAGCAGAATAAAGAAAAAAGAATGAAAAGAATTAGGGGCAGTCTCACAGACCTCTGGGACAACATTAAATGCACCAACATTCAAATTATAGAGGTCCTAGAAGAATAAGAGGAAAAGAAAGGGACTGAGAAAATATTTGAAGAGATTATAGTTGAAAACTTCCCTAATATGGGAAAGGAAATAGTTAATCAAGTCCAGGAAGCACAGAGACTCCCATACAGGATAAATCCAAGGAGAAACATACAAAGACACATATTAATCAAACTATCAAAAATTAAATACAAAGAAAAAATATTAAAAGCAGCAAGGGGAAAACAACAAATAACATACAAGGCAATCCCCATAAGGTTAACAGCTGATCTTTCAGCAGAAACTCTGCAAGCCAGAAGGGACTGGCAGGACATATTTAAAGTGATGAAAGGGAAAAACCTACAATGAAGATCACTCTACCCAGCAAGGATCTCATTCAGATTCAATGGAAAATTAAAACCTTTACAGACAAGCAAAAGCTAAGAGAATTCAGCACCACCAAACCAGCTTTTCAACAAATGCTAAAGGAACTTCTCTAGGCAGGAAACAGAAGAGAAGGAAAAGATCTACAACAACACACCCAAAACAATTAAGAAAATGGTAATATGAACATACATATCGATAATTAACTTAAACGTAAATGGATTAAATGCTCCAACCAAAAGACTTAGACTGGCTGAATGGATACAAAAACAAGACCCGTATACGTGCTGTCTACAAGAGACCCACTACAGACCTAAGGACGCACACAGACTGAAAGTGAGGGTTTGGAAAAAGACATTCCATGCAAATGGAAATCAAAAGAAAGCTGGAGTAGCAATTCTCGTATCAGACAAAATAGACTTTAAAACAAAGATTATTACAAGAGACAAAGAAGGACACTACATAATGATAAAGGGATCGATCCAAGAAGAAGATATAACAATGGTCAATATTTATGCACCCAACATAGGAGCACCTCAATACATAAGGCAAATACTAACAGCCATAAAAGGGGAAATTGACAGTAACACAATCATAGTAGGGGACTTTAGCACCCCACTTTCACCAATGGACAGATCATCAACATGAAAATAAATAAGGAAACACAAGCTTTAAATGATACATGAAATAAGATGGACTTAACTGATATATATAGGACATTCCATCCAAAAACAACAGAATACACTTTCTTCTCAAGTGCTCATGGAACATTCTCAAGGATAGATCATACCTTGGCTCACAAATCAAGCCTTGGTAAATTTAAGAAAATTGAAATTGTATCAAGTATCTTTTCCGACCACAACGCTATGAGACTAGATATCAATTACAGGAAAAAATCTGAAAGAAATACAAACACATGGAGGCTAAATAACACACTACTTAATAACCAAGAGATCACTGAAGAAATCAAAGAGGAAATCAAAAACTACCAGGAAACAAATGACAATGAAAACACGGCAACCCAAAACATACTGGATGCAGCAAAAGCAGTTCTAAGAGGAAAGTTTATAGCAATACAATCCTACCTTAAGAAACAAGAAACATCTCAAATAAACAACCTAACGTTACACCTAAAACAATTATAGAAAGAAGAACAAAAAAACCCCTAAGTTAGCAGAAGGAAAGAAATCATAAATATCAGATCAGAAATGAGTGAAAAAGAAATGAAGGAAACAATAGCAAAGATCAAAAAAACTAAAACCTGGTTCTTTGAGAAGATGAACAAAATTGATAAACCATCAGCCAGACTCATGAAGCAAAAAAGGGAGAAGCCTCAAATCAGTACAATTAGAAATGAAAAAGAAGTAACAACTGGCACTGCAGAAATACAAAGGATCATGAGAGATTACTACAGGCAACTATATGCCAATAAAATGGACAACCTGGAAGAATTGGACAAATTCTTAGAAAAGGACAACCAGGAAGAAACAGAAAATATAAACAGATGAATCACAAGCACTGAAATTGAAACTGTGATTAAAAACTATCCAACAAACAAAAGCCCAGGACCAGATGGCTTCACAGGCAAATTCTATCAAACATTTAGAGACAAGCTAACATCTACCCTTCTCAAACTCTTCCAAAATATAGCAGAGGGAGGAACACTCCCAAACTCATTCTACAAGGCCACCATCAACCAGATACCAAAAACAGACAAAGATGTCACAAAGAAAACTACAGGCCAATATCACGGATGAACATAGATACAGAAATGCTCAACAAAATACTAGCAAACAGACTCCAACAGCACATTAAAAGGATCATACACCATGATCGAGTGGGGTTTATCACAGGAATGCAAGGATTCTTCAATATAACAGACCAATTAATGTGATACACCACATTAACAAACTGAAGAATAAAAACCACATGGTATCTCAATAGATGCAGAGAAAGCTTTCGACAAAATTCAACACCCATTTATGATAAAAACCCTCCAGAAAGTAGGCATAGAGGGAACTTACCTCAATATAATAAAAGCCGTATATGACAAACCCACAGCTAACATCGTCCTCAATGGTGAAAAACAGAAACCATTTCCACTAAGATCAGGAACAAGACAAGGTTGCCCACTCTCACCACTATTATTCAACATTGTTTTGGAAGTTTTAGCCACAGCAATCAGAGAATAAAAAGAAATAAAAGGATTCCAAATCGGAAAGGAAGAAGTAAAGCTGTCACTTTTTACAGATGACATGCTACTACTATACATAGAGAATCCTAAAGATGCTACCAGAAAACTACTAGAGCTAATCAATGAATTTGGTAAAGTAGCAGGATACAAAATTAATGCACAGAAATCTCTTGAATTCCTATACACTAATGATGAAAAATCTGAAAGAAAATTAAGGGAACACTCCCATTTACCATTGCAACAAAAAGAATAAATTATCTAGGAATAAACCTACCTAAGGAGACAAAAGACCTGTATGCAGAAAACTATAAGACACTGATGAAAGAAATTAAAGATGATATAAACAGATGGAGAGATAGACCATGTTCTTGGATTGGAAGAAATCAACATTGTGAAAATGACTATACTACCCAAAGCAATCTAGGGATTCAGTGCAATACCTATCAAACTACCACTGGCATTTTTCACAGAAGTAGAACAAAAAACTTCACAGTTTGTAATGAAAACACAGAAGACCACGAATAGCCAAAGCAATCTTGAGAAAGAAAAACGGAGCTGGAGGAATCAGGCTCCCTGACTTCAGACTATATTACAAAGCTACAGTAATGAAGACAATATGGTACTGGCACAAAAAAAGAAATATAAATCAATGGAACAGGATAGAAAGCCCAGAGATAAACCCATGCACATATGGTCACCTTATTTTTGATAAAGGAGGCAGGAATGTACAGTGGAGAAAGGATAGCCTCTTCAATAAGTGGTGCTGGGAAAACTTGACAGGTGCATGTAAAAGAATGAAACTAGAACACTCCCTAACACCATACACAAAGATAAACTCAAAATGGATTAAAAACCTAAGTGTATGGCCAGACACTATAAAACTCGTAGAGGAAAACATAGGCAGAACACTCTATGACATAAATCACAGCAAGATCCTTTTGGACTCACCTCCTCGAGAAATGGAAATAAAAACAAAAAGAAAGAAATGGGACCTAATGAAACTTAAAAGCTTTTGCACAGCAAAGGAAACCATAAACAAGACGAAAAGACAACCCTCAGGGCTTCCCTGGTGGCGTGGTGGTTGAGAGTCCACCTGCCAGTGCAGGGGACACGGGTTCATGCCCTGATCCGGGAAGATCCCACATGCCGCGGAGCGGGTAGGCCTGTGAGCCATGGCCACTGACTGCGCATCCGGAGCCTGTGCTCCGCAATGGGAGAGGCCACAACAGTGAGAGGCCTGCGTACCGCAAAAAAAAAAAAAAAAAAAAAAAGACAACCCTCAGAATGGGAGAAAATATTTGCAAATGAAGCAACTGACAAAGGATTAATCTCCAAAATTTACAAGCAGCTCATGCAGCTCAATATCAAAAAAACAAACAACCCAATCCAAAAATGGGCAGAAGACCTAAATAGACATTTCTCCAAAGAAGATGTACAGATTGCCAACAAACACACGAAAGAACGGTCAACGTCATTAATCATTAGAGAAATGCAAATCAAAACCACAATGAGTTATCACCTCACACCAGTCAGAATGGCCATCATGAAAATCTACAAATAAATGCTGGAGAGGGTGTGGAGAAAAGGGAACCCTCTTGCACTGTTGGTGGGAATGTAAATTGGTACAGCCACTATGGAGAACAGCATGTAGGTTCCTTAAAAAACCAAAAACAGAACTACCATATGACCCAGCAATCCCACTACTGGGCATATACCCTGAGAAAACCATAATTCAAAAAGAGTCATGTACCACAATGTTCACTGCAGCTCTATTTACAATAACCAGGACATGGAAGGAACCTAAGTGTCCATCAACAGATGAATGGATAAAGAAGATGTGGCACATATACACAATGGAATATTACTCAGCCATAAAAAGAAACGAAATTGAGTTATTTGTAGTGAGGTGGATGGACCTAGAGTCTGTCATACAGAGTGAAGTAAGTCAGACAAACAAAACTGGTTATGAAGAACCTAGGGGCAGGACAGGAATAAAGACGCAGACCTACTACAGAATGTACTTAAGGATATGGGAAGGGAGAAGGGTAAGCTGGGACAAAGTGAGAGAGTGGCATGGACGTATATACACTACCAAATGTAAAATTGATAGCTAGTGGGAAGCAGCAGCATAGCACAGGGAGATCAGTTTGGTGCATTTTGACCACCTAGAGGGGTGGGATAGGGAAGGTGGGAGGGAGGGAGACCCAAGAGGGAAGAGATTTGGAGATATATGTATATGTATAGCTGATTCACTTTGTTATAAAGCAAAAACTAACATACCACTGTAAAGCAATTATACTCCAATAAAGATGTTAAAAAAACCTGCTGTATAAAAAAATAATTCAAAAATTCATAAAAATTTTTATATAACTTCAAAATTATATTTTATGCACTAAGACTGTAAAAACTGAAGGCAATAATTTGCTTGAGACTATACATTAAGAGTACTAGAAGGAGACCTGTTAAAATAGAAGCTCTACATTTACTATCTTTCAGAATGTGCTCAGTTTCTTATCACTTCAAGAAAGGGATGTATAAATGAAGTTACTTTATGTATTGATGTTACTTTTTTTGAAAACTTAACATGCAAAATCTTAAAAAATAAAGTACAACTTCATTAAGTAGAATTTCATTTATCAGAGCCTGTTGTACCCTTCAAGGATTTCAATCTAAAAGGTAAATTCAATTATTTTTACTTTATTGTACTTGGCAAGGTAGGAAAATGGCTCATATGTTTTAGAAAGAATGTGAACAATATAAAGTGTTTTTATGCAAAACTTACACATAAAATTTTAATAATTCTTTCCCAATACTCATTAGCTAAATATCAACTCATCATTCACAAAAAGTATGTGATGTACAACACATTTTTTAAAGATAGTATATCCCGTTATCTTATGTGAATCATACCTAATTAATAAACAGAATAACACTCTTATTAGTTAGCAAATACTTATGCTTACTATGTACCACACTACATGCTTTACAAATCACTCATTTGAATCATCGTAACAACCACATAAAGGATGCACTATTATCATCTCCATTTTACAAACGAGAAGAGTAAGGCACCAACAGGTTAGTTAACCAAAGATCTCTTAAGTTCTACTTGATGGAACTGGAATCCAAACCCAAGCTGTCTGGCTTTTCACTAAGCTATGCAGTTGCCCAATTCCTGCACAACTCTCTGAAGTCTAATTCTATTGAAATGAAAAGACAGTCCTCACTCAATAACCCATAAACAAAGTCAAAATATTGACGACGGGTGAAATAACTAGGAAAGAGGATTACGGGACTGTATCTTCCCTCCCCCTCAAATTTTATTACTGATGTGAGATTCTCACATAACTTCATACCTTAAGTAATTATCCATACCTCCCCTCTTATAGTTTCCCCAACACTTTTGCCCTAATTAGCACCTTTCCTTCAGAGAACACAAAAAAATATCCTTACATCTCTGTTATCTTCAACGGGGAAGAAGAGGACTCAAAAATATGACCTTTGAATGTACTCACCTTCTAACTAGCTCCATTTCTTTCTGGCACAGCTGTTTCCAGTATCTGTTACTCCATTCCCCTTTACCATCTACACTCCACCCCAACCACCCCCACTGACACTGGACTTTCTATTCTGTTCCACTAGTCTACATGTCTACCTCTTAGGATATTTTTTTTAAACGAAACTATGAACAGAAAAGAAAAAACATCTCCCTGGCCCTTTTAAACATTTTACATATGACTGTCTTAAGTAATTTACAGGGCTGCTTCTAAATATCTTTTATTCACATTACACATGTGCTCCCTGATCTGACGCCTGCCTATCTACCTAGTCTCATGTCCTACTATTCTCAGCTACATACCAACAATTAATGACGTTCTTGACATTTGCCAAACCTGCCAGGTTCTATTGGCCTCTATCCTTTTAACATGCTGCTTTCCCTTCCAGGAATGTCCCTGTCCTAGAACTTACACCTTCACATCTCAGTTCAAACTCCTAGCATCACCCCCTGCCGCCTCTCTCAGTTCCAACATTAAGACCTCTGTGAAGTGCTCTGCCTGAACATTGGTTTCTGTCAAAGTTAAGTGGGGATAAGATCTACCCCATAAAATTGTCCAAAAGATTAAATGTGAGTGTATGCTACAACACCCAGCACACAGACTAGCACTCTCTCCTGGGGGCTTTCCGCCCTATGCACTTGAGCAGTGTGCAAAATACAATCGTTTGCTTTTTATTCCCACCGCTCACTATAGTGTAAGTCGATGTTCACTGCAATTTTTTAGATTTCTAATGCCTGGAGCAAAAGTACACAATATCTGTTGATGCTACACCTTTAACTTACACTATGTTATATGTCAATTATATCTCAATAAAGCTGGAAAAAAAATGTTCAAATAAAACTTTCAGTGCCTATCATCACACTGGGAACTGGAATCGCACAGCAACTGATAAAAGTGACAACACTGAGCAGTTCTCTTTCTAAAAATACTAAGACTGTGGTACTACAATTCTCTTCAGAAGCTTACATTTCTTAAAGATAACTTTTTGAAATCTTTACTGTGGGAGCAAATATCCTGATGGACATACATTTAATAGTTTCATGCATAACAATTCTGATCCACTCCTCATTTTCCATCAGTGCTATAATTTCTGCTTATACAAGATGATCTACAAGGTGCATTAGTTCCTTCAAACAGATCCTTGAGGAAAATGATCTACCTCCATGAAGACTGTTTGTGTGTATGTATGGTGTAGGGAGAAATTGATTTGTTATAACTAACTTTATATACCCTTTGCTGAAATCAGTAGAGACATCCTACACTGTTTACTAATGGATGCCATCAAAACCACTCTCAGTATGTAAGAACACCAGCCCCTTTCCAGCTTCAAATCTATTTTCAGGTTAATTATTAGCAACGAAGGAAAAAAGTATTTCAAGTTTCAAATGTGTACAGCCATTATGGCTTTTAATTATAAACAAAAGTGGTTAGCATTTGGAGATAATATCACTTAAATCAGGAAATGCTAGTAAGATAAAAAATGTGCTCTCAACTTTTATTTATTTTGGGCTGCATTGGGTCTTCATTGTTGCACGTGGGCTTCCTCTAGTTGCGGCGAGCGGGGGCTACTCTTCGTTGCGGTGCACAGGTTTCTCACTGCGGTGGCTTCTGTTGTGGCAGAGCACAGGCTCTAGGCCTGTGGGCTTCAGCAGTTGTGGTGCACGGGCTTAGTTGCTCCACGGCATGTGGGTTCTTCCCGGACCAGGGCTCGAACCCATGTCCCCTGCATTGGCAGGCGGATTCTTAACCACCGCGCTACCACGAAAGTCCTCAACTTTTTAAACAATGAAAAATGATGCTATAATACAGATTTTCCTCAACTTATGATGGGGTTATGTCCCGATAAATTACTCCTAAATTGAAAATATCCTAAGTCAAAAATGCATTTAGGGGGGCTTCCCTGGTGGCGCAGTGGTTGAGAGTCCGCCTGCCGATGCAGGGGACACGGGTTCGTGTCCCGGTCCGGGAAGATCCCACATGCCGCGGAGTGGCTGGGCCCGTGAGCCATGGCCGCTGAGCCTGCGCGTCTGGAGCCTGTGCTCCTGAACGGGAGAGGCCGCAACAGTGAGAGGCCCGCGTACCGCAAAAAAAAAAAAAAAAAAAAAAAAATGCATTTAGTACACCTAAGCTACCAAACATCATAGCTTACCCTAGCCTACCTTAAGTGTGCTCAGAACACTCACATTAGCCTACAGTTGGGCAAAATCATCTAATACGGAGTCCATTTTATAGTAAAGTATTGAATATCTCATGTAATGTACTGAATACTGAAAGTGAAAAAGAGAATGGCTATGTGGGTACAGACTGATTCTAAGCACATCACTTGTTTACCTTTGTGGTCACGTGGCTGCCTGGGAACTTTGGCCTGCTGCTGCCGCCTGTCACCACGAGAGAATATGGTACCACATATCCCTAGCCCGGGAAAAGTTCAAAATTCAAAGTACTGTTTCTATTAAATGTGTATCATTTTTGTACCTTCATAAAGTCAAAAAAAATGTATATTTTGTGACTTCATAGAACTTAATCAGAAAAAGATTAAACTTCTGTTTTAAATGAGTTTCAAAGTGAAAATGAAAAACCTATATTTAAAACTCCTTTTTAGGTTTCTACTACAGATAATATACTTCTTCAGCATTGCCTACACAGTACTTGAAAATGTCCCCCCAAAAGATCTAGCTCACCTATGTCGTTTCCAGAGGAATAGCTTCCATGGCTTTCTGTCTCCTCCAGGGACAGTATCTTGAACGATGCTAGAGGAGTAGAACCTGGCTGAGTAGAGATCATTCCTCTGAATCGTGTTACCGTCCATGTCCGGACATGATTATTATCTGCACAGACTAGGAGAGAAAGAGAGCACACAACAGTTGTTAATAAATATAGATTATGAGAGCACCAACAAAATCACCTTTATAAACATATTTTAACTTTTTTCACTATAATTTACAGAAAACAGATCGTAGCACATTTTGAGTGGCAAACAGCTTACTTAGCTTAAAATTACACTTAATTTGTACCTAGCCAACAAAAATGAGATAACTGAATATGGTTTACCTTGCTGCAAATATAAGGTATATAAGTAAAATCTATGGATCCTTATAAAAGTAGCCTGTAGGGTATGAATTTAGAGAAGGTTAAAAAAAATGTGTATGTAAGAGAGAAGATGCTGAATATTTTTCTGTTCTGTGGCTAAACTCCATTGTAAACAAGTTGCCTAGTTTATTTTTTCCAACCATATAAATTGTTTCTGCTTATGTTACTCCAATATTAAACAACCAAGATCAGGAGCTACTGAGAATTTACTGGCACAAATAACATTTGTCAAAAAGCTTATAGGAACCAGTTATTTATTGCTCATTCACAGTTGCATCAAGAAAAATTAAGATTTCAATACTAAAGCTGAGAATTATTTTTATATGAGAGTCTGCATTTAAAAAACATATTCCAATTAGATTTATTTTTTCACGGTAATATTAAGTGGGTATATATTGAGATATCTCCTAACAAGTAATCTATTTCTGCTGTTTTTTCTGTCTGAATAGATACTCTGCTAAAAACTGTAAACCAAAAAAATGATATCATTAATGTAAGAACTGTACTTTTGCGGCGTGCCTTAATAAAAAATGTATTAATTTGCCATTTATTATGAACTCATCAGTATCTACTAGGAAAGTATCCAAAACTTCTTATATGCACACAACATTTCCTACTGGATAAAATGTCACAGTTGCATATTTTAAACAAAACTTCAGAAATTTAATTTTGGCAGACAGCAATAAGAATAAAAAGTGTACATATGTTACTTATACAACAAAATTCTCAGTTCTCAGGATGCCAGTTTTCTGGTGAAAAAGAAGACATTTACTTCTAGGCTACTGAATCAGCTTCATGGGAAATAATTTCCTAATTTCATTATTAAGCTTACTAGGATTCAGAAAAATAACAAATACTTCTAGCTGACTCAAAAATGCAACTATGGGATTGACATATATACACTAATATGTATAAAGTAGATAATAAGAACCTGCTGTATAAAAAATAAAATTCAAAAAATAATGCAATTATGCAATTTTGTTAGTATTAATCATTATCTAACATTTCAAACCTACATGAAATACTTGTTGTTAAAATGCAAATTTAACTACATAGCTCTTTGACATCACATCCAACAATAACATCATTACCATCAAAATAATATCAACTGCTACTGAGTATGGCATTGTCATTTAAACATCAAAACAATCTTGCAAAGAAATAGTCTATTTTCTCACGGGACCAAATTACCTCATTTTATACAACATTTATTCGTAAGGACTATGCTAAGTGCTGAGAATAGGGTGGAGAACAAAAGCTTCTGCTGCTGTAGAAACTTACTATATTCTAGAAGAGGGAAAGAGATGATAAATAAGAAACAAAGTGATAAGTCTGTGAAGAAAACAAATCAACATACTGATAGCAGAAAGTGCCTGTTAGACAGAGGGCTAGCTAGTTTAGACAGGGTGGCCAAGGAGGCCTCACTGAGGAGGTATTTGAAATGGGACCTGAATGTCAAGGAGAGACAGCGAAACAACCATCTAAGAAAGAAGATGTCAAATGAAAAGAACAAGTGCAAAGTTTCTAAGGCAATTTTAAGAAATAGAAAAGCCAATGAGTTAGGTATCATGAGCAGTAAGAAAAGTGACATGGGAGGCGTGGTGAGCAGGTGAGCAGGATCCGGAACAGGAAGAGCCGTATTAATCTGTTCATTCTGTTCATTCTATAAACAGAAAGAAGCCATCGGAAATCAGATCTGCTTTGCATTTCTTTTTCTTTTTTTTAAAATAAATTTTATTTATTTATTTATTTATTTTTGGCTGTATTGGGTCTTCGTTGCTCTGTGTGGACTTTCTCTAGTTGCAGTGAGCAGGGGCTACTCTTCGTTGCGGTGCACGGGCTTCTCATTGCGGTGGCTTCTCTTGTCGCAGAGCACGGGCTCTAGGTACACAGGCTCAGTAGTTGTGGCTCGCGGGTTCTAGAGCACAGGCTCAGTAGCTGTGGCACACACGGGCTTAGTTGCTCCACAGCATGTGGGATTTTTCTGGACCAGGGCTCGAATCCGTGCCCCCTGCATTGGCAGGCGGATTCTTAACCACTGCGCCACCAGGGAAGTCCTGCTTTGCATTTCTAAAGATATTTCTGGCTGCTGTGTGGAACATGTACCATAGAGAGCCAAGACAGAAACAGGGAAAGAATGGAGTAACCTAGGGGAGAAATGCTGATTTGAGCTAAGGGGCTGGCAGCAATGGACACAAGTGAAGTAATCAGACTTGTGATGTATGTTGAAGCAGAGAAACGGGACCTACTGATGTATTACACGTTATGTGGAGGGCAGGGGGAGGCGGGTGCAGTGAGAAAAAGGGAAGAATCAAGTGTGATTCCTAGATTTTCAGCTTGGGTAAATGAGTAGTGATATTGTATACTAAGATGGCTTTTGAGACAGAAATCAAAAGTACTATTTTATCTAGGTTAATTTAGAGATGCCTATTAAACATACAACCAAATACTAAGCACAAGCACTGGATATACAATTTGGAACTCTGTGGATGGTCACAGGTGAAGGGCAAGTCTGGGAGTCACTGGCATGTAGATAATAATATTCAAATCACCAGGGAAAGTACAGACAAAGAATGGAAAATCTAGAAAGAGATCTGAGGCAATCCAACACTTAGTAACTGGGCAAAAGAGGAGGAACCAGCCATACAGAGTGAGAAAAACTCCTCAGCGAGGCAGATATTAGATGAGTACTGCTCTATGAAAGATTAAAAAAGAGACTGTTTCAGAAAGGCATAATTACATCCAAAACAATGAGACATTCAATAAAAGCATATTCATCCATCCATCCATCCATTCATATATGGACAAGGTATTTCAGCTCCATTTGGTGTTTAATTAGTGAAAGATGCAGCATCTTTTTATATTAGGTAGTCTTCATATAAACAAAGCTGATGCATGAAAAGGATGTTTATAAAAATTTAAGTTAGGCAGGAGCTGATCTACAAAAGATTTAATGCAAGATTGTTTTAAAAAAGCAAACTACTGATAAACCTGACTCAATTCAATTTTCATCAACGCTTTCAGAAATCATCTATCATAGACATTGAATCTCATGATGGAATTTTACTTTGTGATCATTTTATTTTGTGTCAGGCTAATTTTGCTTGAAAATCTGTAACTAATTTTTTAAGTATCAAATTAGTATCTAAATGTTAGAAACATATATGACTATGAAGAACAACAAACCCACAAATGTTATTTTCTTCACATCTCTTTACACATTTTACTAATTTTTAACAGTAGTTGATGTTAGACTACTAACATTCTACTAACTTTAGCATTAAACCTTAAGACAACACAACCAAATTTATATTATATTCATACTTGAAAAATTTCTCTAATAAAACATTCTTCAACAGGATTATGATAAATATTCTGAAGTAAAATATGCCATAAGAACCAAATATTAAAATAGAGAGTAAATAAAAGATATGATGCCTTCTAAATTTATGTATACTACAACCAGACAATATCAAAGAAACCTCAGAAGACAATCATAGTATTTCTTCAGTTATTAAACTTTTCTACCACTTTTTCTGGTGTGTTTTTCTTACATAAAACACTGCTTTTATATTCTTTTAATTTGTAGGAGTCTAAAAAATAACACCCAAGGCAAGGTTTTACATGACATGAGGTAGACCTCCTTACCAGTACTAATAAAATCACTTTACCTGATACAAGATGCTTCTCTGAGAGCATGATTTTTGTGACGGGACTTCGGTGAACTGTGAAGGTCTGAAAAAGCTGAGGGCCTGACCCAACCGTCTCTGGGTGCTGCACAATTACTCGTACTGCTCCAGAGCTCGTACCATAGGCAATCTCAATCCAGTTACCACTGACACCTAACCAAAATCAAAAATTGAAAGGTGATATAATAGAAGACAATAAAAAGAAAGCTGCCCTTGCAAAGTGTTCCCTGTGATAGAAGAGGCAGAGCTGGATTCAGCACTTGTTATCAGCCCCAAATCCAGCTCAGCAAAGAAATCTTAAGACTTCTCTGACCATCTTAAATTCATTCTTTCCTTTACAAATCCTTTCCTAACACTCACTCCAATATAGAATTGTTCACTCTCTCCCTTGTACTATGTATTAGGTTCTATCAGAGCAACTGTAACACCCCAATTCTCTATTTCCATGTCTATCTACCTCTACTCTTTATTGATAAGAGACTGAATCATAATCATTTTTTAATCTATATCACCTTACAGAGTGCCTGAGACATAGTAGGTACTCATTAAATGTTTAAGGAATAAATCTGACATGCTAAGAACACCACTGACACAACACAGTATTCCTAAAGCAATACTCCATATTATTTCTAGCCTCGAATGACCATCTGTTTTACTTCTGCCACAATATTGAATCTTCTCTTTGAATAATCAAGTAATCCATGTACTATTCAACAGTTTCAAAACTGTTATAACTATGGGAAAATATATCCATTCCATTGCTTACATCACATTTACCTATGTTGTTCTCTTCTAATTATATACAACTAGCTCATGACGTCAGGTTCATCTGTGGCTTTTTTTTCAAACAAGTGCCCAGATTCCATCATATATTTAAGACAGAATGGAGTTCAGTGACCTACATTCCTTAAAAGCGTCACAGAGAACCTCTCTTAGCTTTGATAGCTGTTCTTTCTGATTCACGTGAAAATACTGGAATCGAAGGAAAAGGGCATGCTATGGAAAACACTTCTCAAAACTTAAAAGGCAACTCCATTCTTGTGTCTTAAAAGAAGACACTGCCACCTCAAAAGAAGTTTTATTCTCCCTTTTTAATTAGACTGGGGCCGGGGAGGGGAGCATATCTCATTCTAGAGCAGGGGTCAGCAAACTTTCTATAAAAAGCAAATAGTTTAAACTTTGCATGCCACACTGTCTCTGTACAGCCACTCGACTCTGTCACAGTTGCAGAAAAGCAGCCAAAGACAATACATAAAACTATTAATAAAAAGAGCATGGTTTGCTGACCTCTGTTCTGGAGCAACATAGTTTAAATCCTACAATTTCAATCAAAATCATCTGTGCACACCAGAATCTTTCTTTCTTTCATACCGAAGATAATGATTTATTACAATGCATTCAATGAAATGATTACACAAGTAACGTATTCAAACTATTAATATTACTAGCCACATGTAAGTATTTCCTAGAATTCCTTTCATTACAGATAAATTTTGAATTTCCCATTTATGTTTATCTTTCACTCTAGAATATAAAAATTCTTAATAATTTACAGAGCTAGTTTGTTAATTTCATTGCAATGGCCTTTGAAAAAGCAATAAGTTATGGATACTGAGGTTTTCCAAAACTTAAATTTAAAATTTCCCAGAGAAATTTTCAATAGAGATTAAAAGTCTAAAAGCTTTCGTTGTTGTTATTGTTGTGAAAAAAAAATAAAGCTCTTAATTCCAAAATGAAATCAGCTGTCATAGGAAGGTAAATGTGCAGATAAGTTTAACAAATAATTTTAGTTATTATTATAATAGTAGGGCTTAACAATACAATTCACAAGAGGGAAAGTTCTAACTTCCCACCTCAGATTATGTTTACTGGTCATGTCTGACTTCAGTATAAAACCAAACATAAACATTAGACTCTAAGAGATGAAATCCTCAGCACTGCAGTTCACCAAAACAAAGGGCCAGATTAGTGTTACAATAAACCAACGAATAAACATACATTATCAAAAGAACTCCAACAATTTATAATAATTTTTCTATGCACTAACTTGTTTTGGGTGTGAGGTAAACACTCAGAGCAGTAATAGCATCATTTGAAGGATCATGATAAAGTTCAGTTACAAGAAGATCGTTATCCTTCATTCGCAAAGGGAACTTCTGCATATCTAAAAATAAAAAAAGAATTAAATAGCATTAAAATAAATAGTGAATCTATTTAAAACTAAAAAAGGTAATATTTTCTTGTTCTCATTTTAAAAATCATACTAAATAGGACCATACTAAGTGTCTGACCACTTACCTATATAATATATTGATCCATTGTTACATCCCAGGAGAAGGAACGACCCAGCAGTGTCATAACTAGTTATAGGAACAACGTCTTGAACCTGATGTAGTGAGAATATTGTTAGATGTCAGTTATTAATTACAATCTATATTTTCTGCTCAATTTCCTCAAAATTTTTGAGTCTTTTAATAAAAAGGATACTAATATCCGATTTAAGTAGGGCTTAGAAAATACTTTCTTTACACACACACACACACACACACACACACGCACACCTCCAAGGGGAACTCTGACCTTTTAAAGCTTTTCTAAAAAATTTTTTATTTCCAACAGCAGCACTTTCCTTTCAGAATTTACTCATTTCCTTTTTCTGCACATGACTGTGAGGTCACAGCACACTTTAGGACTGGAAAACCAAGTCTGACCAGGCCCCTTTCTCCCTTGTCTCTCTCATAGAAGAGATGAAATGACCTGCCCAGAATCAGAACTAGAAAACAGATCAACCGATTTCTAGGTAGCACTCGCTCCCTTGGTAGTTCATTACCATTTCTTTGAAAAGGTAGTCTTCTCTACTTTCATATTCCCCACTAAATACTTCACGTCTATTTCCTAGGAAATGGCCAAACAAGTTCTCAAATGCTTTTATTTTTTCAAGTACTAGAATTAAAAAAAATCAGTTTTCCAAGCAAATCAGTCTAGTTACAAATTAATGAATGCCTATGTGTGTGCCAAGAGAAAAGCAAAGGGCATGATTTTTACTATAAAACAAAATGAAAAACAAACAAAAAGTGTTATTGTACTGGCGATGAGATCAAACTGAATCATCCCTATGTACAGCCAGGCCAGACATGCATGTGAAAGTTTACACACAACATTTAAATGAAACACTTTTTATGTACCAGATATTATCCAGGTGAACAAGTACTGGAATGGATAAGGGATGTGAAATATCACTTTTGCTCTGTAGAAGCTTAGAAACTTGTGGGCAAGAAAGAAAAATAAAGACAATTATAATGTGATAAGCACATTAATGCCTATCACAGTATACATTATACATTATTTAATGTATAAACAGGGTGTGCAATACAATCATAGAAGAGGGAGAAAGGATTCCCATCTCAACCCCAGTCCAGGGAGAAGCACAAAGATCAAGGAAAAGTTCAAAAAGAAAGTAAAGCTTGAAAACTAAAAAACTAACTAGGAGTTAGGTAGAGAAAGGGAAAAGGCACACTTCTGACAGAACAGCAAATACAGCAAAAGAGTCTAACTAAAAACACAAATTTAAAAACAGCTAAAACTTGGAAATAATGATTCCTAGAAGCCGTTCATGTCCATGACCCTAATTTCTGTGTGTGCCTTCTGGTGTCCTGCATGGTTGTAAGTTACACTAGAAATATCTCTGCAAAGACTCAATGATCACCCCCAACCCCAGGTCAGGTTTCTGTCTCATCAGAGCCAACACGTTTCGTAGCAGGTAAACACCGACAACTTCTCAGTGATATGAGTAAAGATGTCTGAAAAATGGAGGGAAGGCTGCTTCACTGACCAATTTTCTTACACCAAGTGCATCATTTTAGCTCCAGCACTCCAAGAAGAGCTTCAATTCTACCCAGAATCTTCACAGTCAGAGGCTGGGCATAGGTAAGGCCATGAGATTCCTCTCCCTCTGGACCCATTTTTCAGTGAAAGAGCAGCAGCGGCCTGGAGCTTTCCCAGGCACGTCCAAGACAGATATCTGACCTTTCAGTTCCCTGGGAGGATGGGCTCCAGGACTAGAGCCTTCCTACCTCTTTTCCTGCAACCCCTGAGCACGTCCTGCTTTTCTGCTCATGTCTACCCCTCAGTACAAGGAGAACAGGGAAAGCAGAGGATAAGTAAAGTTAGGTTACAGAGGAGTTGGTACTAAGTTCTTCTCTCCCAGCATAAGCAAGGAGCCAGCCTTTCATGGCCTCCTCTTCTTTACCCCAACAGCTTCACGTCAGGAACCTGAGACACCATACTGATTAGTATATTTGGTTCAGTCACGGTGGTCACAAACCTAAGGTGGAAGTGGGTTTTCTCTCCTAACGTTGCATGCAGTGATTATCATTAACTCCTATGTAAAAATTTAAATGATCTACATTTTGAAAATCACTATCTTCCCAAGCAACACAAGGCCCCTAGAATCCTTTAACCACAATCTCTACCTGCATGATGACCACTGTTTTTAACATCAGTATGTTTTAACCCTCACCCATTACTTTTTAGACTTATTTAGAGTCACCAACACATCTACAAATTCTTTGGCTAGTCATGTTTATTGTATTCCACTACTTCCTCTTCTAAGTATAAATAACCTTATCAAAGGGCATTTCTATAGAGGTCCTTCCACTGAAGGTTATAAGTGACAAACTTTGTCTGTATTATCTGAAAACATCTCTCATTCATGTTTGAATGATAGTTTTGCTGGATATGAAATCCTAAGTTGAAAGTTATTTCCCCAACTAACTTGAGAATAGCCTATTGTCTTCTGGATTCTACTGCTGGTGATGAAGAGTCTGTTTTAAGTCTAACTACAGTGTACCTCTCATAACTCTGTGGACACCTTTATGATACTTTTATCTTCTATTATTGGTTGGCCAAAAGGTTCGTTCAGGTTTTCCCGTAAGATCCTATGGAAAAACCCTAATGAACTTTTTTGCCAACCCAACACATCACCATGTGTGTAAGTGTGACTCTCATTTTATTTGGCCTTGATGTATTTCTTTAATCAGTAGAGTCATGTCTTTCTTCAACTCTCCAAAATTGTTAGCAATTATCTTTTCTAAATTGCCCCACCTCCACTGTTCCTTTCTGAAAGTGATTTTCTCATTTTTTTCTTTTCATATTTTCTCACTCTTTCTGCTTCAGCGTGAATGATTTTTTTCAAATGTGTCTGTCAATTCATTGTCCTTCTATTCAACACATTAAGTCAGAATTTTGTTTTTAATTTTCAATGACCTTTAAATTTCTACTCTTTCATTTTGCTTCTTTTCTGACTGGTCCTATTCCTTCGTTATAGTCTAGTCCTTCTTCTATCTCATTAAATAACTTCAGAAATTTATTCTACATTAGTTGTCTAATTGTTCAATTATTTTCAGCTTTGGGGTACATCTGTACTCTAACTGCTAACATTTGATGACTCTGCTAACATTTGATGACTTTCCTTCATTTGCTTTCATGTTTCATGTGTAGTTTACAAATTTGGGGAGGTTATGGGCTCACTTTCAGCAGAAAATATTTCTTCTGCAGAGTCCTGTGCACCATATTTGTGAAAGTTCAGTTTCATGTCCACATTTGGAAATGCAAATGGCCCTAGACCAGCTTTTTACATTAATTTCTCAAATTGGAGTTCCCATACTTACCTTTGTGTTTTCAATTTGCACATTTGTACTCCTAATTTGATTATTTTGGTCTCAATTTCTCATTGATGGTTTTCCCCTGCACCACCTCTCCCCAGTCCAAGACACTAAACACAGGTCAAGCTTTCTTGTTCCAAAATTGTTGAGCAAAATTTTCCCATTCTTCTTCTCAGGGACTGAGGCAGACCTTTAAAGCGTCAGCTTTTTGCAGGAGGCTGGTTTACACTGTCCCATGAAGCCATGCCTCCTATGCCTGGTAGAACCCCAGACCCCAGAGCCTTTACTCTGATACGTGACATGCAAATATGTATAAACAAACAAATAAATGTAATTCAATACTTGATATAGATACAATATATGCTGTTTTAATATTTTTACCCAATATTTCTATATGTCAGCTGATTTAGCTATGTTACTGTAAATCCTAAGTAAGCAAATATAACATACTCAGGGTAGTGGTCAGTACATAATAGACACCAAAATGTCAAGTCTTCTTACCAATAATTGATCTAATTCAGCTACATTACTGTAAATCCCAAGTAAGAAATACAACGTACTTGGGATAGTGTTCAGGACATAATAAGACACCCAAATGTCAGTCCTCTCCAATGAATTCTGGGCCTAAGATTCCAACGCCCACCTTATTCTTGTTCCTAACTTGCAGGGGTTCATAAACCTATTATAAAAACAAAAAAGTAAATCCCACCAAACCCTACTTGTGACATCAGTGCTACAAGTGCATCAGAGCACAAAAGAAGAGAAGCTACATCAAATAAGCCTCCCTAGTTCTTGTCCGGCACAGCCCATAAGAGCACAGAAATTCACTCTGACTCCTTGTTCCCACAGCCAGTATTTCCTCCTCAAGCTCGTCCTCCACTGTTCATTTAGAGGCCAGGCTGTGACTCAGATGGTGACTCTGGCTGAAGATCTCTCGTCTTTCAGAATGAACACAGACAGAGCTCTCTGATCCTTTAGCAATCACAATACACAATGACTTTCCAGGACTAACTTCCAACACTGTCTCTCTGCTTTGATATGAGAATGAAACATGTATAATCTATGTTTCCAATATACATCTAAATTTAAACTTGCACAACTTGGGAAATAATGCCTAAAGTTACTATTCTGCCACGTAACTCAGCCTAGGCCATGTATCTGAAACACTAATTCCTTATTATTAATCTTCTGAAGTCTAATGAAGAGGAATTAAACAAAAAAAAGAAGAAAACACTGAAACTTTCCTTCTAAAAATATTTTTCTTTTTTCTTACCCAAATCAGATACAATACTCTTATAAAATTTTCATTAACATTTTATTGAAGCTGTCCTAATAAGAAACTGCTACACCAAAATATCACAACCGCTTTTAGGCTCAAAAACGCTTGCTCTCTCGCTCTCAGGCTCGTTTGTCTGACTCAAATACCTCAAATCAATCTTGACTGTACAGCGAGAGTCACAAACTACACTAGTTGTCCTGTGTACCTTCTGTGTCACTCATGGGCAGAACTGTTGCTAAAGGCCAGATCAGAACCCGCTCATCCAGTGCCACAGCAGCCAGCCTCAGGTCAGAACTGTCCGTTGAGGTTTGCAGATCAGACACTGAGATTTCATTACATCCTAGCTCTGCACTGCACCACCAAAAAAATAAATCATCTATCTGGGCTAAAAGTTATAAGGCTTGTTTGCTGCATGAATGCTCGACTTACCCCAGGTCTTCCTGAAATGTAATAACAAACCTACTTTGTCAGCTATGGTTTTCAACTCATGCATACACCAAACAAGAAGCAACAGGTTATACATACAGGACTAAACGCTTAAGGTGAAGTATCCACTTTGAGGATGCTAGTATAGTTTTTGGGATCTCAAAATATGAAAACTTTTATATGCAGTTGTGACATTAGTAAAAAACAAAGAAGGTAATGAAGAAACATGTTCCTGGGCTTCCCTGGTGGCACAGTGGTTGAGAGTCCGCCTGCCGATGCAGGGGACACGGGTTTGTGCCCCGGTCCGGGAAGATCCCACATGCCGCGGAGCGGGCTGGGCCCGTGAGCCACGGCCGCTGAGCCTGCGCTCCGCAACGGGAGAGGCCACAACAGTGAGAGGCCCGCGTACCGCAAAAAAAAAAAAAAAAAAAAAAAGAAGGAAACATGTTTCTTTAGAAACCTAAATGCACCTTGGGAGTTCTACGGCACAGATAGCACAGCTTCTCAGAGCCACTAAAAGCTCGCTGGACATAATTAGCCACGTAACCTACCTGAGAGCAGATCTTCCATAAACCATTAAAATCCACATTCCTCTTTACAGAAATATCACCAGCTGAAGAATCCCTCTGATCGACTTCCCTCCACCTCAACTTTAGATTAACCTAGATCAGTCCTTCCCCACATTCCTTGGCCCATCACTTTCATGGTAACAACCTTTATAATGCCTTTTCTGTGCCTATATGGAAGGTCCACTCTTGGCTAATATATTTTTTCTACAAACATGACTTCCATGTCTCCATCTAGAATGAAATTTAACTTTCTCCGATTGCCATCTCTCTCATCGGAAGTCATTCATTCTCTCACCATTTCCCCAGCATCTCAGGCGCGGCCGTACGCCCTTAAGAATGTCCCTCCACAAGCTCAGTCCAATCACGACATTCAATTACCCTACCTCTGCCCAGACTGCAGCTTCCAGATCAACACACCACTTCTGCTGAGGAGCTGGGCACCTGGATCAGTTAGCTTTTTGTCCCATTCTCCATTACTGTTCTGGCACCTAAATGTTCACCCTGATGACCCTTACAGTTCTCTGACCACTATTTTAACTACTTTCATCTTTAAGTCAGTTCAACACATGATTTAAATGGCTACGTCAATGAGAACTGCTCCAACTCCAAAAC
The DNA here is from genome assembly GCF_949987515.2 of Delphinus delphis. Classification (NCBI taxonomy): domain Eukaryota; kingdom Metazoa; phylum Chordata; class Mammalia; order Artiodactyla; family Delphinidae; genus Delphinus; species Delphinus delphis. The sequence goes on from NC_082683.1 coordinate 170,580,471, forward strand.
CTTAACTCCAGTCTTTGACCACAACAATTCCCACTCCTTGTAAGTCACCAACCTGCTTTCACATCCCTCTAGTCCCTTGAATCCCTGCATCCCCCTCTGCTGACCTGGCACTCCTTCATTTCTTGATCTTACAGTTTCAATTACTTTGCCACTTCATGTTTTCTCATCCCTTTGTGTGTCATACCCATTTTATTACATCTCCAATCCTGAATCAGGCCGACACTGTTTTCTCTTGCTTCTGTTCCCAGTACTGAGGATTAAGGAAGAAACTCACATAGCTATACCAGCCAGGTCCATTATAAAGATTTATAATCTCTGCAATCCTTGAAACACACTTCCAATGTCTTTCTCCTCCACAGTACGCCTTCCTCACTCTTCCATCGCAGAGAAAGAAGTCTCTCTACTCTGTTGGGGCAACCCCTCCAGCTGTGTTCTAGACCCCATTTGCTTCTAGGGCACTAGCAACCATCTTCATTCTTTCAACCTTCAAATGCTTTCTCTGTCAACTCCCCTCTCTGACTAACAAGCATGCTCAACTTCTCCCGTCCTAGAGAAAAAGTAAAATAAAGCACTGAATATCTTTTCCTCCATCCAGTCTTGATCCTTAAACTATCACTTTGTTTCTCTGCTCTCCTTCACCACCAAATTTTTTGAAACACTCTGAATTTGCTAACTCTAATCTCTGATCTTTTAATTCCTTAGTTCCTGCAATCTGCCCCCCCAATCAAAACCTAATTAACTTATTAATACATCTGCAAATGATATCCTACTGACAAAACCAATGTCATTTCTCAATCGTATCATATGTGTCACTTTGGCTCTCGGTTTCCTATCTTGTTCCCTTAAGAGCTAATGTTCCTCAGGATTTTAACTTTGGCTTTTCTTTCGCTGCAGATATCCTCTCAATGGAAAATCTTACCAATTCCCATTTTTAAATTACCAAGTATTATGGTTTCCAAATACTTTTTTCTAGCCCTTTTCTTCTTCCCTAAATTCCAGAGGGGTGCTTCCAACTATATATTGAGCTCCTGTATATGGATACCCACAGGAATCTCAAAGTAAACATATTTAGTCATTCTAATTATTCCTCACACTATCTACCAGCATATATGATTCTCCTCCTCCGTTCCCTATCAATGTAAAATATTACCAGCCACTCAACTGTCAGAACTAGAAATCCATCTCTCTCTCCTTCAATTTTTCTCCATCGAATCAGATACCAATCCTTTTAGGAAGGCTTATGAAATGGTTTTCAGCTAGTCTCATCTTTGCCGTCTACTCATTTTAGTTGAAGCTCTGCCTCTTTTGCTGCATTACTTCCCTGATCTCCAGTCCACTTTTCATATTAGCTAGCACTGTTCTCTTTCTAAAACATGGATCTGGCCAAGTCACTCTCTGCTTAAAGTCCTTTCATTTCTCCCCTCTCCTTCAGAATCAGGCAATAACCTTTTTTTTAGTCTTATCTCCTTCCTGTTCCTCTCAAGTACTTGAAACCGTTTAGCTTGCTATCTTTTCCTTGAACAGGCTATGTATTTTCACACAGAAGTGTGCTCCCACTCAGGAGATGAAGTTTGCCTGGACTACTATTCCCAAGGCATGAAACTTAAAACATTTCAAGGAAATAAAGAAATGTCAAACCAGTTTAAAAACTCACTCATTTTCCAAAGTGACTTAAAATTCTTGAAAATGTAGTCAAACTTGTATCCAGAAGCAAACTTAGCAGTAAATATATTCAATATTTTATACAGTAAGTCCCCTACATGCGAACCTTCAACTTGCAAACTTTCGAGGAAGCAAATGTGCGTTCGAATGTCCAATCACGTAAGTTAGTTCACATGTCTGGCGTGCACTGTCACGTGCATACATCCTCTACAAGTGGTTGTGCTTTTGTGTACTTTACTGTACAGTACTGTACAGAGTACAGTAGTACAGTATCTTTATTTCGAGCCCAGGATATCTGGAAGCAAGCGTAAAGGCAGCGGTGATGTAGCTGGTGCTGCTAAGAAGAGATTCATGACACAGGAAATGGCAAGGGGATTCTCTTTATCTGAGGAGGCACTGTTAAGTTTCTGAGGCACAGGACCCAAAAGTAGAACAGTACACCAAAGTTGCAGCAGACGTTCAGAATGCATCCAGTGCTACCGTGTCATCTATGAGGAGAAAAAAAGAGCTACTACCTAGACATCACTGGATCGCTTTTTCAAGAGGGTAGACAGAATTGAATCCAGCAAGGAACCAGACCCTGTGCCATCCACGTCAGGCGTGAGTGAAACTGCAGCTTGCCCTCCATCTCCTATTGCTGAGGATCCTTCAGCTCTACCATCTCCCACCTCCAATCCCTCCTCTAGTCAGTAACTCTTCCTGCCTGTTCACTCGATGCCAGCCCCTGGATGCCAGCTGTTGTAGTCCTACTGTACTTTTCAAGGTACTGTACTGTAAGATTAAAAATGTTTTCTTTATTTTTTGTTTGCTTTTATGTATTATTTGTGTGAAAAGTATTATAAACCTATTACAGTACAGTATTATATAGCAGATTGTGTTAGTTGGGTACCTAGGCTAACTTTATTGGACTCACAAATTGGACTTACAAACACACTCTTGGAACTGAACTTGTTCGTATGCAGGGGACTTACTGTATAATCAAAACAGAAACAATATGAATTCCACAATAAAGCAGATGCATAATGAGCGTGAGTTTCAGAAATAATTTCATTTCTGCAATATGCATTAGTTAAAACCAACCTGCCAGTGCTGGGTGACAGCATTCCACACTCCCACTTTCCCTGTATGACTCGTGGCCACCAACTGGTTACCGATGAAGAAGAGAGCATCTACAGGAACACCAAGGCTGAACACTCCTTAAATGATAATGAAGAATAGAGGTTAATCAGTCACCATCTTTCGAATTAATCAAAACCCAGATTAAAAACATCTTTTAAAGGCATCTCATTTCTACAAATTATGTTCCAGACACTTTGGGAACCAGAAATAAGAAACCTGTAAGCTCTTAAGCGGCAGATAGAAGTCTACCCCAAGTAATCCCACTCTGACTGAACAGCTTGTTACCTGAAGCTGTGGCTCCCAAACCTAGCTGATCATCAAAACAACCACGTAGATTTAAAGTGAACAAAATAAAACAGAAAGAATCCTGGGATTCCTGGATTCATGCCAGACTCGCTAACTCAGAAAACCCACTGCATTTCCATAAAATCCACAGGAGATTTAGCTGCAGCCTGCTCATGGACCGACACAGACTTGGCAACCTCAACTATCCAGAATGTATCTAGAAATCTGGAAATAGGCAAAAAAGAGAAAAGAACAAAACAAAACAGCAAGAAGTCACACTGTATTCAAAACAAACATTCAGGCCTTTATCAGAGCTTATTTTAAACCTCTTGTTTCCCAACACTGCAGATCTCAATTTAATTCACTCCAAAGACACTAACTATACTAGGCCATGGGATTAAAAAATATGAGAAGATAAAAAACAGGGATTTAGTGTATAGCATGGGGAATTATATTCAATATCTTGTAACCACCTATAATGGAAAAGAATGAAAAACAAGTATATATACATATATATATATATATATATATATATATATATATATCCGAATCACTCTGCTGTATGCCTGAAACTAACACAATACTGTAAATCAACTAAACTTCAATTAAAAAAAAACAAATAAACGTAAGAAGACTGGATATTACTAGGAACTTAAGATTTAAAGGAAAAAAATACAAACAACCAATTTTAATGCAATAACAACAGAAGGATGCACAGAGTACAGTAATAACCAGAGGACTAAAAGAGGGCAGGAAAAGGAGCTTGAGAATATTTCTAAGAAGCCATCTGAGTTGGGTTTTTTAAAAAGGTGAAAAGGAATTCGTCAAATTGGGGGATCAGGAATGGGTAAGCCTAGGGAACCTGAGAAACAAGGGAAGCGGGGTTGCAGGTGAGGGACCTTGTAAGGATAGCCCACATTAACAGCAAAAGAGTCAAGAATGTCTCAGCTCACCTTGGTACAGCATGTATGGCCCTACACAGCTGTCTCTCTTTAGCTGAGTGCTACACCAGCAGGGAGGAGATTCTGGGTCAGAATCCTGGCTCTGACAGTACCTTTCTTTGCCACCTTCAGGTTCCTACTTCGCCACCTTCAGGTTCTTACTTACCTGATCTATAAAATTGGGTCCAAGCTAAATGTCTCAAGGCTCACTTTCACCTTAAAAATGTTATAATCCAATTTTGACATTTAAATAGTGTTCTATTACTTGAAAAGCACCTTATGAGAAATACCTTTTTACCTAATTATTCTAGAAAATAAGCCTCACTATAAAATATTGTTTTATGTGTATCTTTAGCTGTTTCAAGTATGTTTTTTTATTTTTAAAAAAGTACCCCCAAAAAATAAAAGTACCTAATGTGTGATAACACGAACAATTTTCTCAGCATCTAACTGAGAAAAACAAGGATTCACAAGGCTTTGAAGATCTCACAGGGAGAAACAAACCAATTAAATGCGACTGTAATATGTTAAAAAGCATAAGCCAGAAAAGATAACTGATTTCTTTCGAATCTTACATGAATGAGGGATATTTCTTTATGTTCAGAAGTGTACTATATACAAGACCAGTGGCAATAAACAACACCTTGAAAATTCTTAACCAATCTTGAAAAAGCCAGGCATCTAGCAAAAAGAAAAATGATATACACTGGACAAAAATGAAAAACAAACAAATCTGGAAAGTATTGCTAAGAATGTCTTCCATATGTACATTTTAACTTTTATGTACTCATAAATACATATTTATACACATGAATAGATCATCTCAGCCCAACCTGTCAACCAAAAAAACCAGAGCAAAATAAAACACAACACACATACAAAAGCTAATAAGCTCTCTGATCAGAACTGGCTGAGAAATTAACTTCCCACTTCAAAGCAGAGAGTAATCATTTCACACGCAACTTCAGGGACTCTCATGTATTAGTACTTTAATCTTGATGCTAGACAATTTTTCAGAACATGTTAAGGTAACTATATTCAGTACTATGGGCTATGTGAATGGTAGAAATAAAAACAGGAAAACCAACAAACACTGATTACTCGAGAGAAGAATGAGATTCTGGGAAATCAAGGAAGACATTCTGAATGATCTCAAGAAATTTCAAGTGTCACCCCTGCTTAGACTCAACAATGCTGACCCCTATGCACAGGGAGGACACCAGTATAAGTAATGACGAGCTCCTGTCTTAAGGGGCCCTGCTTATGGCGGCAATCCAGCAGCAATGTCTTATGTAAGTTACAACAAAGGCGCTCAGCCTCTGGGGAAGCTCTACCATGGATACACCAGTCCTAACAATCTTCTTCGGATGGTGCCGTCAGGTCCTAAAGAATATTTGTAACAACAAATAATCTCTTTTACATGAACAAATTACCATCTACCATCTCATAAGGTAGCTACTGACCACACCCTTTGTTTTTGGGGGGGAAAGAAAGCAAGGCATAAAATCTCCTTCACTAATTGGTATGTTACAAGTGGCAATTTGAAAAAAACAAACAAAAAAACCCCACAACTGATTTCTTTTCTGTATACTTACCAGTATATTATAATTTCAAAATTTTTAAAGTATTTTTTTTTTCCCTAAAGTTTTAGGGGGGACTTTCACTGCCAGTCATGATGGAATAAATGGCATCAGACTATTCCTCACCATACAAAAAACCTGGCCAAAATACATGAGGCAACTGTTTTTAGGCACCAGACAACAGGGAGCAGAAGACCTGAAACAGTAAATACATAAGATAAGCCCCATGGTCACACTGGCTTTCTGTATAAGCTCTCCCGACCACAGCGAGGTGAAACCCAAGGGAGAATCAAGTGAGGGTTTCTCTCAACTGAGAAAGCTGAGATCAGAGTCTAGAGCTGTTGAGGCAGCTAGAATTTATGAACAAGGTATAAGAAAGAAAGAAGCGTGGGAGTGGAGATGGCGCAGAATTTGTATAGGGGTTTTCCTATGCCTTGGCTGAGACCAGGCTGCACCTGGGCTGGGCGAGAATCCCCGAGGAATAAAAGAGAGAGGCTGCTGTAGGCCTGGGAGCTAAGTGGAAATAGCAGAGGTCATTTGTGGGTGGATTCAATAATTCCAGCACAGGAAGACTCACTCTTCAGGCATTCAGTTAAGACTCCAAAAAGATAACACCACACCCTGAGTAGGAGTCATGCCCTAAAATAAAAAATAAAGGTGAAAAAGGCTACCTATCCTTAACAACGCAAAAAAAACAAGCCTAGCAGGATAAAGATCCTCTGGTAATTTAACTGCCTGCCAGAATAAAACTCACATCTTTTAAAAGAAGACAGCATTGTTACTCCCTACATAATAATAATAATAATTCATACTCCCTACATAATGTATCATGCACAAGCCCAACATATAACTACAACTTCCCAGACATGTGAAGAAGCAGGAAAATGTAACTCAAAATAAATGAGGTGGTGCAGACAGTGGAATTAGCAGACAAAAACTAATAAAACAGCTATAATGAATATGTTGCATTTAGCAAAAAATAAGGCATGAGTGAATAGACAAGAAATCTCAGCTGAGAAACAAACTAAAACAGAATCAAAAAAGGTAATTTTACAGTTGAAAAGTCCAGCATCTCAAATAAAAAACTTACTAGATGGGCTTAACTGCAGATTAAATGAATACCGCAGCAAAAGGGCAAAAGACAGTAAAGATATTGATCTAAACTGAAGAAGGGGGAGAAAAGAAATTGGAAAAAAAAATAGCGCTTCAGTGCCATCTAAGGCCAATATGAAGTAGCCTAAAATGTAACTGAATTTCAAAAAGAGGAAGAGAGAAGAGGGAATGAGGGAGGGATGTTAGGGAGAGGGAAAGGGAGTGAGGTGGGGGGAGTTGGAGAGAAAGAGAGAAGAGTCCTCCCTCAATGGTGTCAACCAAAAATGTCTCCAGACATTTCCACAGGTCCCCTGGAGGACGACATTATCCCTCGTTGCAAACCACTAATCTATGTACAGACCTATTACAAATCAATAATAGGATGACAATCTCATAAAAAGAGGGCAATGATTTTAAGACACTTCTCAAAAACACAGTACAAATGGTCAATAAGGACATGAAAAGATGCTCAATATCATTAGTAGTTAGGGAAATGCAATTAAAACCAACATTAAAATCACTGCACATCCACTAGAATGGCTCAAATTAAGACTGACAATAAAAAAGTGTTGGTAAGGGTGCAGAGCAACCAGAACTCTCACACATTGCTGGCAGAAATGTAAAATGGTAAGAACCACTTGGAAGACAGTGGCGCATTTTCTCATAACATAAACCATACGCTTTTCACAGGTCCCAGAAATTCCACTCCTAGATATTTAATTTAAAAAACGTCCAAAGACGCAGATGTAGAGAATGGACTTGAGGACACGGGGAGGGGGAAGGGTAAGCTGGGATGAAGTGAGAGAGTGGCATGGACTTATATATACTACCAAATGTAAAATAGATAGCTAGTGGGAAGCAGCCGCATAGCACAG